>NC_134861.1:89805995-90110995 GCF_049852395.1 Peromyscus maniculatus bairdii
TTTTTTACATGCACCTTGTTCTTCTGCCTTTCAGTTTCATTATCTCATTATCTTGGCTACAATAAAGAGTGTAACAACGACCATGACTGTGAAATTGTATCTGTGGTATGGCCACTTTCTTCATGAATACAGCCAGGACCAGTATATCTTGTTTGTATGGTGTTTGTATTTTCAGTTGTTCAGGGCAATCTCCCTGTTGATTTATACTATGGCTGCACCAGGTTATATTCCTACCAGAAGTGTAAAAGCACTCTTTTCCTTCCTTCCTTCCTCCTCCTCCTCCTCCTCCTCCTCCTCCTCATCTTCCTCCTCCTCCTCCTCAGCATCTGCTCTTTGTTTTCTTGAGAACAGCCTCTGCCTGGAGTGAGATGAAATTTCAAAGCATTTGTAATTTGCATTTTCATAATGGTTAGTGATGCTGGATTGTGGATGTTATTTGCCTTTGTTTATCTTTATTTATAATTTAATGGAGGGAGATAAACCTGTGAGTAAGCCTGAGCTTAGATGTGAATGTCTAGTGGGAACTGGTCAGACCTCTGCCTCAAGACACGTGGTAGTTACCCAGAAAAAAGCCAAGACTTCAGAGTATTTGAAATCATGCCTGGTGGGTAACAGGAAACACAGAGGACTTTAAGCAAATGTTTAAATATTTTTTTTTTTAATTGTTCAACTGTGGGAACAATGGCTAGGAAGAGATCAAGATCTGGAGTAGGAAAGTTAACTGTTCTCTATCCCCTTAGGAAGGTGGAGGGTTTCCAGACACTTAAGAACTGATGTGATATGAGTAATTTGATACTGTGATGGGTATTATTGGTTGTCAACTTGAGTATATTTGGAATGAACTACAATACAGAAATGGAAGGCACATCTGTGAGAGGTTACTTTTGCTTAGGTGAATCCACCTCTAGTCCAGACCTTTGAGGTAGGAAGACACACACCTTTAATTTGGATCTGGAGGCAGGAAGACACAGCTTTAATCTGGGCCATCCCTTCTGCTGGAAGCCTCTGTAAGGACTCGGAAGAAGGAAACTTTTTCTCTTTGCTTGCTTGCCCTCACCTTGCTAGCAAGTCCATTCCTTCACTGGCATTAGAGCCTACTTCTTCAGGATTCCAGCATGTACTGAAGACCAGCTGAGACATGCAGCCTTGTGGACTGACGAACCACAGAATTCTTGGACTTTCTGTTCACAGTCTGGATTAGCTGGAATGAAACTGTAAATCCTTCCAATAAATCCCATATGTGTATGGACTAAAAAGTACTAAATATATAAGATGTAGAGAGAGGGATTCAGGATTAATGGTGGCTCCTGGTTTGGGAAGATGAGTGGAGGGTAAGCCAGTTTAAGAGAAGTGGGAATATAGGCAGAGGAGGATCATGAGAACGCCCAGGAAAAATTGCATTTAAGGTTCTGTGGGGTTAAAATGGAAATATTCTAGAGCAAGCTGGCTGTGTGGGTCAGGCTTTTATTCACGAGTCCTCAGTTTATGCCCATGTTTATGCAAGTGCTGCTTGGGGTGTGTCTGAATTTATTCAAGTGAGTGAAGTTTTGCAAAAAGACCAATGCCAAGACAGACCCTACCCTTGGGGCTGCCAACAGAGGAAGAGAAATATGAGACTCTATGAAAGCCATGGGAGGGTGGAGGTACTTTAGGAAACAAGGGAATTGGGTGGGGAACTGCAGGACGCCAAATCTAGGAATCAAATAAACCAAGAGATCGACAGAGTCTAGTGGTTTGCTTTGAGGGGCGTCCTGGAAAGGACAGTGACAAAGAGAGGGCTGGGAGCTGGTGTCTACAGGTGGCAATGTTCTGAGGAAGAGATGAAAGTAGGAAAAGAAGGGGAGGAAGCTAACAAAATAAAAACTGTTCTTTCTAAACAATTGGCTAGAATGGGGGCAGAGATTATAGACACTACAGAAGGCAGACATAGGTTGTGAATGAGACATTAATGTGAATGGTGTCTTTCAGGCTCCTGTGGTTCCCACCGTGTCATTGTATGCATGGAGGTAACTCTGAGCATCCCTTCTGACCTAAGAGAATAGAGTTGCAGGCCATGCGTGCAGATGAGTTATGGGCTAGTTTCCTCTTCTTCAGGGCCACGCTGCTGTCTCTGCTAGTTCCCTGGGATGGCCTCCCTCACACCATACCTTACTCCTGACTAAAGTCTGCTTCTAGGGAATCCTTAACTGAAGCAGAAATTGTTCAGAGTAAGGAGCCAACTAAAGGAGAAAGTTTCAAAATATAAGAAAGAGAAGGAGGAATCGACAGAACAGCAGCTTCCTGGACTGAAGGAGGGTCCATGAGAGCAGAGAGGGGTTAAAATTGAATAGAGAGATGTGGGAGATCTGCAGACCACAAGACAGGTCATTTACACCGAGGAACACCAAGACACACCAAACTATTATTCAGAAAACATGAAACACCATATATCCTGTTGATCGAGTACAATTTCAGGAGAATGCAGACTTTAAAACATGATAAAAAATGTCAACAGTATTTCCGTATGAATTTCAAAACTAAAGAACAAATTCCAGTGTGATTGTTGACAGAAGTTCTTATTGTGGGTCTCTTTCTATAGACATGAGACTTTGCAAAAGTATTCTAAAATCAACAGTTTTATTTGGCTGCGAGTATGCAATAATTAAGAAAAATATTACGACATATGAAGAAACTTTAAAATTAAATAGTGAAACCTATAACAAACATGGCATTTTAAAACATCAACCACATTTGGCTTTCTTCTCGCTGTTTGTTTACTTTAACTGATACCACCTTTAGCCAGAATTAGTGCAAAGTGATCTGTTCTTTCATTTAGCATTTACTGACTCATTCATTCATTCATTCATAACTTACTGGTAGTCATGTTGCTGTGCCAATTGTACCTGTTGTTGAAAATAAGTGAAAGTAAAATCTGAATATCCCCTAGAGGAGACCTCAGTATGAAGAACTTATACACAAGGAAATGATTACAGGCTTGGTGTGGTGGAGCAAGTCTTTAATCCCAGCACTTGGGAGGCAAAGGAAGGTGGAGCTCTGTGAGTCTGAGGCTGGCTTGGTCTACAGAGTGATTTCTAGACCAGCCAGGGCTATGTAGAAAGATCCTGTCTTAAAAAAAGAAAGAAGGAAATGGCTATAACAAGCTGCTCGCTGAGCAGTAAGAGCTGAGAAAGCCTGGTGACAATCAGCTTAGGCACCAATCTGGTCACAGGAGATAGCAGTTCATGCTACATATCCACTATTGCTAGGTATTGCTAGGCACTGCCGCTGTTGCTTAGCTGGGTTCATCTTTGTAGGTTCCTGGGAGATTCCCTCATGCCAAGTTTTTACCTGACCCTGAAATGTGCCCCCTTTCCAGTTGTCTCTTTCAGTACTCTCCCCTTCCACCTCTAGCAACCTGATCACTCATGCTCCCACCCAACCCCCCACCCCCACCCCCGTGCGTCCCCAGTCCACTCACAAGCCCAGTTGTCACCCTAGAGGCGTCATCCAGCAACTGATGGAAACAGATGCGGACCCACAGCCAAACATTCAGCAGAGTTCAGAGAATCCTGCAGAAGATGGGGAGGAAGGATTGTAGGAGTCAGAGGGTCAAGGACATCACCCGAAAACCCACAGAATCAACTAACTTGGGCTCATATAGGCATGTGTATCATTTAATGTCATAGTCTGGTATAAGTAATAGGAAATACTACTATTGGAGTTTGGGCATGAGGAAGTTTATCTTTCACTTATCTGGCTATCTGGCTTGTTTATTTGATAATTTTCCAGTGTCTGATTTCTAAGTACGTTAAAATGTGAAACCATCTGATACATATAATGATGCTTTGGAGTATGTATTATTTTTAAACAAATTTAAACCAAATTTACTGATGAAGAAACTAGGATGTAGTAGTTAAGCTGCTCAGAGTTGTACAAGTGGTTAGACACAGGTGTAGATGTGGGTGGTTCTTCTCGAGTGCCCGAGGACTCAGTTTCCTGCCTTACAAACTGGTAAAAACCAAGGAACAGACAAAGGGGGTGGGAAGAACCCTATCTTACCTAAGTATTCTCCATAGACAAATGTCAGCTACTCTTAGGAATGACACAGTTCTGTTATTTACAGTTCAGGATAGGATGGAATTAGTTAGCAGTGAGATAACCCAGAACATGAACTCAAACTGCTAAAAACAGAATAATCGAAGACTTAGAATTGGTATGTAGGTGATAGATAAACCCCACAAGTTCTCTCTTAGAATGTGATTTTTGACCTGGATGACTATTCCTCTGAATGCCACCTATGTGTGTGATCTTTCTCAGTCTATAAAATTAAAATTTTAGAAGAGTTAAAAATATGATTTTATTTTAAATAAAGTTTTTTTCAAGATAGGGTTTCTCTGTGTAGCTCTGTGTAGCTCTGTGTTTCTCTGGAACTCACTCTGTAGCCCAGGCTGGCCTTGAACTCACAGAGATCTGCCAGGCTCTGCCTCTTGAGTGCTGGGATTAAAGGCGTGCGCCACTACCGCCTGGCTAAATGAATGTTTTTGCATAGGAAGATCACTGGTAAGTCCAAATGCAAACATCAGATTTTTAATTTTTGCTTTTTTGGGCTTTGTAAAAGTCTTTTTGAAGGTGTCTGTCTGGGAAGGTAGTTTGAAACACTGGAAACCAGGAAACTAATGATAATTAATAAAGCAACTAAAATTAATTCTACCCATCATTCCAGCGCTGCCTTTGTAACACAGAAGACACAATCACGTTATTATTTCATTTTATAAGACATTTACTAATGTTTCTCTTTGTCCATAGAATACACAATTATTTGTCCTTACTGCACATGGATTTTTCCCCTCCTTTGCTGACTTCATAGGTTCCCATACCCAGATTGGCCATATTCTCATTCTGTAGGTGTAAACTCAGAGCTCAAATTCCCCATGAAACTCGGATAACTACCCAGAGACCATTAATGATGACCCTCCCTTTGTTTCCATAACATTTCACAGCTCTCTCCTAAGTTTTTGTTTCTATGATGATGAATTAGGCTTTAATCTCTTCTAACTCACAGATTTAATTAGATGTACTGTATTCACAGAATTGAGAGGATTTGAATTGAAAGTAGCACTAGGGATCAGCTAGGACAACCTACTCATTTTACCAGAAATAATTGAAAATTTGAGGAATGTGTCCAGTTTATTATTTCTGATTAGTCATAGAACTCAGGCTAGAACATCTGTGCTTTTTCCTAGAATATGTTGTAGCCACGTGGCACACAGAGGGGCCCTTCTATGTTTTTGTGGAACTGGAGGAGATGCTAGTTAATATGGCAAAGGACAACTGGTCATGAACTAGAGCGTGTGCCGCCCTGAAATAAGGAAGAAGACGGACTTTATTTCAGAATCTCCAGAAAGAATGGCAGCATTGATCCTAGGCCAGTGAGGCCCATTCTGATACAATATTCACATGGTACAATAGCAAATTCATGGTTTTGAGCTACTAAATGTGTAATATGCAAGTCCAAGTCAGGACATAGAAATCAAAGACTACCAAAGAGGAATTTAAGCAATGGGATTTTTCAAAGTTTATTTTAATTTCAAAGTATAGTCAAAAACAACTTTTGGTTTTATTCTGATTTTTTTTCTTCTTTCATTCATTCTTCTAGTAAATCTTTTTCAAACACATGGCATGATGGGTATTTTGACTTATACGCTCAGGTGCTTTCACTCTGTGCCCTCTCGTCAGCATGGGCACAGTAAGAGTGAAGTGTTCTTTCTTATGCTTTAGCTTACTTAGGCCAGTTACGTGTGGGCGGAACTGGCATATGATGGCTGAGCAAACCTTTTAAAGGGGGCTGAAGTGATTCTACTTGCTCTCCTGTGGCTTTAGAATGCCATTGCTTTGAGAATTTCCTGTGTCGCCTGTTACTTAGCATGGAACACTTCAAACACCCCTTAGCTGGTCCTCAGGGCCCTGAAGCACGGTTACCACACAGAGCCATTATTGAGCATGCTACAGTCTCTGTGTGACAGAAAGCGACTGTCAGTCATGTAAGTGAGTAACCTAAGTACATTTTTCTACGAACTTGAACAGAATCATGTGTAGAAAAAGAGCTATTTCAAGACATAAGGGAGAATCAAGCAAAGCTTCACAGATAGTGGAACATTAAGTAAATAAGAAGGGGCAGATAGAATTTTGATAGGGTTGTAAAGGGTTTGGGTGAGTAGATTGAAAAGATTATTTAGTCAGGGCGTTTAATTTTAGCCGAGAGTTCTGGTAGGTATGCCTTGAGTTACACTGGATCTGCCTTCGGTTACCTTGTCTTTGTAGGTTACAGAACCTACAAAGTAATATTTCTCAGTCCCCTCTTAAACAAGTAACATCCAGTTTCTGAGATGATGACCACGAGAGTCATGCCATACAACCTTGAGGATCAGAAGCATGGGCAAACTATTTCTTTGGAGATTCTTCGTGGTCTGGGTAGATTTTTCTGCCTCCATCATAGTGAAGATCTCACCCTTGTTTTTCTTATATATCAGAGAACAGCACCAAAATCCTGCTTGCATTACATTTTAATGCAGGATTATTCTTTCCAGCCAAATGGCCCCTGGATTACTTGGAAGATCATGACTGTTATTTGTAAATTATGCCATAAGTGATGTTCATGAGGCCCAAGTCATTGCTTCCTTCCTTTTGTATTTAGGTCCTTACTAAGGCTTGGAATATTTTACTGTACCCTAACCTTAGTTAGCCACTTTCTGCATTGGGAAGGGGTGTTAGGGATCAAAGCTAGTGCCTTGGACCTGTGAGATGGCTCAGCTGAACCCACAAGGAGAAAAGAGAAAACTGAGTCCTATACATTGTCCTTTGACCTTCCTGATGGCACGTAGCAGGCACACCCCTCCACATACACATGCCCCCTCCCACAAACTCACAAAATAAATACAATGTAATTTCGAATGCAGGGCCTTCTGCATACAAGAAAAGCATATTAAAAGTCTGTTAGTCACTTTCATTAAAAAATACTTTCATTAGATTTTGAGAATTTCATATGTGCTTTGATCATATTCATCCAATTTGGTGACATTTTTTCCCCAATCAATACAAACAGTGCTCCCCAAATATTTTTGGTTGTGTGGCTTCCACTAGAGTGTGGTCAGCTCACTAGGGGCTATACTCGTAGAGACATTTCCTCTTCCAGACGCTAACAGTTGCCTCTAGCTCCTCAGCTAGGGTTGGGACATCATGCTCAATTCCCCTCTCTATGCTGAGATTTGGTCTGGTTTGGACTTGCTCAGGTCTCATATTTAGTGTCCCAACTATTGTGAGTTCATATGTGCAACTGTCCTGCTGTGTCCAGAGAAGTTTTTCTTGTAGTTACCCATTGCCTCTGACTCTTGCAATCTTCCTACTCCCTCCTCTCCAATTATCCCTAAGCCTTTGGAGAAAGAGGTACTGGTGATCTGTTCTATTTATGACTGAACATTCTTTAGTCTCTTATTCTCTGTATTTTGGCCAGTTGTGGATCTCCATTTTACTCACCATCTACTATTAATAGAAATAGATGAGGTTCAAATGGAAAATTTGATGAGGATTGATATATACATTGATTTATGGGTATAATGATAGTCACTTGGAATCAGCTTAATACTACATCTATTTAGCAGAATAATAGTAACAGGTTCTCTGATAAGACATTGGAACCACGTATCCATAAGTTCTTGGGTTGAATTAGGCCGGATATGAGTTTCCACAGTTTACTCAGGAAGTGCTTAGTCACTCCCATGACTTTCAGGACACTATCGCACCAGTGGGCATGTCTTTTATTTCTTTCACTTTTCTTTATTAAGAAATTTTCTACTCACTCCACATACTATCCACAGATCCCCCCTCCTCCCTCATCCTACCCCTTAGCCCCCGCATCCCCACATTCCCCAAATCAAGGTCTCCCATGGGAAGTCAGCAGAGCCCAGCACATTGAGCCTAGGCAGGTCTAAGCCCCTTCCCACTGCACCAAGGCTGTGCAAGGTGTCACACCACAGGCACCGGGTTCCACAAGCCTGCCCATAGACCAGGGACATCCCGATCCCCCTGCTTGGGTGCAGGAGAGTCATTGTAGTTCACAGGGTTCACAACTTAGTATGACTGATGATTGCTTTTCTTCTCTGGTAGTGTGCATAGCACTGTCCCGAACCATGAAATTCAGCCAGTAGGAACGAAGCTCCCATTAGTGCCAGCTTTGATATCTCCATGTTCTGACTCAAGCATGAGGTACCTGCAGCAACAGGGTCTTACCGGTGAGTTCTCAAGGGTAATCAAGAGTACTGACAATAGCCGGTAATGTTCCGTGATCTATGGAGCCTCCCAGGCCAACAATTCTAAAAGAGACAACCCATTACTGACACTGGGAGTTTTATTTGTTGGCCTGTGGTGTTTAGAAGAGACATTGCTGCTCTGCCATAGAGCAACTTCATTTTAACTATTTGTATGTATGCATGTATGTATATATGTATGTTAGGTGTGGCATATGTATGCATGTATGTTTATATTAGTATTAGGAAGCTCCTTCAGTAGGAGGTTTTCACTTGAATGTTTCATGAGGTCTTCGGTATTGTGTATCCCTTCAGTATCCCCTCCTCTACATTGTCCTTTCCTCCAAACCCCAATCTAACCCTTCCAGCTCCATTATTTCCTTTTAACTATATGTACCAGTGTGTTCTACCTCCGCTTCTCTGAAAACCCCTCCCCATGGCCCTTAGTAATTTCCTGAAATCTATGGGTATACCAAATAAAATACACATATATGAAAAATCAAAACTAACATCCCCAGATGAGAGTAAACATGAGACACGTGTCTTTCTGAGTCTGGGCTACCTCAGTTAGAATGATTGTTTCCAGATCCACGTGGTGCTACACCTGGTGTTGGGGAGCTGAAGAGGGCAGACCCTAGGGCTTGCTGGCCCAGTCTAGTTAAATCAGAAAGCTCTATATTCAGTGAGAGACTCTGTCTCAAAGAAAGAGATGGAGAAGTAATTGCAGAAGATATCCTGACGTCAACGTTTGGCCTCCACACAAGCCCTCACAGGTGAATGTATCAACACACACATGCACACATGTTTGTATCCACAAACACAAACAGTACACAACCTGCAGGAAAACACGCATATTTTCTCTCTGTGTGAAATTGCATGCAATCGGGTGTAAACAGGGTTGAAGATGTTAATGAAAAGGAATCTGCAAGTGTAACTAATATGATCTCATATTTAAATGATTCACAAATAAATACCATGGTTGGATTTAGATACCAGATGTCAAAGCACACAGTAATTCAGATACAGTTGCTTGCCTCCCTGTCACTGGTCGCCAGAAAGAAACAGATGGTTAAAAAGATATGTAGCTGAGGCAAGGCATGGAAATAGGAAACCATGCGCAGAAATGCTGCCATTTAAGTAACAGTAATTTTCTAGTCTGGAAAACCTGGCTGTTTATACCTCTACTTATGCACTTAAGCAGTTTAAATGTGAAACATAGCAAAAATAGTCCAGGCAAAGCTGGCAACTTGCAAATTTTGCAATGCATAATTGCATCTCAACAATCTCGGAGGCAGACGCACAGCAGTAAAAAGTAAACACTTGCATGCAGTTGAACACAATTACACACCGCTTAGTGCCTAAGCTCATTACCGCTTCAGAGGGGCTCTGTGAACTTGTGCTCTAACTCGTAGGTCAGGCAAAATGCAAATCAGGACTAAATTTGAAAGCAAGTGACAGAAAACCCAGATACGATTTAGACTGGGAGTCTATAATTTGGCTTTTGAAAATAAGCCTTAGCAAGAATCATCCTCATTACAATAATGGCTTGTTTATTCTGCACAACTTGTTTGCAATTACGGACCCTCTTTTAAAGGGGATTTTAACAGGAAATAAGAGTGTGTAGAAAGAGGAAGAGAAAAGAAGAGAGAGAGAGAGAGAGAGAGAGAGAGAGAGAGAGAGAGAGAGAGAGAGAGAGAGAAAGAGAGAGAGAGAGAGAGAGGAGGGTGACTTTTGTGGTTGGTCAGTTGCTGTAATTAGTGTAGATGCATCTGTGATTACAAAGCCATATATGCCTTTATTTAAACCCTTTAAGTTTAGATTTCTGTCGTTGAAATTGAAAGTCCCAACCAGTCTATTATTCTCAAGAAATCATTAAAATAGAATTTCTAATGAGGGTGTCTAAAGGGCTTTGTTCCTGGTGTTTCCATTGGAAGGCTAGGGTCCTCTGCCCCTATTATGGTCAGGTGACCATGAAATGATGAGCTACAGCTGTTCCGGGGCATGTCTCCACTGGTGCCTAATTCAGAGCAAATACACATTTTACTGCAAGTGTGTCTCCTCATTCATTTCTTCTAATATTTATGGGGGAACCTGCACCAAGGGAGGCATAGATTAAGTTATAGATACTGGACTAGGTAAATCTGAGTCTCTTGCTGGATGTGTAACTTAGGGGCTTGGTGTCTCTGCTTCCTGCTTTTTCAAATCAAGGAAAATTGACCCGAGTGTGTGGCTCATGCATGCAATGCCATCACTTGGGTGGCCACTGCAGCAGGATTGCCATTAGGCAGAGGCCAGACTAGATTATATAGTGAACGCTAGGCTGGCGTGAGATGCTGATGCTGCTCTCCCCTACAAAAACAAAACAAAACAAAACAAAACAAAACAAAACAAAAAAAAAAAAACGAGCATTTTGGTAACTGGGTCATAGATGCTGTGACATTTAACTAAGTCACTTTAAGAGCTCAGGACTGCACCTGGCACAGATTACTATGCTGTCTGCTATTATCTGGTGGTCCTTGGGGACACAGAAGTAAGATTGGCTTGGTCCCTTCCTCCATAAACCGCAAGTTCTGGAGAAAAGAGAAGGCAACTAATCATTTAATTACATTTTTCATAAACATAAAAGGAGTGACAGGAGGGGCAGTGTTCCGCGACACAGGACCTTGACGTTCTCTGGATGCTGTTCTGCCTTACAGAGGGGGTGGTGTTTGAGACAAGGGATGGATAGGTGTTACTGAGGAGAATGCCACCAGGAGAGGATGGAGAGAAGCTGCTTTGCATACAGAAGCCATGGGAGAGACAGGAGGCTTACTGTAGGAAGCTGTAGAGAACTCAGAATTAGGGATCTTGTGGCGGGAAACAAGCCAGACAGTGACACTTGCTGGGTGAGTTTTCTTGTCATTGGTTGTTGTTAGTCTTTGGCTTAGACTCCCAGGTCCTGTTACACACCCTTCACCTAGTGGCTCGGTGTGAAATCCTCCGCATTGCAATGATGCCCATTTATTCTCTGTCTAGTTCCCGACTGAATTATTTTCTACTGTGTTTTCAGGAAAGCAACTAAATATGGCAGCTCAAAACCACATGTTAATAAAGGTGTCACATGTTTTATATGCATAAGTAATATGAGTATTTATATACAATTTTATATTAAGTATATAACAAAAATGGCATCACACTAATGTAGAATTTGTTTGTTTTTATGTATTATAATTTTTGTGTGTGTATGTGTGTACATGTGTGAGTGTGCATTCTTGTGCACAGAGGCCTGCGGACAGCCTCAAATGTTGTTCCTTAGAAGCCACCTTGAATTCTTTGACAGAGTCTCTTCCTAGCTTGGAGCTTGTCAAGTCAACTGAGCTGCCTGGCTGGCCAGTTAGCCCCTGTAACATGACATCTAATAGGTCTTTTAATAAAAATATTGGGGTAAATGTTAAAAGATCAGAGAGACAAAGGAACAAGCCACTGCCAACTCGCCAACTCCACGAATCCTCTGACTGAATGTCTCTGAGTCCCCAGCTGAAAGAGGTCCAGCCAAAAAGCATTCCTCAGCCGAAAAAAGCCTCCAGCCGAAAAGCTTCCACCAAAAGGGCTTTAGTTTCTGTCTCCTCACTCTTACACACCCTTCTCCACCTAGTCATCACTTCCTTCTTAGAGTTGGCATTAAAGGTGTATGATTTCCAAGTGCTGGGATTAAAGGTGTGTGCCACCACTGCCTGGCTCTGATTCTCTCCTAGACTGAGTCAATCTCATGTAGTCCGGGATGGCTTTGAATTTATCTGTCTGGAGTGCTAGGGTTAAAGGTGTGTGCCATTACTGCCTGGCATCTATGTTTAATCTAGTGACTTGTTCTGTTCTCTGATCTTCAGGCAAATTTTATTAGAGTACACAATGTATCACCACAAGCCCCAGTGATCCTCTCCTTTCAACCTCCCCAGTGCTGGGATTAAAGCAAACACCAAGGTTCCCAGCTTTTTCGTGGTTTTTGTTTTTTTTTTATTTTTTTAATTTTTTTCCCAAGCAAACATCACTGTACCTGGTTTTTTCATGTTTTTATTTTTTAAAGCAAATACCTCTGTATCCAGCTTTTTCTTTTTTCTTTCTTTCTTTCTTTTTTTTTTTTTTCAAGCAAATACCACTGTACCCACTTGACAAGTACTTAACTGACTGGACTATCTCTCCTGCCCCTTGAAATGGTTTTTACTAGCTTTTTTTATTCTGTCATGGTATAGAGCATAGATTTTAAAATACAAGGCACAGTTAGTTCATTTATTTGTTCAACATTTAGATTGTTCACAAAATTTTATCATTATAATAATATTGTAAAATATTTCTCTACAATAATAAATAATTTTTGCACAGATTCACAGGAATAGTGTTGCTACAACAAGGACTTAATCAGTTCCCTTTAAGGCTGTTTATAGATGTACCAAGGTCGCTCTACAGAATTAGCAGGCCAAACTTATCAGGAGTGAATGAGACTGTTGATTTCAGTATTTTTCAACAGTGTTGAGTATTACTACTAAAATATGGCATCTTAATTCAGTTGACATGAAATACTAATGCTTGCTCTGCTGATATTTTTATCACTTTTTTCATGAAACATCTGATCTTGCCTTCCGATTTATTTTTATAGTGTGATACTAATATTGCCACAGTAATTTCTTAGACTACTTTTATATATTAGAGGTTAGTAATCCCTCCACACAGAAGTCATATGGCAGATTTCTTTTTCAGTTTTTTTTACTTTATTTTAGCATTTTTTGGTGTTTGAGGCTGTATATTTAAAAATATATAAAAATATGTATTTATTTCTATGTGTGTGTGAACCTGTGTTTCCACATACACTATGTGCATGCAGTTCCCACAGAGGCCAGAAGAGGGTTTTGGATTTCCTAGAGCCAGAGTTACAAGAGTTTGTGAGCCATCTACTATGGATTCTGGAACTGAACCAGAGTCCTGCAGAAGAGTAGCATGTGCTCTTAATTGGGGAGCCATCTCTCCAGCCCCAACACTGTAAATTTCATGTGTTTGAATCGATAGATAATTTTGTTTACTTATATTTTCATGGTTGCAAGTTTTCTTACTTGACCTCCTTAAGTATTCCCATTCAATATTCCACATGGCTCCTTTTGTTCTGCACTGTATCCCTCCCACATGTAGGTTCAAATTTGCAGGCATAGAATTAAAAAATAAATAAAAACACCTTAAAGGTAGCTATTGAGTTACTTAGAAATGTTTCCCCAAAGTGTAAAATGTTGTAGGACTAACAAAGTCATAACTTCAGCTTGGTCTGCTTTTTAATTCGGCTGCTCTCACTGCATTTATAAACAGGTGTGTACCAGTAGAGGAGTTGCTCAGTGGTAGGAAGCTAGGCTAGCATGTGTAAGGCTCTGGGTTT
This sequence comes from Peromyscus maniculatus bairdii, assembly GCF_049852395.1. Taxonomy (NCBI): domain Eukaryota; kingdom Metazoa; phylum Chordata; class Mammalia; order Rodentia; family Cricetidae; genus Peromyscus; species Peromyscus maniculatus. Next base: position 89,819,676 of record NC_134861.1, read on the forward strand.
CATTCTGAGGGCCCTGATCCACAAATAAACATAGAAAGCCCAAGTGTGTCTTGAGATGTGTAAGCAGTGTTTATCCTTCTCTGCGTTTTTATACTGTTGCTCTTAATTGAACTTCGGGTCTCTGATTTTATGTGAACATAAAATGGAATCCATCTTTGGAAAGTCTTTTCAGTGGCCATTATGTGAATGTACATAGAGCAAAACATTTCAAGATCAAGGGGTGAACTGGCAAACAACAGGATCTGTTTATAAGTATTCAGAAAGTCTTTTAATTTAGAACTGTAGAAGTTGATGTACTCACATATTAGTGGTCGTGCATTTCGCAGCACTGCTGCCCTTAAAATAATTCAGAGCTACAGATCTGTGGCTGTTTAAGTTTTTGTTTGAGCCATAAAATGACCTGGTACACTGTTTAATGTAGGCTTCTTATTAGCTAAGTCAAGTAACAAACAATGCCTCCATTTTACTTCAGTGCTCTAATGAGACACACACACACACACACACACACACACACACACACACACACACACCACAGAACATAGATAAGTATGTTAATAATACTGTATGCAATAATTGTAAGGTAAATTTATTGCTACAGGTTTATGAAGTATAGTGATTTTGAACAAGTATTTATTGCACTTTAAAATTTTGTGCTTTTAAAATGGAATTCTCAATGTTTCAATGATGGTAGCACTGTCATTTTGGGAGCTTCTTTTTAGAATCATCTTTAGATGAATGTATAAACTATGGGAAAATAGAAAAGAATCAACAAAGAAATAATCACAACTGAAGGTGATTTCTTCTCTTCTTTTTAATATTTGATCAAATAATGAAATTTTGATTCCTTTAATGGAAGTAAACATACTTCAAACTCCAAAATCATTCAAAGTAGCTGGCCTAGAAATAGCTATTTACCACCAGCTCAAACTTGCAGTCTTCCCAACTCCTCCTTCTAAGTGTTAGGATTCCAGGTGTGACCACTACCACTCCTGACTAGATGAAATGTTTGAGGAGTCAAAATAATGTAAGGAAATCCCTAAGAAAGGTATTACCAAATATAAGTGTGCACACTGCATGTCTTTTATAATTTGAGTTTGGTTATAAGTTGGTTTCTAGTTTACTTGTCAACAGAAAAAAAGAAATAAACTGAATTTATAAGGTGTACAAAGTCCACTGGGTAAAAAGTGCTTAAGGTTTTGTTGTTGTTTTTGAAAAGGATTGCATCATCTTGACCTCTGCACATAATTCTAGAGGCAGATGCTATAGTACAAGAGCCTGCCAGAAAACTCAATATTTCAAATATCAGTAAAATATACACAGACTACACAAAATAAACTGGGAAGATGTTTGAAACAGCTGTAAGGTTCAGATGGTTGATAGCTCTCATGTAGTTCAATGACAGAAAGTCAAGTCTCTCTAATAGTAAAAGAGACAAGGGAACTAACCAGGCCATTCTCAAAAGAAAAACAACTAACCTTGTTCTCTTTAGAAGTTGTAAGAATGCAAATTGTACCATCAAATAGAACTGCATTCTCACATAGCATGACAAATGTTCGTAAATTAAAATAGCATTCTTTGTGAGCATTCATAAAGGCTAGATTCAAGCAGAGTTGTAGAGAATGTGAATTGAGATGATATTCTGAAGGACATTTCAACAATATGCAAAATCACCCCTAACAGTCTACTTACCCCTGGACTTGGCAATTCCTCTACTAGGAACATAGTGTTCAAAAATAATTCAAGATTTTGTCAAAGATACAACAAGCAAAGAAACAAACAAAAGAAAGTTGTTCATAATATGAAAAATTCAGCCATAATTGATTGAATTATGGTTCATAATTCAACCATAAAGCTCAATAACAATAAAAGTTTTATTTTAATAAACACTGGTATCTAATATATCAGAATGACACCAAAATATAGACAAATATTTCTCAGCATAGCAAGGGGTATATGATACAATGGCTAGAGAAAAATCCACTCACAACGCAAAAGGTCAAGATTACTCTGCACCTCCCAGTGTGACCATTCTGAATTGAAGGACTGGCAGGGGGCACTTAAGGTTAAATGAGGTCAAAGAGGTCGGCTTCTGGTCCCAAAGGACTGCTGTAATTGTAAGACAGGAGGAAACACCAGAGATTCATTTCTGAGGGCACAGCCACAGGCAGCATCTGCAATTCCAGAAGAGAGGCCTCACCAGAAACCAACCCAGCCTTGGACATCCAGCTTCCAGAACTGGGAGAAAATATGTCTATTTAAACTGTCCAGCACATAATGTCCTGTTAAGTCAGCTAGAGTAGGCTAATACACCTAATGTATTTATGAAATTGACCAAGACTGCACATTTCAAAGGACTGTCCCTATAGTGGCCAGGGATGGAGGGGGTAGGGAGGATCTTCATCTGCTTTTCTTCATTTACCTTACCATCTTCTATTTTCTTACAACAGCTTTCATTATTTTATAGAGCAAAATTTTAGAAAGGCATCACATTCCATTTCAAAAAACAAAATAAAGGATTTTTTTTGTTTGTTTTTCTGGTGGGCACGGTTAATGATATCCTGAGCAACTTCTATAATGCAATTTTTCTATGTCTGCTTGTTCATGAGCTTCAGTGTAGGCTGGCTTCAAACAAGAAAGTGTAATTCCTATCCGGTTGAAAGCAGTGAAAAAGGGTAAGATTATGAAATTGCAATCAGAGTGTACTAACACAGTTTGAACACAGCAGGGCCACGGCATCTTCTCCCTGTGGTAAGCTCCCATTAACTGCCAACAAGATTTACACCAGAGCAGTAGAAGTCAAGGAGATTCACTTTGGAATCATATGGCCTGGTTTTTTATTCTCCCTTGTTCTGTCCATCAACACGGTCATTTCCATTTCCAATTCTTCATTTGTGTATAATAACACAAAATAGAAACATTCTCCTAAGGTTGATGTAAACATTAATTGTGATAACACAAAGAAACTGTCACTGGACTAAATTGCTATGTAGTAAGTACTCCCTAAATGTCAGTTATAAAATAGCACGATTCGTTATGAAGGACTTTCAGCAGAGATATTCTGAATTGCTGAATGAAGCAGATATGTATGGTTTTCATCTCTTTTGGATGAGGGTGAGACTTTAGCTTCCATATGAACTGAGTTGAAATCTTCTGAATTAAAACTTGTTCTTGAGTAGACGATCGATAAAAATCTATAAAGGAGAAGCTAAGCACCAGCAATGGCTCTGAACTTGAAAAAGAAAAGAAAGGAAGAGAGAGGTGGGGAGGGAGAGGGAGGGAGGAAGAAAAAGAAAGAAAGACAGAAAGAAAGAAAGAAAGAAAGAAAGAAAGAAAGAAAGAAAGAAAGAAAGAAAGAAAGAAAGAGAGAGAGAGAGAGAAAGAAGAAAGGAAGGGAGGAAGGAAGGAAAGAGAATTCTTGAGTGTGCCAGGCAACTTTTTGTTACTCTAAAATATACCCGAGACAATCATCCTAGTAATATTTCTTGTGCATAATTCAGTCTGTAACTGGTTGGCTTTGTTGCTTTGGAGCCCACAGTAAAGAAGTACACTGTGAAGGGAGAGAGTGAAGGAGCAAAATTACTGGTGATGACCAGGATGCAGATGAGGAATCGTGGGGTACCGCTGGGTCCTTCAGAGGAACATCCATAAAGCAGGACGCCCCCACACAGGCCTTTCTCCTTAAAGACTCCCCAGCTCCCCAGCAGCACCTCTCTGGGGATGAATGCCTTAGCCTTTGGCCCCTTCAGGAACATTCCCTATCCTTGATTGACCTATAGCACTTGATTGGTTCCTAAATTGACAATGATGATAGATTATAGCGTAATATTTTATATCTAAAGCAGTTGGGTTATGCATAATTTGTATGAGTACTTTGACTACATAAAAGTATTCCTCCTTTTAGAAATTCTTTCTAGATTGTGGCTTAGATACCATGAAATAACTATATCTAAAAATATACATTTGGATTTTATTTAATAATAACAATAAAAACCTCCCCCAACCATTCAGGTCAGATCACTGGCAACCTTACAAATTCAGTTCAATAATACTGAAAAATAGCCTTTCCTTTTGTAGCGTCATTGCTAAGCTTGCATAGTTTTTGTTTGATGATGATATATTTCATATCCTCTTAAGATTTATATACTAAACTTACCACCCTTATGCCTGAAATTTGTACAAAGGGAAGGCTTGTGAGAAATTTGTGGGTTGGACAGGTTTGTTTTTTTTTAAATGACATCTTTACATGAATGTATTTCTGGTCTTAATAGTATCAGGTAGCCTAAATGAGTTAAGATCACCTCCCAAACCCTTACATTAATATCAGGATGCAATTTAGACACCAGGGAGATTGAGCTCAATCTGTATGAGATGAATAATGGACAAGTTTGAAGGGGTCATAGATCTTCCTAAGTGATTGCTTCCTTATAAATTCCCAAACAAGAAATCTTCATTGAGAAATGCTTCAGGATTGCTGCCATTTGTCACTTGGCCTATGCATGCTTAATCACCTGCATTTTCAGGTCACTAGAGGCACATTCAGTGCATTGTGGAGGCCTAAGATAGTTAATACAACCATTGAATACCCAGTGCGGTTCCCCCAGCGCACTTGAGGAATTCTGCTTATTGTGTTCTGAGTCAACAGGTCCCCATTGTCTTGATCAATTTCAACAAAAGCTAATTTATTGCTAGGAAAAGTAGGGATTTAAAAAAGCCGTTTACTCCTTATTTAAATTTACATACTTGGAATTAATTTTTAAATTAAATTAAAAATTTTACATCAGATTTATTGTTAACTGAGCCTGCAACAACTGAATTTAGATTACATTTGTCTGTCAAATCGTATGTTGTGAATGAATTTACCTCCTACTTACAATAAGGAAATGATAGAGGAGGGGTTGACCCCTCTAGCCAGGACCCTCCTGAGTGCTCATTTCCACATGTGTACCTTAAAAATGTCTTGAATCAGAGGCAGCAGAAGGTGGCAGGTGGAGAGACAGGCGTGGAGGCAGATGTAATATGGCCAGATCCCGGCCTTTCCAACGCTCAGTTCATCTCTGTAAACCCCGTTTTCCTTATCTGCAAAACAGCAAGAGAGGCAGCACTAGCCGCACCCAGCATGGCGCGGACTAGGTGGCCCGTGGATGGCAGAAGCATTTGTGCCGTGACTTACAGGCAGTAACCACCACACGGTGTCTGTTTGGAGCCCATTCATCCGTGTATCTGATCACACTGTCCGTTTCTTGCTCATTTCAACATCTATACTACTAGCCTCTCCAGCATTAAGCATGCATTGTAATTCTTTAACATTCTCAATGGACTTGCTGTCGGTACAGAAACAGGACACTAACTGACTGGATGAGCAGGATAAAAACATAAAAATTAGGGAAGGACTTCTTTTCATATGCATGCAAATATGAAAGGATAGATATTTTCTGGAGCTGTAGAAGTGTGTTCTAATAAAGGCAGGCAGCAGATGAAAAGAATTTATAATAGCTAAATTCCATATATTCTTGTTTCTGCTTGATAATCTGTCTTTGGTGAGTATGTAAATTTTTTTCACAGTAGTTATTCCCAGCTGCATATGTGTGCTGCAGAAAGGAAGAGCATATGGAATATATACCGTGTATATATACATATAGGAATGCTGGCATGGGGTGCGTGGATTCACATGCATACACATGCACACACTTTCCATATCAGTCTACGCATGTCTATATGTAGAGGGAGAAATATGTATGTATAGATACATATTCCTTCTGCTCTTTTCATTGTGTTACGCATGTCAGAAGCAGGAAGAGCTCTGTTCCCCTCCCTGTTCCCCACCCCCCACAAGCTGGAGGGCCAGAAGGTGGGGCGGTACCTCGGGATAATGGCAGCAGAAGGCTGAGAGAGCAGACAGCTGGCAAGCTCTGTCCCAATATGCTTCCCTGAAAGAGACGAGGAAATTGGAGGAGATGCAATGCCTGAATGGCTCACTTTGCAGGGAAACAGAAGCCGCAAGGTAAAATTCCTTAGAATGCCACCCTTTTTAAATGGGTCTAGAATTGACGGCAGCGTCACAACGCCATAGCCTTCCGCAAAAATGTGAATTTTGTCAACAGTTTATCTTGGAAGGTGTTCTAGAAAGCAAAATCGACTTTTATCACCCCCTGAGAGCTGTCCTCAGAAACTTAAAACTGCCAAATGTCAGGTGTCTCCTCGGAGTTTTCTAGAACAGAAAGTACAATGCGACCTCTGGTTTCCAACACTGGGAGTGTAAGAATTTCCGGACAGCAGATGTCCCGTAACGAGCACTACAACTTAAGCGTGTTAAATGAAACATTTTCAAAATGCCTACTTGTCATGCGAAACAAATTTTTCTCATTTCATACTTTCTTGAAGACTCGGGGATCATCAGCATAAACAATCATCAGCAAATCAAATCATAGAGTTCCTGTGTGCTGCTGGGGTATGTGGGACTGTTTCCTATAGGCCACTGGAATGTGCGGGAATGTTTCCTGTGGGCCACTGAAATACATAGGATTTTCCTGTGTGCGGCTGGGATGTGTGGTCTGTTTCCTGTGTGCGGCTGGGATGTGTGGGTCTGTTTCCTGTGTGCAGCTGGGATGTGTGGGTCTGTTTCCTGTGGTCCCCTGGAATAGGTGGGACTGTTTCCTGTGGACCACAGGGACGTTTAGGACTGTTCCAAGGTCCTGAAATGTTGCTCAGGGCCATTGTTTTCCCCAAGGTCTATTTTGCCGCTTTTAAGTCAGCCATCCACTTGAGTTCTGTAGCCCAGTTTGTGCTGATGTTGCAAAGCAGGAAATCAGCTCCAAGTGAGGACTCAGGGTTCTCCTTGCAAAGGCCTTGTCCTACACAGTGTGATGAAAGCATTCTTGGCTGTTGGCTTTCTGTCTTGTCAGCAGTGAGGTTGATAGAAGGCTGCATTCTGAATGAGAGCACAAAAGAAACCTCTTTCTTGAATATTATGACTGTTTTAAGATGCTTGAGTTTTGTCCATGTGCCCTAATTTTCTTTTCTTCTCATTTTGTATGTGTGTGCATGTGTGATTGTGGGTGCAACATGTGGATGGCAGAGGACAGTTTTGGGTGTTATTCCTCAAGCACTGTCAGCCTTGTTTTGTGAGGCATGTAAATAAAGATGCAATGTGCTCTGTGTGCATATGTAATAGATATGTATATCTTATATGTATTTATATAAAATTTTATATGAAATATGTAACTTGCTTTGCAAATTTACAAGTGTAGAATTCTTGTTGTGCTTTTATTTCTTGAAAAGCATGTGTGTGTGTGTGTGTGTACGTGTGTGTGTGTGTGTGTGTGTGTGTGTGTGTGTGTGCATGCGTGTTTACGTGGGTGTGTGCATGCATATGTGTGTATGTGCTTATCGGGGCCAATGTTGGGTATCATTCCTCCGGCATCTTCCTCCTTGGTTTTGCAACAGGGTTTCTCACTGTCCTTGGTTTACCAAGTATGCTAGTCTGTCTGTCTCTCTGTCTGTCTGGCCAGTGACACCAAGGATACACCTTTCGGCCTTCTCTCCAGCATAAGGATTTCAAGTAGATGCTACCATGCCTGGATTTTTTTTTCAGTGTAAGTTCCAGAAATCAAAATCTGGTCCTCATGGGGGCATGGCATGCAATCTACAGACTGAACTGTCTCCCCAGCCTCCTAATTTTATCTCTACAATTAGACTGTATGCTTCTTGGAACATAGCCTACTTCATGTTCCATCTTATTCTGAAAAACCCCAAATACAATACTCTCCATCTAAAGTAGCAACTTCTTACATATTGAGTCCAGGGTATTAAAAAATAAGTAGTTAATATTAGAACAGGTGTGGAGTGTTATGCTGAGGGGAGCCATTCTGTCCAGCAGAGCAGTCTCAGCAGGGAGAAGCCTGTACTCATTGGCCACGTGGGAGTGTTAATGGAGTAAGAGTTTTGGCAGTTGCTTAGTTAGCTACCTGCTGAAGATATTCAGAGCCAGGAGTATCAGTCAAGGTTCTCTAGAGTAACAGAACTTATAGAATGAATCTCTTTCTATATATAGAAAGGGGATTTATTAGGATGACTTACAGGCTGCTGTCCAGCTAGTCCCACACTGACTGACTAAACTGGAAGTCCAAGATACCCATAGTTGCTCAGTCCACAAGGCTGGATGTCGCCATAGGTCTTCAGTATATGCTAGAATCCTGAAGAAACAGGCTCTAATACCAGTGAAGGAATGGACTTGTGAGTGAGATGGGGCCAAGCAGATAAAGAGCAAAAGCTTCCTTCCTCCATGTCCTTATATAGGCTACCAGCAGAAAGTACGGCCCAGATCAGATGTGTGTCTTCCTACCTCAAAATCCATATTGAAGGCATGTCTTTTTCTAGCTCAAAAGATGTGGATTAAGAGTGTGTCTTTCTATGTCAAATACCTGGATGAGAAATGGCTCTTCCTTTTTCAAATTAAGCAAAAATCCCTCACAGGTATGCCTTCCATTCTTGGATTTTAGTTAATTTTAGATGTAATCAACTTAACAGCAAGGAATAGCCATCACACCAGGAAAATATGTGCATGGCAGAAATGATCTCAGATGTGGCATCCTATATATTTGCTTTCTGTGGGGCACAGGTCACTAGCACCATGACTTGGGGACAAGATGGTCTCTTTGAATTGACTTGCAAATTTATATCTTCAAAATATAAATTTTATGTTTATTTATATATAATTCATATTTATATAAATATAGAATTTATAAAACTAACAGTAGCATTTTCTGTATTTTCTGTGACTTCCTTGTATTTATCAGAATTCCATATGATGAAAACATGTTTGAACTCTTGGCTTGTATTCATTATATTCATTAGTTTCTAGCTGATATGCTAACTTGCCCTGTGGAATAAGGGGTCTGCTTAATTTTTAAGCAGTATTCATGTGCTTTCTATTTCATGTTGGTTTGGAATTCGGTTAGAATCAGAACATGGAATCCCTGGCATTTCCCAGCTCTCACTTGTTGATTTGATATGCTTATACCTAAGTCTTCCTAGTTCCATGATTTGCCAAAATGCCATATGGGGTGCTGTTATTTCTGAAGCAGAAGCCATTGACATTTCTGCTTTGGTGGGCCCAGTCTGAACACAAAGACAGGCTACCCCTGAAAGATGACTAGTTGGAGCTGGCTTTCTGAGCTTACTATCACATTTTTAGGAATTTAAAATCTAGTTGGTAAATTGTTCTAAATTAACCAAGGTGGGATTATTTCTACTTCCACAACATAGACCATGGAAGGTATCACAGATGCTCCTCCCTAATCCAATGGCTGAACATTCAGGATGAATTATGTGTAGTGGAAGTGCTGGAGGTCAAGCCGGGGCCATGTGCTGTGCCCCCCAAACGTCTGTCTCACCGTTTAGTTCCATCTCCAGCCAGTGGTTGAACATTTAACCACACGTTACTGTGAGTGTTCCTTGTGATGCTGGATTTAAGGGAAAGTGCTTGGTTTTCATCCACTCTGTGAATATGTGATGGGATAATTGTCTTACTCCTGGGAGAAAGCAGGAAGAATCTTTGGTTCTGACAACAGATGTGAATGTACTGGAAGCAACTGATAGAATTTAGATGACACATTCATACGTGTGAGCTCTGTGTCTCTTGGTTTCATGCTGTGGTCTCTGAATAGGTAACATTTAGCAAAGTTAGTGACGTTTTTCTCTAAATTGTTTTAATGTACTAATGGCTAGGGCTGGAGAGATCACTCAATAGTTAAAACACTGTTCTTGCCGAGGACCAAAGTTCAGTTCCCAACACCCATGTGCACCGCTCATAACCACTGTTACTCTGGCTCCCCAGTACTCATGGGCATATTTCACAGCCATCAGTAACTCTGGCTCCAGGGGTTCCAACTTGCTCATCTGACCTCTGTGGGCATTTGCACTCAAGTGCATACCCCTCCCCCCAACACATATGAATAAATCTTTAAATATGCTCAGGCTAATGAATATAACACTCTTTACAAGTATTCTCACTAATGTATTCATATTTGTCTTTTTAATCATGATTCAAATAGGGACAAGTACACTTCCCTTTACAAATGAGGAGATTGAGGCTCAGAAACATTGAGTGACTTATTTTGGTTCATGGTAGCATGGTAGGTTTCTGAATGGCCTTGGGATGACTCAGATTTCTTTCTTAAGAGCAACTAAACATAGGAATGTAGCCTCCTGAAATTGATGACTCGGGTTCTAGTATGTCTGGCCAGAAGGATGTCCCCCAACAAGTCACAAGACAAAGATGGCTGTGTTCTGGGGGCCCCTCAGTCACAGTCACATGTGACCTATGTAGACAAGATTGCATTGGCTCCAGGCACTTTCCCTGACCATGGGTGACTCATTCTCTATGATCCTAGATTTGTGTTATATTTGTGATGTGGAAATAATAAAGCTGTTTCCTGTCACTCACATGTGTGCTCTGTTTTACTGGTAACTAGTGCACAGCAAACCTCTATCATGATGTTTATACAGCAGTGATTAGAAGAGTGAGCTGGAATGTGAACAGGTAGTCTGGTTCTACATGAGGTGATAAAAATTTCCACTCATGAGGTCATAGTGGAGAGTAAATAACTGAATACATGTCAATTAGTGAGAACACCATCTGCCAAGGGACAATTTTTACAGACATTGGCTACTAAAATCTTTTGAAAAGGTACAAGGATATTACTAAATATTATTGAACATGATAAATAATAGTACCATTTCATACTCATTGAAAGGAAGCAAACACACCTGGAATACTTGCTCCTAAACACTGCTATAGTTTTTATGTTTATTCATTTACTTATGATCTTTGCATTCTAATATGATTTTGACATGCTTTTATTTCAATGATCTCAATAATTTTTATTTTTTTAAACTTTGTCTAATCCTGTGGGAAGCAAGGCAAGAGATAAGTGAACAAAAACCAAAATGGACAGAGAAGTTTGAAAACATCATTAAGAATAATGAGGGGGAAATGAATTTAGTGTTCTATTATCTAGAATATTCATAAGTGCTATTTAGTTTTCTTGTTGCTCTGTTTTTCTTGAGTTGTTTCCAATATCAAATGTGTTTCCTTGTTTCCTTTATTTGTTTGCAACTATATCACACGCATTTGTCCTAGATATTTCCTACCTTATTGTAAGAAATCAATGCAATTTTGGGGAATAATTTTTTTAGTGCAGAAGAAAAGTTTATATTTGAATCCATGTTAATGCCTGACATAGTTCCCCTTTCCCGTAAAATCATCAAGTGGCTCTCCCACTGTTGTGTACCCTTGATATCCACTGGGAAAGACTAAGTGACCTTTTTTGATGATTCAGACTGAAAAAAGTTAAATTTATTTTAAACAATCAACACTATATTTTACAGATTTATCACTTAAAATGATATTTCCAATTATTGAAGGCACGCTATTACCATGTTGTTAGACAATAGTAAAATGGGTGTTTATAATCACTTGTTTATTGGTTATGCGTTTTGATTCTTGATAGAACTTCACTTCATGACTTTCTGGTTCTCCTGAGAGCTGGTAGATAGCTGGTGAGTAAGTGTGTAACTGTGCTAGTACCCAAACGAGGCTGTGTCAGCATGGACTCTGGTGTTCCTTGAAAATTGGTGTTTTTTTTTTTTCCTCTTCCAAACATATGCATATCTGAAATTCAAATTGAGTGCGCCTTACCTCATGCACTCCTCCGTACCTCTAATGAGGTGGAAAAATGTACATTAATGATAGAACGTTATTTAGTGCTGAACAGAGTTAATTGCTTCTAATCACTGCTTACATCCATCTGGTTTTATGGTAGACAACAAACCTCTTCATTGGGCTTGCTCATTAGACATACTGTAAATCACAGCGATGCACTGGCGTCTTGCATATTGTGCTCCTATTAGTGAAGCTGTGTTTTCATATAGCCCCAACGGCAGCAGCATCAGGGCACACACCAACTTCTCCATATTCTGTCGGAACTGCAGGGAGCCGTGGTGAGCGGGCTCCACAGCCTCACTTGGAAGCCATGGAGAGCCTGCAGAGGCTGGAACAGTGTGGTGCCTTTGCTATCAAACTGGAGTAGAGGAGGAAATACTGGCAGTGGTCTGGCTGCTTTTTCTGTTTTTCTCAAAGCTTGAGAGTAAAGCTTCCTTTACTGTTATCATTGGCAAGTATATGCAGGGGCCGGAAAGCATGACTCGGGGTTTGAGGGGCTGTGGAGATGGCTTGGTGCTTAAGAGCTCTTCCAGAGGACCTGAGTTCGGTTCCTACCACACAGGTTTGGCAGGTCACAATAGCCTGTAACTCCAGCTCCAGGGCATCTGATGCCCTCTCTGTCCTCTGTGGGATAAACCCCAACACACAGATACATACATACAAATAAAGACAAGTATAAAAATAGAGTCAGGGTTTGAAATTGAGCTAGGTACAACCTTTAAACATGGGTCTCACACTAATGGCTTCTTAGATTTCAAAGATTACGCAAAATTTACCAGAATTTTAGGAGAAAAAGATAAGTACATGAAGTGTGATGGTCAATAGCTTTGGCATAGCGCAATTAATTACACCTAAGCTAGAACTAATTAGAATCTTAATGATACAATTATGCCACTGACTGATATCGACCAACCATGAGGATTTAGGAAACTGACAGAGAAATACAACCTGCAAATGACAATCTAAAAGAAACCAAGAGGTTATAATTACCATAATGCATTACATTGGTGGAACTTTGGGGGATTAAAAGGGAACCGTATCTAAATTTAAAAAAAAAGAAAGGAACGAGGAAGGAAGGAAACAGGAAGAGAATGAAAGAAAGGAAGGAGAGAGGGAAGGATTGGGAGGGAGGGAGGAAGGGAGAGAGGGAGAAAAAGGCACTAAGTCACCCGTAGCACTTTTCCTGTTTGGTACCTCTCTAACTCTTCCTGTTCAGGATGAATGACTTTAGGGAGCTACCTCGTTATGAAAGGCTCGAAATCTAAAGCTGAACAGCCATGTAGGTACCACTGGGCAATGTATACTCAATTCATGTCATAACTGACATATCTGAGGCATAGAAATATTAAGAGACATGTCCCAAGGTAAGTTAAATGGTTTCCTTCATTGCAGGGCTGGAGTGAAAGGGCGTAATAAGTCATCAGGACGCTGATGGTTTTATTTTTTTTATTTTTTATTTGTCATCTTTTCCCTTTTATTTTATTTTACAATACCATTCAGTTCTACCTATCAGCCACGGATTCCCTTGTTCTCCCCCCTCCTGCCCCCTCCCCTTCCCCCCAGCCCACCCCCCATTCCCACCTCCTCCAGGACAAAGCCTCCCCCGAGGACTGCGATCAACCTGGTAGACTCAGTCCAGGCAGGTCCAGTCCCCTCCTCCCAAATTGAGCCAAGCGTCCCTGCATAAGTTTTAAGACATAAGACATTGATGGTTTTATAACCTCAATAAGCAATGGAACTTGAGCACACATATTTTGTACTCCACCCTCAAACTCTGAATTTTGTGCCCTGTGTGGGAAACAAAGATACAACGAGGTGAATGTTGCCCCTTTGTTGGGAGTGTGAAAGCCATATTCAACTCTACCTGAAATCATTCTTCATCTAAGATAGTGCAACTTGAGGCTTAACTTAAAACTTATAAGACTAAGACTTGTTAAAATTGATAATTCATTTATAGAACATATAATAATAATTGGTACACATATACCATTATCAAGGGGATAAAAATGAAATTTTACTATATTTCAATTTTTAATAATTTTTTTCTAACTTCAGTCACTCATTTCATTTTCTGTTAATGCCCTTATTAAATTGGGTATCTGCGTATTACTTGCATCATATTACTTTTAACACTGGGTTAAAATCGAGTAAAATGAGCTTTATTTATATTGCACAGGTACAATTTGGGTGCCAGGAGTTTGCTTAGATTTTCCAGTGGTCAACCTATGTTTAATTCAATTCCTGCCCCTTTAAAACATTGTTCTTCTAAGTATGTACTACTTATGGAAGTTGTATGCTTCTACCAAAATATTCATACTCATCTTTCTTCTTTATAGTTGAGAATTATGCACGCCATATGCATGTGCAACACATGACAAACAACATATACACATATACATAGAATTGAACCCATAGGAACAGACCTATGAATAAATTGCACATTTTTATGCTATGCTTAGTTCTTGCAGTGATAGCCTAATGTATTTTATGCATAAGTCATCACTTTTATAAATGGTTTGATTTGATTTGGTGACTGAAACAAGATTTTCAGAGCTGTCTTGGCACTATCCTTTTCTCTTCCCATCTCTTTAGCATTCACCATGAGTGGAAGGCCAGTGTGAGCTTGGCTGATTGGATGAGAGTTAAATGAAGAGTAGCCATATTTCCATTGCTTTAATTACGCCATCCTCACACCATGATGGACCTTGCTCCATTTCCCTCTGGTAGACCTGACAGACTATAACTGACCTAATTGATACCAGATGACAGCTCAAATAAGGCTTAATAAAGAAGAAATCACACTAATCTAATGAGCAAGCTGTTGTGATATTGGCTTATCGGAAGCTGTGGTATAAGCCCTTCATTTCTCTTTATTCTCTATGACCAGAGCTCCTAATATCTTTCTCTGGTGTGCTAGAATCTCAGGACTAAAATGGACTTAGTAGAACATGTGTTCCCATTGCCTACTGTTTGTGCTGTTAAGCATACATTGAAAAATCGTTCCAAGTTTCAAATATTATGAAAAGTTGAAAGAATAGTACAGCGATCACGTAGACCCACCCTTCAATATTTCTTCTATTTTGGCACATTCTCTGTCTTTCTTTCCTTATCTCTTTGTGTTTGTGTTTCTGAATGATTTGAAAATTATGTGGAACACAACAATCCCTCTCTGAATACTTCATCATCAGTTCATAACAACAGACATTTTCCTACATAAGTATAAATCATTATCAAACTAACAATAATATCCAGTCTATGTAAAAGACCCTAAAATCATTGCCACATAGTTTTAAAAGACCTACTTTGTTTCCAAACCATATCTAGGCAGTAGGGAGAGAGATTGATAAGAACAAAGAGAAATGGCATAGGTGTATGAAAAGGCTATATGAACCCTATTAATTTATAGGCTACTTTAATAAAAACTAAAAATCATGAGTAAAACTAAATATCTAATAAAAATGTTGAATATTTCCTTGCATAATAAATGCCATGACCTCACTTTGCATTTTCTTTTCAATAGTCTCAAATCTGCCGTTATCCCAAAGAACCAAGGAACAAAATCTAAGCTAGTATGCTTATTGCTATAAAAAATTCATTATCTGTATGACTTTTCCATGGAATAATGTATATATATATACGTGTATATATATGTGTGTGTTGTTTCTGTGAATGGTTCCATTTCAAATTTAATTTGAATATGGTTTATTAACTTTTTGATATATATATCAAATATTTATATGTATACATACACACATATATTACACACACACACACACACACACACACACACACACACACACACATATATATAAACTACGCCACAAGTTTGGAAGTATGGCACCTAGCTTTATTAACACTGAGCTCTATTTTCCAAAATACACATGTATATATATATATGTGTGTATAATATTTTTAAAAATAACACCAATAATTAATCTAAATCAAAGTAAAAATTTATCTGTGACTTACAGCTTTTCTCTTTAAACCACCCACACTCCAAAGGTAGAGCCAGAGTTTTGGGCCAAAAGTCACTTGTTTATGTTTTGTTGGATCCAGAGTCTCAGGGTCTCATGATGCGCCAGAGGCTGCTGTGAAACTCAGGATGGTCCTGTTGCCTCCACCTCCCTGGTACCAGGGTTATAGGCACGAACCACCGTGCACGGCAAGAAAGAGCCACTTGGAGTAAGTTTTTCTGCATGGTTATGTTATTCATTCGAACGTGTCATCGGTTATATTTATTTGTTTCCCACTTGGGAATTTTGTTTGTTTAAATTTAGATTTCATAATGTAAGATCTACCTGGTTTAAAGTCTCTAAGTGTATAATAGCACATGGCGGATGCTCTGTGTGCCACAGTAGCTCTCCATTTCTATGAATTCTACCCTGAAGGCAGGACAATTTTAGTTAGTTTCTGTTTCATTCTTCTAGTGCTTTCTTTTGTACACTAACAACAACATTGTAATATTTTTTCACTTTGAGGTTCCACAGGCATGTGTGAACAGGAAGGTTTTATATCTGGAGGTCCAGAAAGCTTCAAAGAAATAGTCTCCTTCCGGTACATGCGTGACACCAGAGGCAATGCATTTCTACAAGAAATGGCTAAAATGACGTGGGCCAAGCGACGCAAGGAAGCAGCTCTTGTTAGCGTTGTTGAAATTAAAAGGAAAATCACAAGATTCACTCCACTTCCAATCACAAACATCTTTCATAAATTTTGTTTTTCTCCTGCTTGTTGGTTTGTTTCTTACAGAGACCCTCTTGTCTTTATTCACACTGTGGAAGTGCTGGAGAGTTTGGCCTCATCAAGCGTGTTCTTTTTCATAGGTTTGCAAATCTCATATTATCTGAGCAGCATATATTTTTCAAATCTGACATTTGTGCTAGCATTTAATTTAAATCTTTTTCCTATGTATTTGTGCTCATGAAGCTGTTATAATTGGGGTGCAAAGGAAAAAGGCCCTGGCTGGAAGGATTTGCTCATAGCGTGTGTGGTGTGGTGTTGAGATTGTGTCATGAGGATGCTGATGTTGTCATCAGTGGATTAAGATACTGATAGGGTCATGCATGGCCTCTTGGGAGGACTGTGTTGGAATGAGTGTGTTTTCGAGGGTATGTCTTTGAAAGGTTTGCCCCTTGTTCTTTCCTCTCTCTCTTTCCCGCCCTTGTAAGGTGAGCATTTCTGCTTTCTCCTTTCTCAGCCATGATGCTTTGCCAACCCACAGACCTGCAATGATAAGGCCAAGGGTCCATGCACTGGACCCTCTGAAACTGTGATCCCAAAGAAACCTTTCTCTATTTAGTTGATTTGCTTAGGTGGTTTACCACAGTGACGTGTTGTAGAGCAGTTTTCTTAGTTCCCGCTAGGAAGGAGTGATTAGGTTCATGAAACTCAGAAATACCCAAACCTCACATCTGGTAAAAATGAAACTTGCAGGATTCATAGGAGTCACATCCCAGAGTTCTGCATACAGGAGCAGTAAACACCTGCTGGAGGAGGAGACTCACCAGATGACCTGCCAAGAGGAGATTCTCAGACCTGTTGAGATGCCTGCCAGTAATGCAGAGCTTTAGAGAGTCATGACCCTATTGGGATGGGGTGGTGGTTTGAATAAAAATGGCCCCCATAGGCTCATATACTTGAATGCTTAGTTTAGTCACCAGGGAGCATAATTATTTGAATATTAGAATCAGGATGTGTCACCTTACTGGAGGAAGTATGTTACTAGGGGTGGGTTTTGATGTTCAAAAGCCCATCAGAAGTTCAGTTCATTATCATCATGGTGGGAAGCATGGTGGCATGCAGGCAGACATAGTGCTGGGTACATCTTGATCAGAAGACAACAGGAAATGGACTGAGACACTGAGCAAATCTTAAACAAAAGAGACCTCAAAGCCCGCCCCCACAGTGACACACTTCTTCCAACAAGGATACACCAACAAAGTCACACCTCCTAATAGTGCCACTCCTTATGAGCTTATGGGGGCCAATGACATTTAGACTACCACAGTTTCCCATGAGAACTTGATGGTAAGATCCTATTCCTGAGGATACCATACACTGTGGTCACAGGACTTGGAGAAATCAAACTATTATTGACCAGAAAACTTCCTCCTGGCTGGCTAGCTTTCATAGTACCAGATGGTGCTATCCAGGGTTTTGGGCAAGAAATGTTATCAACAGTGTTACCAAGTTGTGAACCCTGAAAGCTACAATAATGACTGGCCTAGCAAGATGTGTCTATGGGTTCAAAAGTGGCATGTATGACTGTTATGGGGACAACCAACAGTTGTTTGATTAGATGTATGATGTACTCCACACAAGGAATCACATGCTTAGGACTGTAAATCTGGCCTAGAGCCCATGACTTGGAAGAACTTATAGGCCTGAGAAGTGAACACTGTTGTGGGAATTCATTCTGTTCAGCCAATGGCTTTGGGGTAGAAAGCCTTTGGGTGTGGTCTTGCCTGCATACACGACCACTTAAGAGCAGACAGAGGGAGGTTGTACTCTCTCTCTTGGGTGGCCAGGACTGGATCAAGCATCATGGAGCAGCTTACAGTTGGTCCCCATCATCCTTGGACAGGACAGCGCCAGCTGGACATCAGGATCAGCAGCGGTGTCTTCCTTGTTCTGTATTAGTGAGTCTATTTTCACCGTACCCCTTAATAAATTATAAAATAGACTTTGTGGGTTCACACTGTAGAACATACTACTGTTATTTTGTTAAATGAGCATAGTATCAAACTGTCCCTCCAAAAAACATATACCCAAAGATTAATGTAGCTCTCAGACTTCATTGGTGAAGCTTCACTGTGCAGTGGATGCAGAAACTCAGAACTGGTCAACATGCAGAGAAATATTTGTGGATTGCTTAGCCATAAATGCAACATCTGTATCGCACTTCATTGCCCAAGTCTCAGACTACTGAACAAGAAGGGACAGAAAGAGCCTGATCTTGTGAGGACTGGCGTGAAGCATGCCTTTTGGCCTTGACACAATGATTACACTCACAAATTCACATCACATGTGGTTGTCTGTACAAGACCCAAACAAGAACAAGCTAGTCAACATTCAAGAGTGGATGGGAGGAGAACTCAGGAGCCCTCAGCCCTAGCTGAGGAGCTGTGGACAGTTGACTACTAACAGGGGCAGTTAGTTTCTTTCAGGGATGTGATCCCAAGCAGGTAGATCATGCTCTCACGGATAGTCCCATATCTATGCATACATGGGCCATATAAATTGTACTGTGTGTGTGTGTGTGTGTGTGTGTGTGTGTGTGTGTGTGTGAGAGAGAGAGAGAGAGAGAGAGAGAGAGAGAGGGAGAGGGAGGGAGAGAGAAAGAACATTAAGGAGTTGGATATGGGCAGAGGAGTTAGGGTAAATAGCGTAGCTGAATATGCTCAAAATTAATTGCACGTGTATATAAAATTATCAAAGAATTAATAAGAACTATTATATATATATTTAAATTAAGGAAAAATAAATGGTATATATGCTCAGTTAATAATAATGTGTCACTTAGTTCATTAATTCCAACAAATGCACCACACGTTGTGAGGTGTTGCTAGTAGAAGGCATAGATTGTGGGGTACATGAGGTTTCTATATTGTTTTTCCAACTATTATATAAATATAAAACTGTTCAAAATATGTTTGTTTAAAAAAATAATGCTGTGTAGGTGGTGGTTGAGGTTTGGAACTTGTAGTGTCCAAAGATCCTATAACGGTTTGGTCTCTTTTTCTAAAAAACACTTGTGCACTATTAAACAGATGATTAAATTTCAGTTTGTTTAAAGTCTCTGTGACTGTGAAGTCAATCCCTGAATGGCCAGTGTGAAGGTAGGACAACCAGTTTTAAAGAATTTTCGAAAGAGGCAATGATGGCTTGACCAAGGTTGGGAGCCCTGGAAAGAAGATGAGCTGAGCTGATCTGGTATCAGTTTGATGGATAAAATTAACAGGTGGTGACCATGACACCATAAGAAGTAACAGGCTCATGAGTGAAGCCAATACTTTTAATCTTCGTTCTGAGACTGGGCTGGATTACATTTTCTGACCTACAGGGATTAATAGGTTTAATGAAAGAAAGTTGAAAGAGATCTGGGGCCTGACATCCTGCTCTTTGGTGAGAAGTAGTTGGTTTTTCCATCTCTGCAAGGCTGGAAGTTCATGGCTTCTTGCTAATATACATTAAAGGCTCAAGTCATGAGGAGAGGGGTTCATCCCTTCAAAAACGTACCTTCAACCCAGATGCTTGTCAACTCTCTATAATAGTATACTTAAAAATAATGGAAAACACACACACACACACATTCTGAATCTTTCCAGTTACTTGTCCTCATGATGCAGGTTTTATAGGAAAGCAATTAGTTCATGTGTCAGTTTTATGAATTTTTTCTTACCACAGCATAACAAATATCATCAGCTTCCCAGAATGAACCACCCTCCACTTCTTTCTCAAGAATAGTGATATATGATTAAAGGTGGGCAGACAAGCACAGGCTCACTTCATGGATCAATTCTCCAGTTTTTAACACACACACACACACACACACACACACACACACACACACCCTTCTGCATGCACAGCTTCTAAGATTGTGGATCACAGCTCCACAGAGTGCTGGGTAACAGGGAGCAGGGTGACAAAAATTTGACACCAGTAACAAACATAAATTCCAAGCACAGTGAAACCCAGGGTGTTTGAGGCAGAGCTTGCCTGTGCGGCACTGAGAGTCTCTGGGGAAGCTTGTGGTTCTGTCCACGGGAATTGAGGGTACACTTTGTGCTGCTAATGCTATCCCAGAATTCCGTGACAGACGCAAGGCCTCAGCTCAGACTCCAGACTTCTGTGTCAGGAATTGCAGTGCTGTTATTGCATGTAGAGAACTCTCTGCTTTCAGAGAAACATAATGCTTTAATTATAGAAAACAGGCCTTTAGTAGTTTCCTACCATCATCCCTCCCTCAGAATGCAATTACCAAGTTAGCGTATCTTTAGATAATGTTTTGATAGAATGTTTGATTTCAAATATTGCTGCTTGAGTTGCTAACTTGAGTTCCATTTTTAGAAAAATCATTAGGGGCTGGAGAGATGGCTCTGTGGGTAAGAGCACTTGCTGCTCTTGTGGAGGATCCAGAGTCAGTTCTCAGCAGCCATACAGTAGGTCACAACCACCTACAGTTCCACTTCTAGGAAATCCAAAGCTTTCTTTGGACTTCCTCAGGCACCAGGCACACACATGGTGTACATGTACACATGTAAGAAAAGCACTTATACATACAAAACATAAAACAAATATTAAAATATTTTTAAAAATCATTAAGTAAATTTTAACTCTGGATTAAGATAGGATTTAAAACAATTTCTGAAATGGCCCTAAACGTGCATCTGCTACTGTGTATTGTGTCTCAGTTAGGGCTTTTTATTGCTGTGAAGAGACACCATGACCTTAGCAAATCTTATAAAAAATATTTAATTGAGGTGGTTTGTTTACAGTTTCAGAGGCTCAGTCCATTATCATCAGGATGGGGAGGATGGTGGCATGCAGGTAGATATGGTGTTGGAGCTGAGTCCTACATCTTGACTCAGAGGCAGGAGGAAGTCAATAACACACTGAGTGAAGCTTGAGAAAAGAGACCTCAAAACCCGCCCCCACAGTGACACACTTCCTCCAACAAGGCCACAGCTCCTAATAGCGCTCTCCCTTTGGGGGCCATTTTCTTTCAAACCATCATATACTGCATATTTATATAAAGGAGTGTTCTGAGCATAAAGTATAATGCACCTCTTAAAAAACCCACCAAAGATTTGAACAGCATCAAATATTCAGCTAAGACCTAATTCTTCCTGTAAAAATAAGCAAGCATTTCTGTCTTAATTCGGGTTTCTATTGCTGGGAAGAGTCACCATGACCACAGCAACTCTCATAAAGGAAAACATTTAATTGTGGCTGACTTATATTTTCAGAGTTTAGTCCATTATCATCATGATGGGAAGCATGGCAGCATGCAGACAGACGTGGTTCTGGAGAGGTAGCTGAGAGTTCTACATCCAGATCAGCAAGCAGCAGGAAAGAAGGGTGAGCCATTGGGTCTGGCTGGAGCTTCTGAAATCCCAAAACCCACCCCCCAGTGGCACAATTCCTCCAACAAGGCCACACCTCCTCGAACAAGGTCACATGTCCTAATCCCTATCAAGTAGTGCCATTCCCTAATGATCAAACATTCAAATATATGAGCCTATGGGCACCAATCCCATTCAAACCAGCACAACATCCATCTCATTAATATATAAATATGCATTTGTGTTTAATATGAAAATTATATGCATACTAAAATCACTTGTACAAGGCCTGCAACAAACAGGCCCCCACAGTCGTCTGTGATTGGTGGAGGAGGGGCTTATAGGCTCTTCCCCCTTCCTGCTGATGGGATTACAGGCCACTGGTGGACTCTGAGAGGAGGCCCCACTTTCTGCAGTGTAACTGGGACACACGTGAGACTCCAGAAGACATTGCCAATCCCAGGGCCACACAGTGGGCCCTGCTCAAGTCAGAGGGACATAAGCGAAGCAGAAAGACATGAATGTGGGAAGAGATCAGTGGGGGAGGGGGCAGTACACAGCGGGAAGAGAGGCTGGGGAGGGTTGGGGTAAGAGAACAATAAGAATGCATTACACACATCCACAAAATTATCAGAGTAAATGACATATAAAAAAGCTGAGGAAAAACGAAAATTGAGCCTAAGCAGTGTCTCCAGTCTCCTATTGTGCCTACACTGAAGGTTGCTTGTGAAAGAAGAATTTTAAAGAGGAGAGTGGTCTTTTTAGATAGATCAAAATATCAAGTCCAAGTTCATACCAGAGATGGCTGCCTTGACAATTGCCTTTTTCAAAAGTTCCCCGAGCAATAACAACGTCTACATTTTTAAAGTTTCTATGTGATGCTAACTGTGAAATCTTCTGGGTTTGATTATAAAGGTCACATGACATGATAATAATTGTGCTCAAGCACTTTCAAGCCCACTTGAAAATTATTTAATGTTATCAGCTGTTCTGCTCTCTGCTGTATTAGGTCTTCTAGAAAAACTTGTGTAAAGTCTTGTGTGAAAAGTCCTGCATGTTATGAGTTGTTGTAGAACACTTAGTGGCTTTCGCGTTGTTTGCAGATTTTAATTCTTCTGGTTTTTTATTCAAAATGGCATTTTTGTTTTTGAGATAGAGTTTTTCTGTGAAACAGTCCTGGCTGTCCTGGAACTCACTCTGTAGACCAGGTTGGCTTTGAACTCACAGAGATCTGCCTGACTCTGCTTCCCGGTGCTGGAATTAAAGGAGTGTGCCATCACCACCAGGCTCAAAATGGTCTTTTTCTGAAGCATTTCATGAAGGAACTTTGTGTCTGCATTGTCAAAGCCTCACAGGATAGTGTGAATATTCACTATGAGTATTCAGTGTTCCAGAACCATCTTTGAAAATGCTTCAAATTTAGAAGCAATAGTGCTAACTGGCTCTTTTATTAATTTTACAAAAGTCATGAATTCTTGGAAATTATATATCCTCCTAGACCAAGAAGTCTATTGGGCTGCCATAGTGTTAGTTGTAGGAGTGGTAAATCAGCAGCTTTCTCTTGACAAAGAGGGATGGGGACCCAAAACAGAGAAGGAATTGCTGATGAGGGAGATCCTCATTGCCTTCAGTGGATCCCCAAAGTGTTTCAGAGAACACCTCAACACCCCCCACCCTCTCGGCAGCCTTGGGCTTTCTTAATGTCTCATCTTGGATTACAACCAAATCTCATGCCAACAGGGACAACATTTGCAGGAACTGTTAATCCTTTGGTAACTGGGCCAACTTATTACTTGTATCTTTACACTCTCAATAGCCATTTACACTTCCTAGTGGAAGAGTCAGGTTGACAACAGCTGAACTTATTAGTTGGCCTTTCCAATGAGATGGAAAGAGAAACTATCCAACAACATGTGTCTGTTGGTGAAAGGCAGTTAGGAGAGAAAACACGTTTTTATGTTTTATTATTGCCAAAAAGTAATTAAACTTAAACATGATAGGTTTTCCCATCTTCTTCTATAAGTTTACTAAAAATATAAGGAAAAGGGATCATGTGAAGTGTCCTTAAATGGCAGCACTTAGCAAAGTCTCTGTATCTGATGCTGCCCTGGTAGAGTACACCAGGAATCCCAGCCCTGGGATGTGGAGGCAGGGGGATCAGCTATGTAACCAGTGTGAGGATGACCTGGGATGCATTTGATTCTGGCTTCCTCCACTCCCCTCAAAATAGGAAAATCCTGTATAAGCAACATGTGTATGTAGACACATGTATGCATACAGAGAGACGTATATGTGAATATGTATACATATTCATATGTGTATATACATATATATATATATATATATATATATATATATATATATATATATGACATATGACACAATTAAGGATACCTGACCAATGGGTAGGTATTTAGTGACTTGAGTTTTTTATTTGTTTTTCAGGTATGATGATACTGTTGTAACTCTGTGTATTTTAAAATATATTTATAATCTTACAGATACTTTTTTTTTTGCTTAAAACAACTCAACAAAATAAAGTGCTGGTTTATTGTTAGACATTGTTCAATAAATACATCACACAGTATAAAAATGATAAAAACAAACAGCAACTTCACAGACAAAAAAAAGGCCTTTTTAACCATCTCATATAAACCAACCACTTACAGTACAGCTAGGTATATATACCAAAAAAGCTACTGAATAAGATTGCTCAGAATAAGATTTTACTCTTTGTTTATTTGTCTTTTTTGGTTGTTGTCATTCTCTTACAAGTTTTTTTTCCCCTTTTAAGATTATAATGAACATAGTGAATTCAGAAGCAGGACAGAGAATGCCCTGAAGGCTGACTTGGTCATTTATCATCATTAAAAATATCTGCCCCCTAATAATATTATACAAAATATATACAAAAATATAAAATGTGAATAAAAATACAATTTTTTCTTTTAAATTCTCTTAAGAAACAACAGTAACAAAACCAGGGCCCTGCAAGTCTTGGCTCCTTCCCTATTGCAAACTCACATTGTGGTTTGGGTGGGAGGTGGAGAGTACATATCATCTGTGGGTGATACTGCCTGCCGTGTATTCCTCATGAATTAATGAAATCATACGGTGTCTGTTTCTCTTTTTAAATAACCTGTTGGATGCAGAATACTGTTAAGGTTATGGATAAAACAGCATTGGAAATATCTTGATAACTGTTCAAGCTAGAACATGGTACAATATAGTCACTTGTATATGTTTTCTAATTCATCCTGCAGCACTGTGAGAGAACATGTCCACACCGAAGTGAAGGATCCTTGTTGATTAACTAGCAGTGAAATTTTAGTGACCTGGGGGAAAGGCACAAGGCACACAGGGGAGGGTACCAGAAGGTGCCCTTTCATTCAAGAGCGTCGAGTCTTCCTTAAGCCCCAACTAGCGGTCCTGTGGTGTAGAGGAGGCTAGCCATAGCGTCTGCCCGCATTGCTCTGAACATGCGCTGACTCTGGAGGACCCTGTCCCTGTGGAGACATCATCCCTGGAGTAGAAAGCACCCCCAGGACTCATGCTTCCCTGACTCCAGGGTTCTCTTTGGGGTTTACCAGATGGAAAACTAGCACCTCTGAACCAGTGAGCTGGTGAGATAACAGGCTTGACTGACAGATGGAGGACCCCAAGTGTGAACAAAAACAGCTCTGGCTTGAACGGGAAAAAGTCTGAATCCAATCTATGTAAGCAAATACCCATATCAAACCAACTACCCAGAACAACCAGTGCAATGGCCATCGAAATGATCCCATGCAGAAGAAAGTTACCTGTCCGATACTTTGTCAACATTTTGAACAGATTATACCAGGCTGAGAAGGAATGATGTCTTTCTCTCTCAAGTGTGAGCTTAATGAAGTATGAATAGCTCCCTTTGGTTAGTGTCAACAGGATAGTTACTGACAATTTGGGGGAAACAGAACTTCCGCCTAACAACTTCACACACATCACTCTGGGTATCTCTGGCATAGCCTATGCTTCTGGTGTTTGTCAAGGTTCGGTCATAAACCGTGGCAACTGGAACACAGCTAGAACATAGCCGGATTTTTCAGTGCACACTGAAATTTGGTAGTGTTTATCCGAAAGATGATCCGACACGTCTAAACATATAAACATTTCCCAGAAATTCCAAAATTTTTCAGAAATATAGAATTTATGTAAGAAAGATACATCAGCCGGGTGGTGGTGGTGGTGGTGGTGGCGGCAGCGGCGGTGGCGCACGCCTTTAATCCCAGCACTCGGGAGGCAGAGCCAGGCGGATCTCTGTGAGTTCGAGGCCAGCCTGGGCTACCAAGTGAGTTCCAGGAAAGGCACAAAGCTACACAGAGAAACCCTGTCTTGAAAAACCAAACAAACAAAAAAATCCAGAAAGATACATCAAATATTTGGTTTAGTTCTTGTTATTAAAGAATTACTATAGGTTAATTTTTATAACATTTTTAATGACTATACAAACTTTATTATGTGTATGTTTCTATTATTACTAAACCTCAGTTTTTCCAAGTTTGAAAAGTGGTTCATATCTGCATATTGCAATTTATAATTTCTTAGATTATTATCTAAAAAAATTATAGAAAATTTTGTGAATCAAATGAACTCTAACTAAAAATCATGAGCTTCCACTGAATTTAAAAAGGATCTCTAAAAAAAAGCATTGTGATACATGTTTATAATCCCAGCACTTGGGAAGTAGAGGCGAAGGATCAGAAGTTCAAGGTCAGCCACCACTAAGTATTGAGTTCAAAGTCAGCTTCCATTAAGTACTTGGTTCAAGGTCAGTCTCTACTAAGTACTGAGTTCAAGGTCAGCCTCCACTAAGTACTGAGTTCAAGGCACACCTACGTGTGAATATGTTTTAACCAAATCTTTAAATGAAGTTAAAATTATGAACAAAATGCCTTTTTGTGAAAAAAGTTCTTCCTTAATTTCAGAAAAATCTAAATCTAAAATTTATGTTAGCCTGATTTTAAATTCTGAAGAAATTATACATCAACCCAAGGAAAAGATGTATTTTTCAATATGAAATTTGAAGAGATTTTGATTTGCCTAAGATCTTTTTAAATGACTTTTCTTTATTCTTTGAAAGTTTCATACATTTGTACAATGTCTATTGGTCACACCTATCCGCTCCAACCTCCCTCCTGCTCCTCCTTGTGCCTCCCTCCCTCCTCCCCCTCCCTCCCTCCCTCCCTCCCTCCCTCCTCCCCCTCCCTCCCTCCCTCCATCCCATCATGTCCTCTTTTTACTTTATTAAAGTCTTAACCTGACATTGCGGCCAGTAACACTAGTGGGAGTCTGTTAAGTCAGA
Organism: Peromyscus maniculatus bairdii; assembly: GCF_049852395.1. Lineage (NCBI taxonomy): Eukaryota > Metazoa > Chordata > Mammalia > Rodentia > Cricetidae > Peromyscus > Peromyscus maniculatus. The sequence continues at coordinate 89,846,800 of NC_134861.1, forward strand.
ATCTTCTGTTTAAGCAGAATCATTATGTTTAATGTGTTTATTTTATTTTCTATTTTTTTTAATTCCCCCCTGTGATGTTTCCTCTCTGACATCAGGAAGGAAAGAATCCCATGCACCTGAGGTGTAAAGGGCAGTGGAGTGTGAGCGAGGGGCAGCTCAGGCAGCAGAATGTGAGTGCGGGGCAGCTCAGCATCATGGGACCCCACTGCATGAGCAGCAGCATTGGTCACCAGGATGTGGGGGCCACCATCTGTCCAACAACTTAGCTCAGCATGCCATGTGTTATTGACAGGAAGTGCGGAAATGCCCTACTTTTAAGGGGCTCTGCTTGACCCTTTCTCAATGCCTGGCAAATGCTCAAAGGTCTTTTCTTCGATATAAAATACTATCAACTGCTTCCCCTGAGAGTTCCCCTTTCTTATAGTACAAGCAACTCTCTTTGTATAAGCAATGGCGATTAGCATGTTCCAGCGGTCTCTGACAATGAGACCCGAGTGCTTACTTGGGTAAGGTAAAGTGTCTTTTTTTTCTAGCTAAAATTTAACTGGTGCCAGAGGGATATAGGATCAGCATTGAGATTAGCCGCAGGGAGCCGAGGCTCACAGCTGAAGTGCAAGGGTGTCCAGCTGACCTGTAGTTCCACCCAGCTGCTCACCCACACTGTCAGTTCCACACATGTGTGGGTGGGTGTCTAGAGATAGCCTGTTTTCAATTAGTAGGACACATGGAATGTCAGCCTTCAGAAGAGGGTGCATGCCCAGTGTGTTTGGGCAACATGCAGACTCCTATATATCTGCTCCTTTCTTGACAATAATCTATAACTTTCTTCTTTAAAAATACCACGGGGTGGTGGGGTGGTGGTGGTGGCTAGAGAGCTGGTTGTGGTGGTAATCTAATTGTACTGAATTATTATTTTGATTGTATGTTAATAAATAAAGTTGTCTGGGGGTCAGAGCTATTAGAGCCATAGCAAGAGTGTGGCGGTGGTGGCACACGCCTTTAATCCCATAGATATCTGTGTGTTCAGGGTCAGAGCTATTAGAGCCATAGCAAGAGTGTGGCGATGGTGGCACACGCCTTTAATCCCATAAGATCTCTGTGTGTTCAGGGATATAGTCAGCATTGGAGACATATGCCTTTAAGACCTAGGGGGCTGTACATTCAGACAGTGATGAGGCAGTCATGTGTTTGGGTTTACAACCAATGAGAAGGCAGAACAACATACTATAAAAAAACGAACCGACAGGAAGTAGGTCTCTTTTCGAGAAGCTGGGACAGCAGGAGGAAGGGTGAGATTTTAGCTCTGAGCTCTGACTTCTAGGCTTTCTCTTTTACATTGTTTCTGTGTTTCTTATTTAATAAGACGGTTGGTTACATCTATATCTGGCGCCCAACGTGACAAGAATCTATTAAAAACTGCTTGGCTTGGCGGCAGGTCCGCTTTCCCGTAAGGGCGGCAGGCGGCGATCGGCTTCTTAGTCTGAGCAGCGGCTTCTTAGCCTGGGTCTAGTTCTGCTTGACCTCAGGCTGGACTATCGGTGAGCTGCTTGCTTAAATCCTGCTTGCTTAAAGCCGGTGCTACAAACAACTCAGAGTTGCCCTGCCGAACAGGGCCCTGCCTGTAAAACCAACGCACGTGGTCGGAGCTTAAGGAAGCCAGACCCAAGCCTTGACTCAGCACAAGAGGGAACACGTGGCTGCATTTAAACTTTAGCCAGCTACGCTCTCTTGTTCTCTCTCTCTCTCTCTCTCTCTCTCTCTCTCTCTCTCTCTCTCTTTCTTTCTCTCTTTCTCTTTGGATTTACACCTGGGACACTAGGTGGCTGCTTTGAAAATCCCCTCGGATTTCTACTGTTCTACGCAGATTTGGTAAGTCATAATATATCAGATATTTTAAAGGAAACTATCTAAAAGAGAATTTTTTTCCACATTAAAAAACAAATGGGTTTTATGTGTACATTGGAAGAAAATTGGTTTTTGTTCGAAATTTTAGGCAGTCTGGCAATGGAACAACTATATAATATTAGTATTGGTGGAATTATGCACCTTATCACTGTAATAATCCACATTTTAATATTTAAAAAGATAGTCAATTTAAGTGCCAGGATAACAGCTTTAGAAGAACTTGTTAAACCTGTAAAAATTCAGACAGAAGAAATTAACAGTGAAGTTGTTTCAAGTCGGGATCATAAGGTTGCAGAAAGAAAGCCTGTTTTCACACAGTCACCCTTAATTTATCCTGTAACCGTACAGCAGATGCCTGATCAAATGGCTACACAAAATAATTGGGCTCCAATTGAAATGTTGGATTTAAAAAGGTTTAAGGAGGCAATAGTATCTTATGACATGCATTTCCCATATGTAAAGCAAATGTTAAACTCTTGGTCAACATATAATAGGATAGTACCACAGGACTGGCGGGACCTTGTACAAGGTGTTCTGGAACCCAGCCAGAGACTTCAATTTCTGACTTGGTTTAAGGAGGAGGCTAAAAACATAGAAAAACAATGGAGGGATAAAGGAATACAAGTTTGCCAGGATCAGCTTATGGGCAAAGGCCAATATGCTTCAGCACAAACACAATGTTTATATGATGTCCAAACCCTAATTTTATGTCGAACGGCAGCCTTGAATGCATGGGACAGAGTTGAGGAACCAGGAAAAAAATCTGAGTCATTTACAAAGGTGATGCAAGGCCCAAAAGAGTCTTTTACTGATTTTCTACAAAGACTGGCTTCAGCAGTAAAGAGAATGGTCTCGGATTCAGAAGCTAGTAAGGCAATAATTGAATCTTTGGCCTTTGAGAATGCGAATGCAGCATGCAAAAGAATAATCAGGCCATTAAGGGCAAGATCTGCACCTATGGAAGATTGGATTAGAGAAACAATTAATGTTGAAGCTGATGAGCATGATGATACATGGGTAGGAGAAGTAATTTCAAAAGGTTTGAGGAGTGTTAGATGTTTTGGATGTGGAAAGCAAGGACATTTGAAAAGGGACTGTAGACAGGTCATTCCCAGAAACAATGTTTCTTCAAGGAACAATGGCAACAGAATGCCCCTTCCTTCTGGAGTATGCAGAAGGTGTGGTAAGGGAAAACACTGGACCAACGAATGTAGATCAACAAAGGACAGACAGGGTAATCCTTTGCCTCAGTCTTCGGGAAACTCCCAGAGGGGCCTCGCGCAGGCCCCCAGTGCAAATCCAGTTCAAACCTTTCCTGCAGCCATAGAGGAAATGCCTGCTCTGGAGAGCGATTAAATAACCAAATGCCTATTGGAATAAATCACGCTGGTCAGGATGATGAAACAGAAAGAATAGAAAATTCAGGAGAAAACATAAAGAAAATTTTTTGGCAAACTTCTGTTAATGAACAAAGACCAAAATTAACAATAAAAATAAATGGTGTTTTGTTGTCTGGTCTGGTAGACACAGGTGCGGACGTTACCATAATTGCACCAGAATTTTGGCATCCAACTTGGCCTCTTCAGGAGGTAAACGTTCAACTGTTAGGAATTGGGACATTATCTCAGGTGAAACAGAGTGCAAGATGGCTCGAATGTATAGGTCCAGAAGGACAGAGAGGAAAATTAAAACCATATGTGGCTAACATAACTATGAACCTGTGGGGTCGAGACTTGTTGCAACAATGGAATACTCAGATTAACATCCCTCCAATCTCAGAAACAAATCATAAACTAGCACATGTTACTGAGAGAAATATTAGAAGATATTGTTCTAATGAGTGGTCACCAGCCATCCATATTATACAAGAACAGGGCACAATAACTGATGATCTTCCAAAGACACCAACAGCTATACCTTTAAAATGGTTAACAGACAAGCCTGTATGGGTCCAGCAATGGCCTTTAACAACAGAGAAACTCCAGGCTTTAGAAGAGCTGGTAGAAGAACAGTTAAATGCTCAGCATATTGAAGAATCAACCAGCCCTTGGAATTCTCCTGTATTTGTTATTAAAAAGAAATCTGGTAAATGGAGAATGGTAACAGACCTTAGAGCAATTAACAAAGTAATTCAGCCAATGGGCTCTCTACAATCTGGGATGCCTTTGTGCTTGGGCTCAGGCCGGACTGTGAGCTGCTTGCTTAAAGCCAGTGCTACAAACAGCTCAGGCCTGCCCTGCTAAACAGGGCCCCTGGCTGTAAAGCCAAGCCTTGACTCGGCTCAGAGGGAACAAGTGGCTGGCTTTAAGCTTTAGCCGGCTACCCCTTCGCTTTCACTTTCACTTTCACTTTCGCTTTTGCTTTCTCTCTTGCTTTCTCTCTGTCTCTCTGTTTCTCTCTCTCTCTCTCTCTCTCTCTCTCTCTCTCTCTCTCTCTCTCTCTCTCTCCCTCTCTCTCTCGGGGAAGCTAGGAGCACTGCAGGAGGTAAGATTTTATCTCTGAGCTCTGACCTCTCGGCTTTTCTCTTTTACTTTGGCTCTGTGTTTCTTATTTTAATAATACGATTGGTTACATCTACACCTTTGCCTACTCTGTTACCAAAAGGATGGCCTCTCATAGTTATTGATTTAAAAGACTGTTTCTTTTCAATACCCTTACAAGAAAAAGACAAAGAAAGATTTGCTTTTGCAGTGCCTACTTATAATAATTCTCAACCGGTTAAAAGATTTCAATGGAGGGTCCTCCCACAGGGAATGTTGAATAGCCCAACTCTGTGCCAATATTTTGTACAACAGCCATTGGAAGTGATACGTAAAAAATTTCCTAAATCTATAATTTATCATTATATGGATGATATTTTACTAGCTGACTCAAATGCAGATACTTTAGAAATAATGTTTGAAGAAGTAAAGAAAATTTTGCCTTGCTGGGGATTACAAATTGCTCCTGAAAAGATACAAAGAGGAGATTCTATTAATTATTTAGGATATAAAATAGAGCTACAAAAAATAAGACCCCAAAAGGTGCAAATTCGGAGAGATAGACTACAGACTCTTAATGACTTTCAAAGATTATTTGGAGATATTTCTCATCTACGAACTATTGTTGGGGTAAAAAATGATGAACTGACTAATTTGTTCAGAACCTTAGAAGGTGACAAGGACTTAAATAGTCCAAGAGAATTATCACCTGAAGCTGAGAAAGAATTGGCCTTGGTAGAAAAGAAAGTGCATGAAGGACACGTGGATCGTATTGATCCAAAGCTGGATTGCATTTTGGTTATTTTATCTTCTAGGCGTTCTCCTACTGGAATATTAGTGCAGAGGGAAGATATTATATTGGAATGGATATTTTTACCAAATAAACCAAATAAAAAATTAAAAACTTATGTGGAAAAAATCTCTGACTTGATTTACAAAGGAAAACTGAGACTTCGTCAATTAGCAGGCATAGACCCAGCAGAAATTGTCGTACCATTAACTAAGGAGGACATTGAAAAATTATGGACAGAAAGTGAACCTTGGCAAAGAGCTTGCAGTAATTTTTTGGGAGAAATTAACAGCAAATATCCCAAAAGCAATAGAATTGATCTTATAAAGAGAGCTGAATGGATCTTGCCTCAAATTGTACGGCAAAAACCCATATCTGGAGTTCGTACATTTTATACAGATGCCAACAAAGAAGGAAAGGCAGGTTACAAATCAGAAAATTTAAGTAAAGTGGTTCAAAGTCCGTATAATTCAGTTCAAAAATCAGAATTGTATGCTATTCTGTTGGTATTAATGGATTTTTCAGAACCTCTCAACATAGTAACTGACTCTCAGTATGCTGAAAGAGTGGTGTTACATATTGAGACTGCAGAATTTATCCCTGATGCTTCAGAATTAACTTCACTATTTATTCAATTACAAGATACAATCAGGAAAAGGAATCATCCTTTATATATAACTCATATTCGATCCCATACTGGTCTGCCAGGCCCTCTAGCACAAGGCAATGATGAGATTGATAAATTATTGATAGGAAATGTGCTGGAGGCCTCAGAATTTCATAAAAAACATCACGTTAATAGTAAAGGTTTAAAAGAGGATTTTTCCATAACCTGGCAACAAGCCAAAGAAATAGTAAAGAAATGTCCTACTTGTTCCTTCTACAATCAAACGCCATTACCAGCAGGATGTAACCCAAAGGGTACTCAGAGAAATGAAATCTGGCAGATGGACGTGTTTCACTTTGCAGAATTTGGAAAACTGAAATATGTACACCACACCCTTGATACTTTTTCAGGATTTCAATGGGCAAGTGCTTTGAGTTCTGAAAAGGCTGATTCTGCAATCACTCATTTGCTAGAAGTTATGGCCATCATGGGTATACCTGCACAAATCAAAACTGACAATGCTCCATCATATGTCTCTGTTAAAATGAAACAGTTTTTTGCTTATTACAATATAAAGCATATTACAGGCATACCACATAATCCTACAGGTCAAGCAGTTATAGAAAGATCAAACAGAACTCTAAAGGATATGCTAAATAAACAGAAATGGGTAACAAAAACCCCCAGAAATAGACTGCATAATGCTCTTCTAACTTTGAATTTTCTGAATGCCAATGAGAAAGGAACAACAGCTGCAGAGAGACATTGGATAATAGAAAAAACTACAGAATTAAATCAGCCTATATACTTTAAGGATGTGCTGACCTCAGAATGGAAACCAGGGTATGTATTACATTGGGGACGAGGTTTTGCTTTTGTTTCTACAGGAGAAGATAAGCTGTGGGTACCATCAAAATTGATAAAGGTTCGATTTGAACAAGAGAGACCTCTTAATTAGAGGAGGTGATAGTTCATCAACCAGCATGAACATCCAATTTAAACTAACTGGTATCAATAACACATGCCTTTGCATTTAATCAGATAATAACTTGTCAAAAGGAAACATCCCCAAAATTAGTCTTGGGGAAAGGTTTTTGTTTTTGTCTTTTAGGAGAATGAAGGTTAAGGAATTTGAAGAACACTGGACAAATGAGACAACTGAAGAAAAGGGACAAATCATCTATCCCAAGAAACAGAGTGAAACGGTGTATGGGTATATATTATCTAAAAAATTTTTATGTCTTCCTAAATGTTTGTTTCTGCTTTTCTCTAAAGATTTAACACTATTGGTTTTCTAATAGTCCCAGTTCAATTAAAATTTAAAGCTGACTTTGGAGTTGGAGAATGGCTCTCTCCTTCTTTAAACTCAAGCATGTTGTTAAAAGGAAAATGCAAACTCCCTGTATCATGCCAGAATAAGAGCCATCTTCTGCTATGGTACAGGACAAAAGCAAAATTAATTAAGGGACTATTCTATTACTAATCTCAACTCTTTGATTCTATTCTGATTCTTTAAACTTTTCTCAAAGTATAAATTTTATATCAAAATTTACAAGATTAATATATATATACATTTTAAACTTTGTTAAGATATGAATGGTCACATAGAGTACTAACTAATTCTAGAAAAAAGGCTAGCTGCATATATATGTTTTTGTGTTCGAGTCTCTTATCAGTTTTCTGCAGGAAATCATGGCCAGGCCTAACATCAACTGAAGTCTCCAGAAAGAAGATGGGGCCCCACAACAACAACAATTCCACGTGGACAATAATAATATCATTAAGCTGACAAACATCATCCATAGATCAGCTTTGAACTATAAGATGCTCAGAGCAATTTTGAGATGACTAGCTGAGATGATCCAGTCTCAAAGACTACTTGAATAAGGACTTGAGATAAACCCTGAACTTTGGCATTATACACAGACTGGATAATGAAGGATATAGTTACCTCTCTTAGAATTTGACAATTAACCTAAAATTTTTCTTTCAGGATAAAGAAAACTTCGCCCATACCCAGCAGGAAGCAATTTTAAGAATACGACGCCCACATTCCCAAAGAGGTGGTGTGGGGCAGGTGGTTTTTTGGTCTTTTTAATGGGTTTTGGGTCTGGGATAATTTTCAGTATTTAGGGGGGTTGGTTACAAGTTATTGTCAAGGGTTAGGAAAAAGGCTAAGCAAAGGAGATTAGATTTAAGGTTCTTGTTTAAAAAAAAAAGAAAGAAAGAAAGAAAGAGAAAAAAAAGAAAGAAAAGAAAAAGACAATTACTAGTTTTAAATACTTTACATTGGATTGAATTGTTTTATATTGTATACAAATTTGAAATTGATATTGTTAGAAAATGCTATATGTATATTTCTAATTGTATTTATACCATTCATTTAACAATGTAATGCAAATTTCTGATCCTTGAATGTTATTATTATCAACTATTAGGATATAAAGAAATGAAAGCTAGTAGTTAGACATTATCATAGAACTTGTAGTCATATTAGATATGTTTTAAAAATTGAGCAGAGATGTTTTAGACAGGTCATCTTCAAACCCTTCAGAGATCTACAGAATATGGCATTTAAAATGTTTTAATAACTTAGAAAATTTTTCTTTTTTGAGACATGTCGGCTCCTGGCAGTACCAATCTACTTTAGAGAAAATATGGGCATTGAAGAAACTGCATATGGAGTCAACTTTCATTCTGGCAAAAGTTAGCCACTGGACAACAAAGTATCCTCGAATCAACAGGACAAAATGGACAGACAGATCATGAAACAAGGGACTACTGATTCTTGCCAAAACAAGTGTGGTTATGGCTTTATCAAAAGGCATCTTCTGAGGCCAGGACAACATGGCCCCATCCCTGAAGTGGCCTTCGCATCCGGAAAAGGTACGGTGCCCTTTTCTTCAAAGACAGCTTAACAGGCAGAGGGCCGATGGATTCTGTTGTACAATGGAACAGCAGCTGAAAGCTCATGCCTCTCAAAAGTAGACTGGCATTTAATAGAGGGATGTGGAGAAGAAGGGGATGCTGAGATGAAGCCATATATACACAGCCAAGAAGAATGGACAGCTGAATTTAAAAACTGTCAACAATTTCCAGAATTTAAAATCCTGAATCATGACAGGACACTAGTGGAATTCAGGTGTTTCTGGTACGTGGACTGCTCTCACCCAATGTGAGGTTGAACTGTTGACCTTGTATACATCCTACATCACAAATGAGTCTGTCAGATACACTAAGCCTATAGGCTGAAGATGATGCCCCAACACTGCGGAGAAACCTCAGGTGACTGCCCAGGCAGCTGGCTGTTTCTGTCAACTCACAAAATTTTTTGGAAGTTGCTTGCATGCACTTCCTGTTTTTATTTTTGTTAGCTAATATTATTCCCTTCTTGGGTCTCTGAGGGAGTTGAAGATTAGTTAGTTATGGTTGAAGATTAGTTAGTTATAGTTGAAAATTAATTAGGATAGAAAGTGCATTAGATACATCTTGGATTTACCAAAATAGGATAGATAATGGAATTATTTTCTCTGATTTGTCAAATACCTGTTTAGGTATTTATTACTTGTATATATTGTATATAGTTATTGTACTTTTGTATATAGTTTTTCTTTTGTTAGTTATAACCTTTTGCTTTTTTCTTTTTATTAAAATAGAAAAGGGGAAATGTGGTGGTAATCTAATTGTACTGAATTATTATTTTGATTGTATGTTAATAAATAAGGTTGTCTGGGGGTCAGAGCTATTAGAGCCATAGCAAGAGTGTGGCGGTGGTGGCACACGCCTTTAATCCCATAGATATCTGTGTGTTCAGGGTCAGAGCTATTAGAGCCATAGCAAGAGTGTGGCGATGGTGGCACACGCCTTTAATCCCATAAGATCTCTGTGTGTTCAGGGATATAGTCAGCATTGGAGACATATGCCTTTAAGACCTAGGGGGCTGTACATTCAGACAGTGATGAGGCAGTCATGTGTTTGGGTTTACAACCAATGAGAAGGCAGAACAACATACTATAAAAAAACGAACCGACAGGAAGTAGGTCTCTTTTCGAGAAGCTGGGACAGCAGGAGGAAGGGTGAGATTTTAGCTCTGAGCTCTGACTTCTAGGCTTTCTCTTTTACATTGTTTCTGTGTTTCTTATTTAATAAGACGGTTGGTTACATCTATAGCTGGTCAGTAATTAAGACAAGCTGTTGCTCTCCAGAAGACCCAAGTTCAATCCCCAACACCCAATGGGGTGGCTCACAGCCACCTGGAACCTCAGCTCCAGAGAATTTAACACCCTCTTCTGGCCACTGGGAGTTTGCCCACAGGAGGCACACACACACACACACACACACACACACACACACACACACACACACACATGCACATAAATGAAAATAAACCTTAAAAAACACAAAGAATACCTTTATGGGATGATGAGGTGCACCTGGTGAGAGCACATACCGTGGTCCCCAGAACTTACATGAGAAACAGGTGATTGTCTGTAACCCCAGCACCTACTGAGCTAAGAGACAGAGAGAGAATCACAGGACGTTTGAGGGCAGAAAGAGGCGCTGCCAAGGTGGAAGGTGAGAACTGACTCCCAACATTACTCGTGACTTCCACAAGAGCACTCACTGTAGCACAGAGCACACAGTTCCCTCTGCCTGTGCTCACACACCTTTGTGTGTGCTCACACACAAATAAAAACAAACGCATTGGTGGCAGTATAACACAAACCCCAAATTTACCAATTTAGATGGGTTGACTTGGGGACCCTCACCTTGTAACCCAGGCTGCTCTTAAATTTACAGCTACTCCCCTGCTTCAGTTCCCGAGGGATAGCATGCATGACAAGTGTAACTGCTGTGCTCAGCTGACCTGACCCATTTTCAGTGTAAATTCAGTGATACAGTTACTGATGCCAACTATCTTTTACTTAAGTAGGCGATCTTCATTATGACTGTGTTTTATAGTATCTTGTAGCTAGGATTGTGTCACTCTTACTTCTATTGACCTTTTAGGTGTTAGCATCACCATGGGCAAATGTGTAATCATCGAAGATCAGTGTCGAAACTTTGAAGACATAGTCTTCAAACCCAAACTTCCTTTGCTTGCTTCCTTGCTGGCTGTCTCTCCTTTCCCTTCTGTTCCCCCTCCCCTTCCTTTGTCCTCCCATGTCACCCCCTTCCTCCTCCTCCTCCTCCTCCTCCTTCTCCTCCTCTTCCTCTTCAGGTGGTTTTCAAGACAGTGTATCCATGTAGCTCCTAGGCTTGCTTCAAACTTGAGTGCGTTCTCCCACAGGATTACAGGAGTTCCCCTCCTCACCTGGCTGTACCTTTATTTCTAAGCCTCATGGGTAGGTAAAGCATTTGTGATTATGTGTGATTTATTTGAGTCTATAATTTGTATGCATCACTTACACAGATCCACAAATCAATTGATCTTGCATATGCATAATAGAGGTTCTATGGCTAATTTAATATATACCTGAATTTTGCATGAAGAAAACACCTTTTAAAGGTGCTATGGGATCCCTGTATCCTGGGCAACCTCCAAGCTTCATAAGGAATGTGCCAAATAGACAATGGGTCTAGCCACCACCAAAGAACAAGTCTTTTTCACCTTGGGATCTGGTTTTCCAGATTAAATACTCATTAAATACCAGTGTGTCCGAGCATGGGAGTAATGGGGAAGAGCAATTGTTAAATGCTACAAAAAACCCCACTGTAGCTAGAGTTTTCCTGCCTGGCCCACAGTCAGGACAAATCTCTGTCACCCGCCAGTCCCACAGCCGCTCAGACCCAACCAAGTAAACACAGAGACTTACATTGCTTACAAACTGTATGGCCGTGGCAGGCTTCTTGCTAACTGTTCTTATAGCTTAAATTAATCCATTTCTATAAATCTATACCTTGCCATGTAGCTTGTAGCTTACCGGCATCTTCCCATTCTGCTTGTCCTGGCGGCGGCTGGCAGTGACTCCTTCCGCCTTCCTGTTCTTTTATTTCTCCTCTCTGTTAGTCCCGCCTATACTTCCTGCCTAGCCACTGGCCAATCAGTGTTTTATTTATCGACCAATCAAAGCAACACATTTGCCATACAGAACATCCCACAGCACCCCACTACTTTGGCCATTAAAAATCAGTTTAAAAATTCCATATGATTTAATTTAGATTTTTGTGGCTTTTTTCTTTTGGCAAGAGCTCATAAATTACTACAGCTTAACATTTAAAATTAATTATGGGCTGAAAACACAAAGTACAACCTGGGTTGCCACGCACTAAATAAGACTAATTATGGAAATTCAATATTAAAAGCCAGAGAAAACATAGGAAGGGTGTTAAGAAAGGTATACACGATGCATCACAATTTCTCTTCAAAATACCACAGAGTACATATGGCTTAAGATAGCACAGGTTACCTAGAAAGCAGAGCTGGAGGCATTGGTTATATGCTAATGCTTTAGTGGGTATAAATTCCATGTTCATAAAACTAGTTGACTACAGGTACACCACACACACACACACACACACACGCACACACGCACGCACGCACGAGGGCAAGCAGGCGGGTGGGTGGCACATCGGCACTGTTTCCTAAGATGTCTGGAGACCCTGTGCCTTCAGATGATCTGTCCCATTGTGTGAGCTCATTGAGTTAGATAGAGCAGCTAAATTTGTTGATTTTTTTTCCCATGGCAGGAGTCCTGGAAGAATGTGTAAGGCTAGAAATTGCTCTGGGGATTGAGAGACAAGACAGTTCATATCAAGCTGAAAGGTAACAATATCAATGCTGTTAGGATCCTGCAAGTAGACAGGTCTGGGAGTCAGGTCAAATCATGAGTCACGTGGCTGGGTTGATTATGGAATGTAATTCATTTTGTAGAGATTCAATTTGCATGCATCACTGGCATCATTCTAACATGACTGTCTTGAATATCTACTACATATTGAGCAAAGATAGGCAGAGGTACAGATCTATATTTATGTGCAGTTGTTAAGAGTTTAGTTAGATGATCAAGAACTTGGAAAAGGGTCAAGAGGCTGGCAATAGGAAGAGCAGGAGTAAGTTTGAAAGGATACACCTGAGAAAATAATAACTATTGGAGCATCCATCTTTATGATTAGGAAGATAAGGCTACAGGGGCTCTCTCTGCTTTAGAAATGGGGTAAGAATTTCATTACTTTCAAGTAGGATAGCTGGATTTTGTGAAGTAGGTGCTTAAAGTCATTTTTATTGTGGTACAGAAGTTCAGACATGTTAGAAGGGTGAATATGGAAACTGAGTAACCAAAGAAAGGCTGATCCCATTTTGGCTTCTCATCTCATTGAGGCATTATTACCTGCTGTGTACTGGTGGAGATAGGCCCCTGAAGACTTTTTTGCCATTGACATGATGTTATATTGTATCAGTAGGGGTCACTATAGGAACAGTGAGGATAAAGAGGGCTTTTCTTTATGGTTCCAATGAGCCTCCAGATGCTTCTCCTCAGCCCTGACGAAGGGCTGCCAGCGGCACATATGGAAGACATCTAATGGTACTTGTACCCATTGAGTGTCAGTGGCAATCCTGTGAATGGCTTCCTGTCAACCATTACTGGCATGCCTGTGAGCAGATTCCCGGGATTTTTTTTGTAAGCACTGCATCACAGGACTTCACAGTTGTGGCTCTGTCCCTTAAGGGGCATCTGCTTGTTTTGATATTTAGTTCTGTGCATTTAAGAGACTTTTGTTTATTTTTAATTTTTTAGAATAATTTCCTTTGTAATTATAACATAATTATATTTTCTCCCTTTCCTCCCTCCAGCCCCTTGTTCTCTCTCAAATTCATGACTTTCTTGTGTTTGTTACACACACACACACACACACACACACACACACACCCCTAAATACATAAAAATACCCTTTTCAGTCTGTACAATGTTGCCTGTAGGCATATGATCTCAGGGCTGAGCACTTGGTATTAGGTAACCAGCCTGGGCGCTTCCCTGGGGAAGACTGCTTCTCCCACTCTCAACATTCCCCAGGTGTCTAGGGTTGACCCCATTGCCTCCACAAGGCCTGAGCAATGATGACACCACTGGACTGCTAACATGGAGGTGGACAGGTTTGTGGGATCCCAACCCCAGGCACTTCCTTTTTGTTATTTCTGACCATGGTCACCCACCTACTGGTCTCAGACCACCCACCCTGGAAGGGTATTTTTGGCGCTCCAGTTTGGCCTGCAAAACTTTTTGCCAGTTTTAGCTCTGCACTCTGGAGGGGTTCCTGATTGTACCATGACTGACTTTCAATCAGTTTGGCTTGGGGAAATCATTAGACATCTTTGCTACCCAGTGACTTCCACTCCTTTCTCTCCTGAAATCCCAGATTTACAGAGAGGTGCTCCACCCAACTTTATTTCTTCACTGAGTGTTGTCTTTCAGCCTAGTGTGACACATTTTCCTCAATCCTCCATAGTTTGTTCATCCACAGTCTTTATATCAAACCTTCCCTGCACAAATTGTTGTATTTTCTATCTCATTCAATTTTAATATCCTGTATGAGATTTGTAAGAAGTTTTGCATATATTATACAATTTATTTCAAATAAATTATTAGATACTAGTGCATGTTTGCGATCAGTTGTTAGCCTAGGATATGAACTATATAACTTGGACACAGTAGTCCCACATAATTGAAACGTCTATATCAGAACCACAAACTGAGTGACTAGTAACCGGTTTGATATGCACCTTGAAGGAGAGAAGCCTACAGCTGCTTCTAATGAGAGACAAGCATTAGGCTTTGAGTTGTTGACTGGAACAACTCAAGAATGGAATCTCCTCTGGTCATAAACAAGCTTCTGGGGTTAAATTCTTTCTTAAATCATTTTCTAGAGCTCAGACAAGTTGGAAATTGGTGGTTGGTGGTCTGATAATGGGGCAGAGGTTTTTTAGAGGCACAGCAGTTGGGGAAGAACAGAAGCATAGACCAGCAGCAGTGATGCTCTCCACTCTGAGACATCTGGAGTCCCATTGGCTTCCTTGTCAGGGTCTTTTAGGGAAAAGCCTGACTGGATGGTTATTGTCACTTTGGGCAGTTTCAAACAAGATAAAAAATATCATGGAAATAACAATTCTTTCTCTTCATTCTCTTAAGATTGCCACTGCCACAAAGGAGACACTAAAACCAAAAAGGAGGCTTTAGGAATTGTACCCTTCCTTTGTACAAGTGTGTAGACAATGTTCAAAAGAAAGAGGACTTGGACGTGACTCAGCCTTCCAGGTTATCTGACTCCATCTTTCTTTTCAACACATGCTTCTCACCCTCCTCTTACCTCAGTAGCAGGAGTAAAGGTCAGCTCTGGCCTGTCCGTCCACCACTTCGTTTTGTGTTCTCCGTTGTGTTCTCATGGAGACAACTCCGATGCTCTGCCTCTGACCAGATCAGTTTTGTTGGCCCCCTTTTCATGGTACTAAGCCACAGACATCAGTATAGCACTTTAGCTACTCTCTTTTCCACTTAGTATTTTTATCTACTTCTTAGCAAAATGGTATTCAATGTGCTTGAAATTAGGATAATTGTCATGCTCGGGGTAGCACTCTGATGTTTCCAAGTTTATAAAAAAAATTATGACTCCATTTAAGAATTCTAGTACAGCTCTTGAATAAAGTATTTAAACAGGTTTTAAAACTAGAAATAGCCCAAAAATCAATTCTAAAAATTGCTAAAATGTAATTATGTATTTAAGCTAAATGTATTATGAGAAGAAAAATTTAGTTGACTTCAGGAAAAAGGAAGTAACAGCTCTATTTATGAGCAGTGACTAACAAACCTGACTTAGAACTTTGAAAATATGGTTAAATTCACCAACTGAATCTGATTATTTCTGTTTCTAACGAAGCTTGCAATCATACTCTAATGATCACGCCATGTTCTAAACAGAGAGTTAACCACTTACCTTGTATCACTCTATTTAGTTAATGAGTGCTCTTGTGTAAAGAATACAAGAAGGGCTTGCCTCTAATTCCACTGAGCATCGGCTTATAAACTCACTACAGAGGTTCACTGAGGATTCAAAGTCTCTCGTGTAGAAGTTAGAATTTTTTCTTTAACTTAAAATAGATTTTTTTAATCAAACAATATATTCTGATTATGGTTTCCTCCCAGTTCTTTCCCACCTCCCCTCCCCTCCAGATCCACCTCCTTTCTGTCTCTCATTAGAAAACAATAACAGTAAAATCAAACAAGATAAAACAAACAAATTGGAATATGACAAAACAACCAACCAGGAAAAGAGCCAGTCTCAATACCGGTTCCGACGGCTTCCTTTAGTCTCCTGTCCGTCTGTCTTTACTTATGCCTGTCTGAAAGGCTATTGACAGGCTGTAACTTACAATCCCGCTCCATTTCTGCAAGCACAATTTCACCTAACCAAAAACCAGACCAACAAAAACAACAAACACACACAAACAAAAGCCCACAGTTCTACAACTTTCCAATTGTTCTAAATTGTGTATTAGAACACTTCCCTCAGGAACTAACCCTGAGCGATAAAACCAAATGGCCACTGGCAAATGGATCTGTAATCTCAGAATTTGGCAAACAAAAATATGTCCCTGTCTCTGTAGATACTTTCTCAAATCTAACACTGAGAAACAGGAGCTCAACCCGGTGCTGTTCAGGTCTTTTCACATGTACAGCCTTGCTTTACCGCTACCCAATTTCAGCCCAAGCTGCTCCGTTTTCTGTTTTCAAGATTCCTTAATTCTTTACTCAGTTTTACTTTCCTTAACCCCTTCCTCTCCGCCCCCACCCCCTCCTCCCCACTCCTGTCTTTGGAGCCAAAGATTGCAGGGGATGCAGAGCTAAAGAGATCAAATTAGAAAAAAAGAGAAGGAACCTGCAGGGAATGACCTCCCTCTGCTTTGAGCATGTCTGAAAGTCCCACCACGCCTTCCAGTCTTTCCCCATTAATGTTCCTTGTTGGGGGGAGCCGTCACAGTGTCTTTCAATGCGCTTGTGCAGAACCCCGAATTTCTCCCTGTTAGTTCGTCCTCCAGATGTTTCAAATAAAGCCCTTAAGAACTGAAGATGACCCTTGACTTAACTTCTGGGCTTTCACCTTAATTTTGCCCCTTTGTGTGTCCCTGTTGGTCTCGGCACTCTTACCCTACCTGCGATACGCTGGGCTAACTTAACTGGACAGATGAGCTCTGGGGGAGCTCCACCCTGCCCTTCGAGCCTGCATTGGGCACCACTTGTCAGCAGCGCCCTGTGGCCAGGGCGGCTTAAGCCTCTGAGGATCCAGATACTCCAAAGATCTGAGTGGAGATCACCAGGGGACTCCAGGCTGGAACTCAAGGGTAGCGCAAACAAAGCACTTCTCAGTTTTATTATTAAAGGAGACAAACACGAGGTGCCGTCTACAGTCAGCTTAAACAGAGGCACAGCAAGGGAATACCTCTGGAGTTACGGCTTGTCATCTTCGTCCATGTGAAAGGAGCCAAGAATATTCCGCCCAGGCCTTTGGCTTTCTCACAGAGATAATGTGGACACGCCAGGACAGTTCCTTCATGTCTTTGCTTTCAAGTTCTCTCACTTAGGCAATTCTTTCTCAGAAGGCCACCTGTGGGAAGAGAATTTGGACTCTGCCCCTTCCACAGTTCACAGTAAGTTACACAGGCTCCGGCAGTATGTAACTTCAGAAAGTGCCCGTGAGGGGAACTGCAGAGATGACCTGGTTAAGAGCACTTGCTGCTCTGGCAGAGGGCAGGCTTCCGTTCTCAGCACCACGTTCCGGTGGCTCACAACTGCCTGTAATTCCAGTTCCGGGGGATCCAATGCCCTTTTCCAGGCACCTCAGTCGCTAGGCTAGGCACATGTATGTCTGCATAGAGCATATCCACACATGCAAGCTCTTGCATAGACGCATAAAATAAGGAATAAACCTTTTCAAAGTACGTATAAATGAAGGGTATGGCGAAGCAGAACGGGATAGAATGTAGTGGGCACTGCTGGGGGCTAGTGAAGTACTAACAGTGAAACCATAACATCTGGGTTCAGGGAAGCAGAAGAGTAAGAATTGGATTTGGAATATATTTTAAAGGTAAAGTCAACAGAACTGTGGGCTGATTGTATAGGGAATGACAGCAAAGAGTAGACAATGACATAGAAGGTCTATTTACTCAGTCCTAGTTGACCCAGAACTCTATGTAGCCAAGGCCGATTTGGAATTATTGTGATCCTCCTGCCTCTGCCTCCCAAGTGCTGAGATTACAGACATGCTCCACTGTGGCCTGATAATTGGGGGAGAGGGAATCAAGAGTTTTTTTTGGAATGTATTAAAATATAATATATTTTATTCCTTCATATGGAGCCATCAATTAGGCAGCTGGAAATAAAGATGTGGAATTCGGGTGATATCAGGCTGTGTTATACATTGTGGCATCTGTTACAGTGATGATATTTAAAGTCACTGGGCAGGAAGAGATTACCTGGGGTAGAAAGATTGAGAAAAGAAGCTGAGTTCTAAAGCAAGTCACTATCTACTCTTTAAAGACCAGTTGAAGGGAATGGCTATAAAATAGGCAGAGAAGCTTCTGGTTTTTCTTGAAGAGAAATGATGTAAAGTTTGCTTGTTCACATTGGCAAGAGATATGCCATGGTCATCCTCATGTGAGTGATTTCAGGAGAACAGCTTAAGTCTGGCTATTGAATGGTCTGGAAAAAAATGAGAAATAAGGAAATATTTTTAAGACTAGAGGTTGGCAAAATATGGCAGTAGGTGTAGGGGGGGCAGCTTTGGTTTGGCAAGAATGGCCTATGATATCTGGACTTTTAAGTGTGAAGGGGGGTGGGCACTGACAGACTTTCATTCACCAAAACAGATGAGGTACATGTCAGGGCAGGGTGTAGTTTTTTTTGTCGACATCTTCATTAAAATCAATAGCATCAAGTATGAATAGCTCCAGATTCTCCCTTTTCAGACAAACATAAATAACTTCCCCATGCTCTCTCTGCCTTAGACAGAATCCCAGGAATCCAGGCGTGAGGCCGGAGTGGCAGGCCCTCCATGCTGGGTGACAGGTTCGGTGTGATGGATTGGTGGTGTTTGATGAATGACTCTTCAGATTCACCTCAGCTGACTCACTCTAGAAGATTAATTGTTGTAGATTCTACAGACATCTTTCAAGAAGGACACATTTCTGCTTATCTATTTTACGTCCATCACAGAAAATCTGGTCCCTTGTGACTTGTCATAATCCATAAAGAAGCAGGAACATTTTCATATGAATCAAGGATGTGTGTTATTCAGTCTCTTTGGCATCCTCAGAGCCAACAAAAAATGCTCTGGTTGAGTGTGGTGGTTACCTTCTCACTGTAAATTATCCTTAGGCCGAAAACTAAAAACTAAAACTAAAACTTATAAAAATTGGCATATGTCATAAAGCATATCCATTATCATACTACCATACACATCATACTATCAATACTAGTTTCTGAGTCTGCTAGTCCTCACAATGCTGAAATATATTGATATATTTTTATTAAATGAATTAATTTATGGGTGATATATATATATAACATCTTATTAATGAAAACTTAAAAAACCCTTAAAAAATAATATTTCTCAGAAGAAATATTATTGATGTATGTAAGTACATACTTATATACTATTTATGCATTAGTTAACACTTGAATAGGGACTATAACATGAAAGCATTGCATTAATTGTCTTCTAAACTTTTTCTCCCCTAGTTTTGTAAGTTGGTAGTAATTTTTAAAATCATGTTACATAAGATAAATGTAGGCATGGAGAAAGAGCTTGCATAGCCAGTTTCGAGCCCAAGGGGTTCTTGAAAACTAGGTTTCAGAGAGAGGAGTGTGTTATAATATTTGCATGCAACTTAAGATTCTGATGTGTTAAAGTTCCATTCATTTAATAATATCTGAAAGTAGAAATTTCCAGCTGATTAAAATGTTTTCTACTTAAGGATTTCATTTTAAATCATGGGGGGGGGAGTTGTTAAGATGTAATAAGTATGAATAATAAAATAAAAATATTTATTATAGACAGAAAGAATTAGTTGTTTTTTCCTCTTGAGACAATAACTTGAGTCCGTGACCTTTGACCCCACTCCCTGGCTTGCTCATGTTACTAGCACAGTTATAAAACCCAGTAACTGACGTTTAGCCTACTTCACCCATGCTAGGCACCTTACTGCATTGTTCCATTCCATCTACACATGATTATCTATTATTACTTTGTTGGGTAAACCGTCAATAAAATAAAATAAAATAGGTGGTACTGTAAGATGTAAATTATTGCCTGTGTGCTGCTGTAGGACTACTCATTGCAAATCGTAGTAACCACCAACACCACACCTGCCTAACTCTCTGGATACCATTTCTATGTCCCTTTATTTTATGATCTCAGCGAAAATTCCAAGAGGTACACAAGTCAGATAAAAGACTAGAAATATCCTGACTTGAGGAAAGCTGAGTATTCATTTCATGTAAATAGTTATTGAAAAACTTTTACAAAATAATTTTACAAATAACCCCCAAAGACCCTCAAAGGAAGCAAATTCCAGTTATATACGTGTGTGTGTGTGTGTGTGTGTGTGTGTGTGTGTGTGTGTATTTATACATAAAATTTTTACTTTGAGAGAGGGTCTTATTATGTAGCACAGACTGCCCTCAAACTTGAGATCCCTTGACTCATCCTTCTGAGTCCTGGGATTATAGGTCTGCACCACTTTGCTCAACGCAAAAATCATTTAAAGGAGCCTGATGTGGTGGTACACACCTTTAATCCCAGCAAACAGGAAGCAGAGGCTTCCTGAAATCTTCCGTGAGTTCGAGGCCTGGTCTACATAGGGAGCTTCAGGGAAGCTATGTAATAAAGAGTCCCCATCTCAAACAGACAAGCAAAATATCAACAACCTCAAAACAAACAAAACCTTTTAAAGAGTGAGAGCTCTGTAGTGGACTAACACGGATGATGCCATTGTCTCCTCTGCCCAGGTTCTCAAGTTCTTGATATTGCAAAACTCTTACATATTCTCAAGAGTTCACTTCTTCACCCATGAGTTACCACATGAACTTTCATAAGCCCTTGTGCTAAATTCTCTGAGTCCTGGCCCCACACACATCTGTGAAGGCCATCTGTAAAGGCCAAGGTGAAGATGGCATTCTTAGTCTTCTTGCAGAGATGAGCTGGGCCAATACCTTTGAGTCTCGGTGGACATGTGGTTGAGACAGATCTAACTTTTATACCCCTCTGTTGAGATCAGCCTGGCTCTGCCTCCCGAGTGCTGGGATTAAAGGCATGTGCCACCACCGCCCGGCCTAGTTCTTACATCTTAAATTAACCCATTTCTATGTTGCTACATGGCTCGTAGCTTACCGGTACCTTACATCTCACTTGTCATGGCTGTGGCTGGCAGCATCTCTCTGACTCAGCCTTCCACTTCCCAGAATTATCCTTTCTCCTTGTTCCATACTTCCTGCCAGGCTACTGGCCAATCAGTGTTTTATTTATTAGCCAATCAGAGGAACACATTTAACATACAGAACATCCCACAGTGTGTATGTATGTATGTGTGTGTGTGTATATATATAATCTGGATTGTTTCATTTAGCACAGGGTCTTCCAGGCTCATTTACATTGTTGCAAATGGCAGAATTTCCTTCCTTCATGGTTGAGTTGTGTGTGTGCATTTGTGTGAGTGTGTGTATGTGTTTGTGTGGTATGTGAGTGTTTGTGTGCATGTGTGTGGTATTTGATTTTTTTTTTATCCATTTGCAGATTTTAATTTGCTATTTTAAAAATTCTGCAAAGAATGCAGGAGCACAGTTACTACCTAAGATAGTATTCTTAATTCTTTTAGATATACACTTTAAAGTGGAATTGCTGTATCATATGGTAGTTCTATTTTTACATTTTCAAGTTTTCTGTGGAGCCTCCAAACATTTTCCCATAATGGCTTTACCAATTTACACTGTTGCCAACAATGAGAAAGAGTTTCCTTGAGAAAAGTTTTTAAAATGTACAGACTATATTAAAGTTAAATATGTCTGATGGCTAATTTTGATTGTCAACATGACTGCACACGGAGTCAACTGAAACCCAAGCTTTGGGGCACGCCTGTGAGAGATTTTCTCAATCAGGCTATTTGAAGCAGGAAGTCCCACCCTAAATCTGGGCAAAGCTGCTGGTGGCAGCCGGGGTGAAAAGGATGTAGAAGACGGAGCCTTTGCTGTTTGCCTACCCGCCCTTACTCTCATCTACCCTGCTGCTGTTGGTATTAAATCCAACTTCTTCAGGATCCCAACACTGAAGACCAGTAGCTCTCTCAGAATCCTGTACGATGCCAGCACCAGACTGAAATTTCAGACACATCCAGCTTTGTAGACTCAACACCTCACTACCAGATTATCAGCCTTTTTGTCATGAGAGAGTCACTGTTGCACTAATTGATCTACATTCTTCAGGCCAATCTAATAAATCCCCCTTTACTATGTATTTTTTTCTATCTGTTCTGTTCCTTTAGAAAACCCCAACTTGTAGTGGATATCTGTTCTGCCTACGACCTTGAAGCACCGCCCCTAGAAATGTAGCTGGAATAAGAGACCATGCTAAATGAAGACCACATGAGAATAGGAAGAAGCAAAATGCTAGAGAGACCCACAGAAATCCACAAGGATACCCCCACAATAGACTACTGGCAATGGTCGAGAGAAAACCGGAACTGACCTACTCTGACGATAGGATGGCCAAACACCCTAACTGTCGTGCTAGAAACCCCATCCAATGACTGAGGGAACCAGATGCAGAGATCCACGGCCAGACCCCAGGTGGAGCTCCAGGAGTCCAGTTGGTGAGAAAGAGGAGGTTTTGCATGAACAAGAATTGTTGAGACCAAGGATGGAAAAAGCACAGGGACAAATATCCAAACGAAAGGAAACACATGAGCTATGAACCAAAGGCTGAGAGCCCCCAACTGGATCAGGCCCTCTGAATAGGTGAGACAGTTGATTGGCTTGATCTGCTTGGGAGGCATCCAGACAGTGGGACCGGGTCCTGTCCTCAGTGCATGAACTGGCTGTTTGGAACCTGGGGCCTATGCAGGGACACTTTGCTCAGCTTGGGAGGAGGGGACTGGACCTGCCTGGACTGAATCTACCAGGTTGAACTCAATCCTCAGGGGAGTCTTTGCCCTGGAGGAGATGGGAATAGGGGTGGGATGGGGGGAGGGCAGAGAGGTTGGAGGGGGGAGAACAAGGGAATCTGTGGCTGATATGTAAAATTAAATCTAATAAATAAATTTAAAAAAATCCCTTTTGCCCTTTAAGCAGACTCCCATGGATTTATCCCTACACCAACTAACGCAGTGCTATTGTTCTCTAAAGATATTTTTAAAAAGAGAGTCAAAAGACAAGATAGGTGAGTTCAAATCATATCAAAGCACATATCCACTATGGAAAATATTTCAAAATTATTTTTAAAGGAAACAATTAATTAGAAAAATCAGAAAACATTTCACTAACAAGGCTAGCCAGGAGTCAGAAGCACAAAATGGTGATCAACTTGATTATCAGAAATACAATTGAAACCACAAGGCAGTGTCATTTTGTCTAAAATAAAAAGATATTAACAACAATATAGCAAACAGAACTCTACTGCTGGTAAGAAGGCAAATTTCACATTCTCAAAAAGATTATTTTGCATTTGTTTACCAAAGTCAAATGAAGCTTGAACACACACACACACCCCCTATGATCTGTCAATGCTATTACTCAACTAAAATACACATATGTCATCATTTAGAGACATAAAATTATGTTTACAAGAGTATTATAATTTTACAATGCTCTGAACCCAATAGTTTAAAACAATCTAAATATTTTTATCATAATAGGTCCTCAACGACAGACTAGGTCAATCAGTGTGGCGTAGTCACACAGGGAAAGACTGTACAGACAGAGTAATGAACTGTAATTACGCAGAGTAACATGGAAGCCGCTCACAAAATAGCACACATTGTGTCTAGATCAATTTAGAGTACAGAGATATTAGCCAGTGCTGTTAGAAGTCAGGCTAGTGAAGGCATGGGGAGGAGATGCATGAGAATTCAGAATGCATGAGAAGAACGAAAGTATGATCATTTCATTGCTGTCTGTCTACCTATCTGTCTACATATTTGTATATAATATTATATATATTTAAACTTCTGAGTCCAAATATTCTCCATATGAAAGTCTCCTCCAAATATTGCTTCTGTAGTTCTATAAAACCATCACTGGATGTTCTTTGGCCTCTGGGGTAGACATCACATTTTAGAATTGTGTTAGTAGGCTTTGGAAGTGGTAAGCAAATAGTCACAGTCTTTACTAGTATCTCTTGAAAGGGCTGAAATAAATGATGCCATAGCTTCACAAATGGCTTAGTTTTAGTTTTTAAATGTGGTTTCTTGTTAATAACATTGGTAAATTTTGGCTTTAGATTTTAGTCTGGCTGGACGCCCTTGGGCCAGACAGCCATCTGCTCTATATACTTCAGGTGTTGGTTTGGCTGAGCCTGAGTCCAGATGACCTCTGAAACACCTTCAAGTAGACATTGCTTATATTCTGAAGGTCATAATATACTGTCATCATATTTATCAAGTAAACTATATAAATATTAGTGTCTAAGAATCAGTCATGCAGAACAGTTCAAATGGCCATTGTTCTTACATTAATGTTCACTAATGACTTGGGAGGAAAAGTAGAAATAGAATCAGGGCACAGTGTACCGGAGCCCAAGCCAAAAACTTACATATGCATTGATGGGAAATAAATAACCACTGAGAAGTCTGACTGACCACTATAGGACTGTGGAGGTTGTGGGGCAGTGAGGTTGAATTTCTGTAGTGTAATTGTGCTCTGTGCCAAGTCCTCTGAGTTGAAAAGATATGGCTTCCAGGTGTTTAGAGCCATCCAGAACAGCACTGCCGAAGGGTTTGCTTCAAATGCTGGTCTAATAGATTGTCTCTGAAAAGCAAGCCATGTGATAAAAAATTATTGAAAACACTATATACTGAGTGCTTCTTTTGGAGAATTGACTGAATAACAGCATGTAAAAGATGCTAAGGTTAAGAAGCCCAGGTATCCATCTATAATCTGGTGTTTATAGATGACACTATCCAACGTCCTTGAAGTTTCAAAGATCACTAATTGCAGATCCATTGGAAAGAACTGTGAATTGAAGGAGAGCCTAAAACTCTTTAAAACTGCAGTTTGTAGGATGAAAAAATACCATACATTCATTCAAGCTTTAAGCAATTCTAATATGATCTTGGTGAAAACTGGATAATCAAGTCACTAGAAGTATAATTCTAGTTATATTAGTGGATACAAGGAAGAGTCTGAATGCTTGCTGAAAACAAGGAAGGACAAACTTGCTAAGCATGACGGCAGAGAAATCCCAGATATGTCAAGGAGCACAGTGTGATGTTTTAGAGTTACCGATATGTCCAAAACATGAATTTGCATGAAACAAATCACAGCAAATACCTGGCTAACACAAGTGTTTGTCCCCAACTCCTCTGTCCTTGGTCCATCCTGAAGGAGTCTATGCAGTACTTTCCCACCCTCAATCTGTGGTTTTCTACTTGCTGGGCCATGGGTAGTGATGCATTGTGGCAATTTAGAAAACGTGTTAGAAAACCAGCATTTGCTGATTAACAGCAAGGAAAGCATCTCCGTTTTTTTTTTTTGTTGTTGTTGTTGTTGTTTGTTTGTTTGTTTTTGTTTTACTTTTTATTTTTTATTTTTTATTTTTTGCAGACACTCAGCAGGCCTGCACCGAATGAAGCTCATCAGGAAGAAGTGACTGTTTAACTCTGGCCTTCCCTAGAGAGGCAAGAAATGCCGCTTAACATTTTTGTGGGCTGAGTTTGAGTTAACTGGAGTTAACACTCCCTATTGTGACAGAAATACTTGAGCAAATCAATTGGAAGGAGGAATGCTTTCTTTTGATTCACTCATTCAGTGAATTCCTTGACTCCACCACCACAAGACTGTGATGAGTCCAAGCATCATAGTTCTGGGGTGCACATGATAAGGGAGGCATCTGGGAAGCAGGAAGATGGAGCAAAAGGAAAGGGTTCAAAGGCACGCCCCTAGTCACCAACTTCCTCCAATCAAATCCCATCTCTGAACGTTGTATTGGGGGCTAAGCCTTTAACACATAAGCCTTGTGGGTGGGGGTGCATTTTATATCCGAGCCATAACAATACCCAAATGGACATAGTAAATTTGTTCTAAATTAATGTAAATTTTAGATATCTTGTTACCTTTATTATTTCAAAGACTTGTCTCAATAAGCTATTGAGTTACCAGGTATTTATTATATGAATACTTTATCATCCAGCACCATGCTAAAACACAAGAGAAATATGACACCATTTCTGCCCCTGAGTAACTTACCAACAGAGAAGATAAGATTTAAATCAATAAAAAGAAAGCTACAGAATACAGAAGACACAGGCTTTCAAAATACACAGATTCCGGTTATGACCTACAAACACCATAAACATTTAGATAAGGGGGAAAATAATGGCTACATCGAAAAAGAGCAACAAAATATTATTTTATCCTAAACACGTGTTGAACATTTATGTTGAACAGTTACTGGTACATAGCAGTTACTTGATAAGTTGTATTAAACCGAACCATAAGCTGCTAACTGATAATTCTGGTCAAGCGGGAGATGAGGCAAGACGATATGCAAGTTCAAGACTGTATCAAAGGGTTGAGGCTTCATCTTAGTGGTGGGACACATGTACAGCAGCCATGGAGCCCTGAGTTGAACCTTTGGTACCAAAAGAGTAGGAGGGAGGGAAAGGGGGGGGTGGAGTTAGGAAGGGAGGTAGGAGGAAGGAGATTTTAACATTTGCATCCAGGTCACAAAGACATGGGTTTAGAGCATCTACTTCTATGGTTACTGTATATATCTCCTCTTCAGAAGTATGGTTGAAATCCCTTTAACAGCGCTCTTGTTCTTTGGAGTTGGACAGGCGTGTGTTTGGTCCATTTGCCAGCTAGGCATACTGCATCCCTGCTCACATTCCTGACTTTCCTCCTCCAATTTGTCCATATCACTTCAACACCACTCTCTTCTACCCGTCTGCTCTCACATACACACTTCCCTATAGCATCACTACAGGGGAATTCTGGTTTTTAACAGTGTGGATCTGCCAGGGTCTCTGCCATGCCCTGCTTACCTGCCATTTCGTGATGGTGTCTATTGTGGTCAGCACTTGCAGAGGTGAACCCTCTGTAGAGGCAGGTTAGGCACCACAACTGGGACAGCTCTCCTAATGGCATTCTATTATGCCTGATAGTTAAACTGAGGCCTCTTCCTCTCTGGAAAAACAACAAAAAAAATATCAAATCACACAGAGACATTCACTAATGATATCAATCACAGAAATTTTTTTTTAAAAAAACCAAACACAAATACAGGATGGTTTGTGGTGATATATTGTGTATCCCAATAACACTTACCTGGGGATCAGAGGACAGAGCCAGTCACTAAATTAGACATAGAGGTCAGGCAGTGGTGGCACACACCTTTAATCCTATCATTTGAGAGGCAGAGATCTGTCTGGATCCCCAGCTAGCTCAGTCAGTAGAGCATAAGACTCTTAATCTCAGGGTCATGAGTTCGTGCCCCACATTGGGCACCATTTGTAGCTGGAGATTTTCTGTGTCCACTTAGCTCCTGTAGCTACTCAGAACCAAGTAAACACACAGAGGCTTATATTACTTATAAACTATATGGCCATGGCAGACTTCTTGCTATCTAGTTCTTATATCTTAAATTAACCCATTTCTATTAATCTATAAGTTGCCACGTGGCTTGTGGCTTACCCGTACTTTTACATCTTACTTCCTCTGCATCTGGCTGGTGACTCCTGACTCAGCCTTCCTGTTCCCAGATTTCTCCTCTCTCTTTGTCCCACCTATAATTCCTGCCTGGCTACTGGCCAATCAGCATTTTATTTATTAACCAATCAGAGCAACACATTCACAGCACACAGAAAGACATCCTCAGCATGGATCTCTGTGAGTTCAAGGCCATACTGGGCTACATGAGAGAAACAGAACCAGGCAGTGGTGACACATAACTTTAATCCCAGGAAGTAATGTGGCAGGACACAGAAAGGTATATAGGATGTGAGGAAACCAGAACTTGTTCTCTTGAGGCTGAGGATTTCATAGAGGTAACCCAGTGGCTGGCTGTTCTGCTTCTCTGATCTTTCAGCTTTCACCCCAATATCTAGCTCTGGTTTTTTATAGGACCTTTTAAAATTCATGTTACACAGGATTGCCCAGAGAGAGACAGAAGAAACCCAGCTTTTCAGCTCTTGTAACTATTCAGGTTTTGGCCACTTAGGTGGTAGAAGTCCAATGCCATCTGGCGGTTTGGTGTGCTAGTCCCTGTGGTTGGTGAATGTAACTAATTGGCCAGAAGCAAAGTCCTTATAAAAGTTGACAGTTTAGCATACCTCTACATAGGAATTCTTTCAGTGGGAAAAGGAGAAAAACAAAACAAAACATGTAACTGTCTTCTTTCAGTTGATGGCATGCAGTGAGCACTTCTAAGTCACTAGTGCAAGGAGTTCTTATTTGGGGATGCAATCTGACCCATAGACCTTCTTTCCCCATTCCCTACCAAGTTACTGCTGTACTAAGTGATGAAATCAAAACTGTTCATTTAAGTAAAAAATACATTGAAAGGTAAAAAGCATATTTAATCAGTCACCTTTGCTTAATAACGACTCTTGAATGGAAATAATTAGTTGCATGTTGAAGATTATATATTTTTATGTAAATAGAAATATTTTGAGTAGATACAAATAATAATAAAGACTTCTACCATGATCTTCTTCCTGATGCAATTTTATTGACACAGTTTGATTAAGGAAAAGTTAAGGAAAACTTAACAATAGTGTTAAAAAATGTGGGTCTGCTGTCTCTTATTACTGCACTTCCTGCCACAGAAAGCAGGAAGAACTTCAGCAGGAGAGACTTGGGTAAAAGTATATGAATCTTCAGAGTGCAAACTATTGCCCTTGGGGAGGGGCTTGACAAAGGATGGACCACTGTAGCAGTGCAAGTCCCCAAAAGCTGAATGTTTAAACGAGTCCTGGAATGTTTCTGTCCTCTCCAATGTGAGATGCAGGAGACAGACTCACCTTCCTGCTCTGAGCACATACTTGTTGAAGACAGGGTTGAACCACTTGAGTGGTTAAAGTCTTCCCAGGTGGAAGTCTTTTGATGATAAAGCCGCCTAAGTGTTAGTGCCTAGTGTGGTTTGCATCTGAAGCATCCCTCATGTGTCGAAGGTGCGGGCCGGTAGATGCAGCAACGATCAGAGTTGTGGCCTTGGGTTGGAACTGGATAATGGGGCTCCAGCCTCACCCGTGGATTAACTTGTTGATGGGTTCAAAAGTTAATGGGTTATTGAGAGGAAGTAAAGACTTCAGGAAGTGAAGACTACTTGGAAAAAGTAGGTCATTGAGAGTGTGCCCCAGAAGGGTGAGCTCTCTCTGTGTGTCTCTCTCCTCTCTATCTGTCTCTGTCTCTCTCTATATATGATGAACAGCTTTGGTCTATTGCATGCTCCCTGGCATGATGATCCAAACACATGCACAGCACCAAACACAATGGAGTTAAGAGAGTACAGATGGAAACCTCCTAAAGCAGGAGTCCAAATCATCCTTTTCTTTTTAAGTTGATTAATCTCAGGTGTTTTGTCACAGTAACAGAAATCTAATGAAGCATTACCCTGTTATGTATAGACCTTGTGGCTTCAATGAAAACTTCTGATATGTTTCCTCTGCTTTTTGGAGAAATGGACTTCTAGTTCTCATGATTGTTGCTATGACACCCCCGTAGAGTTATCTCCCAATCCCACGGCTGGGAAATGGCATATGTGCTCAGCCCTCAGCAGCTCTGGAGAGTTTTAGGGTGTGTGTCTTCAATACTGTGAGAGCTGACGTTTCCGTTGCTGCTTCCTCGGAGGAAACAGCAGCTTCTGCGTGCCGTATGTTCACTTAACACTGCATGCCAACTCGCATGCCATATCATGCCAGCCTGAAGCAAGTGTGTTCACCCATCCTATATTAGCATCATTCCACTTGCAATCGAATTGATAATTGGCCGTTTTCCTGCATCCTTTAAAGACAAACGTGAGAGCAAGTTTGTGATGCTTATTAAGAATATGCTTAATTTCTGATATTCCGACAAGGACAGTAGCAATGGGAAATTTGAAGATCCAGGAGCATTGGTAAACCTGGGTGAGAAGAACTGGAGGACTTTGAATTAATGACCATTTCCAAACGAAGAGAAAAAAATTCTTTTACATAAATGATAGGCTAGTTTCATCTATCATGGAGAAGAAATAACTTGCATTGTAGTGGTTCGGACATTTACAGTGTTTAACATTATAAAGCCTGCATCAAATTACCTTACACTCCCCCCTTTAGTTCACTTTCGTATGTGTGAAGGACAGAGGGAAAATTATCGGAAGATGAATGACAAGTTTCAAGGAGGGGGATGGCCAGAGCTTTCCTTGCTTTATGACCCTGCCCAAGCTCCCCTGGGAAAAGTTCTTTATTCTGCTAAGGTCAGGCAGCGGTGAATACAGAGTCTGTGCTTTATTGCTGTGTGTGTAATTAGGACCACTTTTCAATTTCACACGAAAAAACACAAAGGAAGGGACAAACCACCTCACACATTTTTCACTTGCACGATTTCTCAGGAATCTCCAACTGCACAAGGAATCTTTCCCCTGTTCAGAATGGAATCATGCTGAGGAGCAAAGACCCTGTATTCCTAGTCTAAAAAGACGTTAACTGTGTTTGCTTCGGGAAAGTAAATGGCATGATTTCTCGATAGTTTATGGAAGCTTGTGCTGCTGCTTAATGGGGGAATTGGGAGAAGGATGAATCAGCACCATACTCCAGCATCATTAGTCTGCTTTCCTGGGAAGCCAGATCAAACAAAGTTAACATTTTCCCAAGTAATGCTGAAGTGATGAATTTCATACTGAAATGGTATAGAATAGGAATTAGGGGTTTTTGTGTGTGTGTATACATAGGGAGAGGGGAGAGAGGGAGAAAGAGAGAGAGAAAATATAACTAATATGTAAGCAATATGTAAAGCAAGAGAATAAAGTAAGACTATACTAGAAATTCAGTTGTAAAAGTCAAGACAAGCTTACAGTGATGCGCCAATCATTGGAGGAACAGATGGAGGATGTGGTAGAGAGGCTGGAATGGTCAGCTGGAAGCTTCTGGAGCCCCTGTGTTCTAATGTCAGAACTCTTTTTATGAGCAATGTACAGATGTCAGGTCATGGAAAGAATGGCATATATTTGCTAATGTAGCAAGAATCCTAACTGGTCTTAATGAAAACCGTGAGCCAGATATCAGGGTAAATGCTGAAAGATCAGAGAGACAAAGGAACAAGCCACAGCCATGTCACACCTCACCAACTCCTCAGCCAAAAGGACTGAGCTCCTGTCTCCTCCCGCCTTATATTCTTTTCTCTGCCCAGCCATATCACTTCCTGTCTCAACCTCCCTAGTGCTAGGATTAAAGGTGTGTGTGCCTCCCAAGTACTGAAATCAAAGGCATGAGATTCCAAGTGCTGGGATTAAAGGTGTCTGCCACCACTGTCTGGCATCTATGGCTAACTAGTGGCTGGCTTTGCCCTCTGATCCTCAGGCAAGCTTTGTTTGTTAGAGCATACAGAAAATATCATCACATGTTAATGTATAATTTTGTTCCTAAAATCTATATGTGGATACATATGCACACAAACACACACAATATACTTGACTTTGTGAAGAGAATTTGTATGTTTTTCTTTAAATTTGTGAGAGGCCTATTATAAGAACCAATTTTCCCCAAAATGGAGATTTTATCCTGGTTCAAACCAGACGGACAGCTATATATTTAGATCAGAAAAACCATATACAGAAATCTGAGCTGATATATTATAGAGCAAGAGAGGCCCATAAAACTTACAGCATCCTACAGACAAAGCTATGCCAGTAAACTCCTTATTGAAAATCGAATGAGTCAGGTTTTGAGAAAAGGGAAGGGCAACACACATTGTAAACACTTGTACTTTTGTTTCTCCAGGATAAAGATATTTACCATGAATTAGGGTTAAAAAGTGGCTTTCTTCCCTGGCATTATGTCATAGACTTGTGAGTAGGACTGAGGAAGTGCGGAACATTCACAGGTGTGGGGGGGTGAGGCCATGTCCCAATTGCCATACGTTACAATTTTGATTCAGCTTGCAATGCTGTGGGTATTTGGAAGTCTGCCTCTTTTTCCTATAGGATGTCCAGAGCCTCTGCTAGTGTGGGTTGAGCTGCTAGCCTCAGCTGGGTGGTTGGGCTAGGGAACAGCAGCAGCAGCCAAAGGAGACCATCCCCACCACGCATTCCAATGGTCCCTTTGCATGTTTCCTTAGCATCTTTGCAGAAGGACTAGAGGCCTCCAGGAGGTAGATAAAGGGTCTCACACAACATTTTACATTCCTTAAAGCAAGAGTTCCAGAAGGGGAACAGAAACTGTTCATCCTCCCAAGAATTAAGCCCAGAACTGACTGACAAAGTTTTACTTCTAGGATGGTTTATTGGCCAAATCAATTAAAGGCCAATCTTCACATCATTCCACTTTTGGATGGGATCGATATACAAGCTACCACTGAGTTTGAAAACCTCTCATGAGCATACCATTCTAAATACTCTGTAGTTTTAAAAATAGGCCATGCACTATGATCTTTATAGGTTACAAAAAAATCCAAGGATTAAAAATTATGTTTAATTACTTCAAGACACACATACAGCATAAGGAATTTCTTAATGGGATCCCTGTCACTCAAAATAGCCAACAATTAAAAATGGAAACTCATGAAATCTAAAAACCCCTGTAAAGTAAAGGAGGCCATGGACTGAGTGAAGAGACAGCCTACAGAATGGGAGAAAGTCTGTGATAGTCATACATGTGTCAGAGGATTAGTGTCTAGAATATACAATGGACCTCCCCACATCTAAACAAGAAAACAAACAATCCAATTAAGGCTGAGTATGTAACTCAGTGGCAGAGTGCTTGACTCCAATGCATGAATCCAGTACTGCTGAAGAAGGGGAGGGAGGAGGAGGAAGAAGAAGGGAGGGAGAGAAGGAAGAGAAAGAGAGATTACAAAAAAACGAGATCCAATCAATAAATGTGCTAACAAAATGAACAATTATCAAAAGACGAAACATAAAAACCCAATAAAAATATGCAAAGATACTCAGCCTCACTAGCCATCAGTGAAATACAAATTAAAATTAAGTTGGGATTGTCTCCCTCTAGACAGACTAGCAGTCATTAAGAAAACATTTCACGATAAATGCTCGCAAGGGTGGATAAACAGGAAGCCATATACACTGTAGGTGAAAATATAAGCTAGTTCAGTCACTATGGAAATCAGTGTGTAGGTTTCTCAAAAATTTATAGATCTACTGGAAGACCTAGCTGTATAACTCCTGGCCATTTATTCAAAGACTCCAAGTTAATGTGCTACAGAGATCCTTGCACATCAGTGTTTTTTTTTTTTTTTTGTAGCACTATTTGCAATAACTAAGTTATAGGACAAATGGGAAAAGCAAATGAACAATGGAATTTTCTAATCACAAAGAAGAATTTATGTCATTTATAGGAAAATGGATGCAACTGGGGATCCATATATAAAGTGAATTAAGCCATTCTTAGAAGGAAAAATATCACATGCTCTCTCTTACTCACATAAAACCACATATGTATAAATTATATGAAATGTGGATGGGAGACTCTCTAGAGAAACAAAGAGAGCTTCCAGGAGAAAGGGGGGAGGGGAGGGGAGCATAGTGTAAGATGCTCAACATACAATAGATATCTATATAAAAATATCACTTCATAACATAGTACATATACAATGAACATACACAATAAAAAACTCAAAACACAAAAATGTGCTTAAATGTGTCATAAGTCAACATAAATTCTAGGAGATGCTAGAACATATGAAATTATACTAGTCTCTGGAATTGTCTTCATGGGGAAAAATGGTGGAGACTAATTGCTTGAGTCACTTTAAATGAGGCCCGGACAAAGATGCTGCCGGGATCAATGTTACATTGGCAAGGAGAGGCTGCTGGCCTTTTTAACTCCAATATCTATGATGTGTTGGAATATCTGCATTCTTTTGTGGCCAATAAAAGTATGTGATAAAGTTCACTGAACTGTCAACATTGTCTGTCCATTTGGGGGATTGTATCCAAGCATGTGACCAGGTCCCTGAGATACTATAGAGCTGTGTAATCTATCACCTGATGCAATTTGTTGGCCTGTTAAAGGAAGTTGAGCACATCGCAGCTGTGAATCTCCTCTACACACAACACTTCTTCCTCCTCTACAGGAAAAAAAAAAGTGTGGAAATTCTTCCATCAGGCTATTTGCAAGTCCCTAGCTTCTCCATGTCAGCTGCCCTTGGCTGCAAGATAACCATAAAACATTTACTGCAAAGCCATGAAGAATCCATATGTCCATTTGATGTGTCAGGCCACCAAGAAGCCAGAGCTTGTGGGGTAGCATAAGGATATCTGAAGGTGACACATGCTGTCAGTTGATGAACAGAGATGCAGAAGGGGATTCTGGCAGCCTCTGTCTTGGCCTTGACAACTTGTGATGGTGACCAAGTGGGGTGTGTTATCTTAATAGTCTGGAGCTCTTGTGAATTATTTGCTGATAGATGTAAACAGCTGTTATTCTTGGTAATGGAAAGCAATTAGAAACATCTGTACTCTTGGCTATGAGTAATGCCTCCTATCCTCACTGCTCCCAAGTGCCAATTGGAAATAACTACATCATCGGGATGGTGTTGGCAATTCTACACTGCATTATGGGCTGATGATTAGTACTGAGCTGTGAAGAACAAGAGGTGAAGTGTGGGAGAAGGAAGCTTTACCTGGGGTTTACAAAGCAAGAGGGGAGGGGAACTTAACGCTTTAACTATGCAACAGAAAGCAAGAGGTACATTCACATCGGTTTCAGAGCCACCCCCGGGTAAGAAGCTATGGATCCTAATGGGAACAATGCTGATTTATTCATTCAACAAGTTGAGCACAGGGATTATTTTGTGTAGGCTATAAGGTGACAGGGCACAGGTTTGCACAATAGCCATTCAGTCTGTGTGACCTTGGGTGAGTTGCTTAATCTCTTTGTTTTTTTTTTTCTCTTCATCTGCAAAGTGAAGATAAGCTACACTTTACAAAACCGGCATGAGGCTCAAATGAACTGCTATATGAAAAGTGCTCTCAACTGATTTTGTGTACCGGTGTACTTTAGACCACCAACTTTCTGATTCACACTACAAAGCTCTGGGCTCAGCCTTGAACAGGACATTAAAGACAGCTTCTCTAACAGAGGCTAGGATTTAAAGTACTGTTCAGACAAGAATCGACGTTATGTAACAGTCAGTTAAGTTATTTAGTGTATTAAGTTTCTCTCTCTTCTCTTTGGCTTTCCAGGATAAGGTCTAGATGCCAGTTTCCCACAGATTGAAGACCAAGGCCTGTGATGGACAGAATACATCCACTGTAGTCCCTAGTTGCCAATAGCTTGAAGGAAATGCAAACCTGTATGCTGTTACTTTCAGGGAAGACAAGAATTATTCATAAAATTTTTGTTGCTATTCTTGTTAAGTAATCATACTCATCAGAATGTTTATTTTATCCTCTCAAAATGTCCTCTCTCCTGTCAGTATTTTTCTCTCTGATGCTTACGAAATTGTGCAGCACACACACATACAGGAAGTCACATGTGCGCACACGCAAACTCACATGCATATATAGGCACACACATGCAAGTACACCTGCACCCACAGGCACATGCACCCAAAGGCCCATGCACACACATGCAATAACACAGGCACATGCACAGTGGCAATCTCAACCGCAGTATTGCCTTTTTCCTTCAAATTTGTAGAAAATAGAGACCAAGTTCATTCCTGGTCCCTGAATACAGTTATGATGGAGATTTTTAAGGAAGACACATGTTTGTTCCTAGGCCAAGACTGTGAAGAAATTCTGTGATAAGAAAGGAAATTTGAGATTTTTTTCTACTATCTAAATATTATTTTAGGCACCATAGTCTGCCACAGGGACTTTATCTCAGGGGAAGTTTTTCATTTACTCACTCAACAAACATGTAATGATTTGCCCCTCCCCCTCACACATACAGAGAAATTGGGAGATTTCAGTTATTAGGAATAAAGATTGTAAAATTGAGGTAAGCAAATTAATAAACATGAAAGATATGAAAAATGAGAAAATGGAGATTAAAAAGTTAAACAACATCATTTAAAGTTAATCTGGCATTTTGTTAGATACCAACCAAGGCTTGTTAATTTAACCATGACAGCATCATGAAGGTGGAGGGGAAGTCCTTAACCAAACTAGTGCTCAGTTGCTTTATCAATACACTTGTATTTTAAAATGCCTAGATTGTTTTTTATCATAGGTTTCCTATTGCTGAAAATCCTTACAAATCTTATTCAATTGCTTGCATGAGGGATTCTGTTTTAGCAGCTACAGACATTCAGATTTAGAACAGCTAATACTCATCGTAATTAATAAAGATAAGAACTCTTTTCAAATCTTCTGGCTCCTACTCAGAAATCTCATCCTTTTGCTCTTTGTTCTGGCTTTCAGTGAGAACACAGTTAAAATACAAACAATGAGTAGTGAAAGCCATAGAGCCTGCTTAGTCTTCAAAAACTTACTGGTACCAACTCCAAGGAAGAGATGGGTGTGTGATGTTGCAAGGTATTCCATTTTGAAATTCAGTGAAAGTGATTGTGTAGATGTAATGGTCTTATTAAATAAGAAACACAGAGCCAAATGCAGATTTAAAAGCCCCAGAGGTCAGAGCAGTAGCTAAGAGCTGAGACTAAAACCGCCTTCTTATCACCCACTGCCACTGCTGTCCTTCCCCTGGGAAGAGAGCTACTTCCTGTGTGTCTGTCTATTATTGACTTTCTGTTCTGCCTTCTCATTGGTTGTCAACCCAAGCACATGACCTCCAGGTCACTGCCTGTCTATAGAGACCTCCAGGTCTTCTATGGTTGGTATTGAGATTAAAGGCGTGTGTCTCCATGCTGGTGGTGACCTTGAACACACAGAGATCTGCCTGTCATGTGATTGGGATTAAGGGCATGTGCTACCACTCCCAGATTTCTGCTATGGCTTGCTATTAGCTTTGACTCCCAGGCAACTTTATTTATTAACATACAAATAAAATCACATTTCAGTACAAATAAAACATCACCATAGAATTGCCCAAGGAGAAGTTTTCCTTTTCTCCAAGTTCTTGCTTTTGTTTCTGTTTCTTGGACTCCCTTAAACACCACCCTGACCAATGGCAACATGAACTCTACCCAATCACCCAGTTCCAGGGACGTTACCCTTTTGACTCTTTCCTCCTCTGCCACCTTTTTTTTGTCCCTTGCTGTCTCCTACCTCAACTCTTGCACCTCCAGAGCACCAGGAATTTGTTTCATGGAGTGGGGGAGGCACAGTGCATCGCTTATTACCTGACAGTCCTGGGTGATCTCTTCTTGAAGAAGGGAACAGACATAAAAGACACACTCAGGGAGGTATGTCCAGGCAGACACACACATACATTTCTCTACCTAAGGTACACCAGGAGATTTTCTACAGGTACACTACTGCTGCTTCATGAAGAGGTTACAACTGGGTCAGTTTACTAGGGACTTACAATACTTAAAACGTTTACTTTCAGAGATGCTGTGGTGGTTGGACTGAAAGATGACTTGCATAGGCTCCTGTGTTTGGTCTCCAGTTGGTGGAACTGTTTGGGGAGGTTTAGGAGGTGTGGCCTTGCTGGAGGTAGTGTGTCCTTGTGGATGGGCTTTGGGCTTTGAGAGTTACAACCTTATAGTTTATAGTTTGCTCTCCCTGCTTCATTCTCACAGTTGGGATTGAGAGTGCTCAGTATCCTGCTCTGGCAGACATGTCTGTCACTTGCTGCCATGCTTCCCTGCCATGATGGCTTCTTATCCCTCTGAAACAGTAAGTTCAAATAATCTTTTCCTTCTTTAGTTGCCTTGTTCATGATGTTTTGTCATAACTAATACAGAACTAAGTTACAAGTAATAGGTTTTGAATGTCAGGTTCCAGTTAATAATGTCCACAGAAGTTCCCAGGGGGAAAAAAAAAGGGCAGACTACAATCTGGGGAAGCATGCAGAGGCTCTTGGGTAGCTAGACTGAACCAGGAGGAGCAGCAGGCAGTTCTGTTGGCTGTAGTTATTTGTTTGTACTCTTTGGCTCTTTAGGTCTTTTGGGGGACCCACCACCTCACTTTCAAATAAATACACACACGGAGACTTATTATTTCTTATAAATGCCTGACTTTAGCTGGGCTTGTTTCTTGCCAGTTTTTTCTTAACTTAAATTATCCCATCTACTTTTTGCCTCTGGGCTTTTTCCTTTCTTGGTCTCTGTATATCTTTTCTTTCCTTCTTATTCCATGTCTGGCTGTGTGGATGACCCCTTCTTTTCTCGATCCTTCCTGATCCTTTTTTTTTACCCAGATTTCTCCTCCTATTTATTCTCTCTGCTTGCCAGCCCTGCCTATCCTTTCTCCTGCCTGGCTATTGCCTGTTCAGCTCTTTATTAGATAATCAGGTCTATTAGACAGGCAAAGTAACACGGCTTCACAGAATTAAACAAATGCAACATAAAAGAATGCAACACATCTTTGCACCATTAAACAAATGTTCCACAGCATAAACAAATGTAACACATCTTAAAATAATATTCCACATCAGTGAGCAATTCTATTCATCTACACAGTGTCAGCAAGGCAGCTATTACATTGTCTGCTCGTAGTCGAGGAGTGGGCATGTGGTCTGGGCCAGGTTTACTAAAAAGCATTTCTCTATGGTTTGTCTCCTTCAGAGAACAAATACACAAGATAGAAAGTTGTCAACACTCAATCTTTCTGGCATTTAGGCCCACACTGATACCACTTTTTAGTTCCTATAACTTATATCTATCTCTGAGTTCATTTGGTTTTTCCTTGAGATTCCCTACAGGATGTCCCATTGTGTGTGTGTGTGTGTGTGTGTGTGTGTGTGTGTGTGTGTGTAAGAGAGAGAGAGAGAGAGAGAGAGAGAGAGAGAGAGAGAGAGAGAGAGAGAGAGAGATCCCTACCCAGGACCACTTCTTGTAACAGGAGAACCTGGATGCTGATGCTGACTGTGATTGTAGAGCTGAGGACATAGGTAGCATCTATGCAGCATCAATACCTTTATTTCCTACAGAATTGATGCTGACTAAACTAGACCTTGACACCCCCCTGGGAAAGCTGGAGGTGGTTCAAATCATGAAAAGAAGGAAGGTAGTGTGGAAAGAGTTACAGAACTATGTTGAGGAGAGAGTTGAACGAAAATCAATGAATTCTCTGGGGATTCTGAGAACCTGAAGACATTTCATGCAAGTTTCAGGATCAGCTGTGTGAGGGAAACATACGGGAAGAAGTGGCTCTGAAAGGTTAGGGGACTAATCAGGGCATTGACTAACCTTACCATGCCCTTCATGCCCTAGTCCTAATATTTGGCTTGGGTTAATTTAGCAGTTCTTCATACATACCTGAGATGGGCACCATCCTCACTTCTTTTTTATAGATGAAGAAGCGGAAATGCACACCAATCATGTTACCTAAGGTCAAACAGCTGGCAAGTGGTCAAAAAGGAATTGAAACCCAGGCAGTCTTTCTGAGGAGCTTGTGTTTGAGCGGCTGCTCTGCACTTCTCCTTAGGAAGGATGTCAGATGGGGAGAAGAAAGTATTCCTAAGGATGCCACGTGGAATCCAAGTCACAAGGATTGGGCTGGAGTAAAGGAGTGGAGAGGAAGAGATAGATACACAGATACCTCACAGAAAGAGCTCTCAGACCTTCCCCTTTCCAAAGGCAGTTGACAGTAAAGAAAAACCAATAGTCTAATTAACTAATTAGTTATTTGACCACTTGTCATTAACTCCACAAACATTTCCTGAGCATCTATCAAGTGTGAAGGACTTCTCTATCTTCAGGAATCGCATGACAAACAAAGCCAGCAAGATCTGTTGTCAGGGAGGATATATTCCACCAGGAATAAACTGACAGTAAGCAAATAACATTTTCAAATGTCAAGTATCAGTGATTTATATGATGAAAATAAAAGATAAACGTGATAGAGAATAAGGTCTGATTACATAGACTAATATTTAAGAAAGCCCTCTCTAAGGAGCAGTTTTGTGTATGGTGGAGAACTCTATTTCTTTACCTTCCTGATAATTGGAAAGCAAAGAGTTAAAAATTTACAAAACAAGTAGAATAGAACATGTAATAAGCAAAGTTTTAGACCTGAGGGTAATGAGAAGTAATCTACCCTCAGAAGACCCACGGAAATGTCCCTGGGGACTATCACATAGAAAAACCTTGAGGAGAGAATGAGTTTGGCATACACGAAGAATCCATTGTCCAAAGAGTGTAAGGAAATGAAGGCAGATAGGTAAACAGAGCCCATGCCCAAAGAAATAAAGGGATGTAAACAGAGCCCAGGCCCAAGGCACTGGACACTAGGGGGTTTTAATTGGAAAGTTTTAAGTCAAGCAGTTATGTAGCATACATTATGTTTTAAAGATGGTCACTCTGACTGATGGATGAAAGATAACTGCAGCATTATGAGAATAGATATAAAGTACCAAGTAAAGGGCTGGCAGTCCTGTTCTCATCTGTAGGTGCAGAGATAGAGCTCACAGCAATAGATTTGCTGAAGGGCAAGGATATGGTGGAAAGAAATGCGTTTCTAATCATAACTAGAACAGCTAGGTAGACTATAGGGCTGTACATTGATGAATTAAAAAATCAAAACAAGGGGAACACAAGCTTTTCAGATCTTAGAAGTTTTGCTTGAGGCATATTGATGAAATCCAGGGGAAAGAGCTGGAGAGATGAATCACTGGACAAGAACATGCTCTTGTGGAGGACACAGCTCCATCTGTAACTCCAACTCTAAGGGATCTTATACCCTCTTCTGGACTCCACTGGCACCTACACTCACACATGCACATACCCACACATAGACAAGTGCATTCACTAATATTTAAAAATAAGATAAATATTTTTAAGAAAACTGCTTAGAAAAATCCTAAAGCAAGATTTAAGTCTAGGTATGAAGGAAAATGATGGAACTGATAACACACACAGAGAAAGAGACAGAGAGAGAAAGACACACAGAGAAAGAAAGAGAGAGAGATCCTCAAAGTGATCTGCTTACTTCAAATGATCCTTGAAGCAAAGCAGAAGGCTGAGAGCAGCCATAGAACCACTTCATTTTTATATGATGAAATGGCTCCACTGCTTAAGCATATCTTTCAAATATGATGGTAGCCATCGGGCTAGATATATACAGTTGCGAAATCTAATAAAACATTTCTGAAAGCACTATAGGAAAATAGACTGTAGTAACAGTTTGTAATCCTTTGTGAAGGCAAGTAATATACAAGGAATTATATATGTTAGCCAAAATGCATATTAGTTACAATTGTACTTTCCACTTGCCTATCCATCCCATTTTCTTCAGTACAGCTGAGTTTTTAATGCATTTCTTGGAGAAATGGATGATGTGTTTCTTAGCTAGGGTTTCTATTGCTGTGAATAGACATCATGACCATGGCAACTCTCATAAAGAAAACATTTAATTGAGGGGGCTCACTTAGAGTTTCAGAGGTTCAGTTTATTATCATCATGATGGGGAACATGGTAGCATGCAGGCAGATTTTTTTAGTGAAGGAGTAGCTGAGAGTCCTATGTCTTGTAGGCAACAGGATGTTGGCTGAGACACTGGGCAGTATCCCAGGCATAGGAAACCTCAGAGCCCGCCCCTATAGTGACACACTTCTTCCAACAAGGCCACACCCATTCCAACAAAGCTGGACCTTCTAATTGTGCCACTCCCTGTGAGATTATTGGGATCAATTACATTCAAACTACCACAATGTGATTTGAGGCACCTGGCAAATAAGTAATTAAATTTTCTAGGGCAAGTAGGATGGGTCATGAAGTCAAGGTTCCATAATCATAATTCTTTGTCTCTAAACATATAAACAAGACTTCGGTTGGCAGGGATCTACTCATCAAATTTAGAAAATCTAATTCAACTTTTTGATTATTTTGAGAGGATCTCACTATGTAGTCCAAACTCACCTTGAACTCAAGACCTCCTTCCCTGATCTTTTGAATAATGAGACTACAAATGTGTACCACAACTCTGCTTGGTTTAAGTTCTACTCCAAATATTGCCAACTAGAGTGATTTGAAGGCTCTAGAGAAGGCTGTGTAAGTTCCATGGTCCTTTTTAGGTGGCAATATCCCACCAAAACCAATGCTAAACCATAACTCCTTGGTCCAGAGGGGCTTCATCAGCAAAATGCCTTTCTTTGGGGGTCTTAAAGAGAATTTTGGTTTTCTTAGAGTATGTTCTTCTGGCAAGACATAAATTTTGATATGCATGATTATTAATCAAGTCTGATTCAAGAATACCAGGCCTGTGTGAAAAAACTATCTGATGATAATCACCGTAGGTAATACCTGATACAACAGAATCTGGTTATGGATGCTTTTGAATAATGAGTAGTGGCCCTACAGATGTGCAAACTGAATGTTAAGTATTGCTTAAGAAGTAGGCAATCAGCTCAGCAAATTCTCTGACAATGTGTTTATAGTTTTCAGTAGAATGAGTTGAGAATCAGCTGGCTATTATGCCCTTAGCTTCTGCAGCATTGGGCAGAGCCAGTAGATGGTGGTCTTAAGTTACAAGTTGCTCATAGCCTAACCCTGTCAGCATGGGAAATGAGCATAGCACTTCACATGCCCAAATCCTCTTTTCTATTTATCACATGCTATAAACTGGAAGGAGCTAGCATAGGAGTGCTTTCTGAACCAGTATGTTAATTGTTTTCTAGAATCACACATTGCTTTTGAAAACATAAAATTCGTTACTGTACTTTGAAATTATGCAGTGCCTTTACCAAATTCTATACAAATGCTTTTATTGCTTGTCTTCTCTCTAAAGATGAAATAAATTTTTAATGTCTGAGTTAGGAGGCTGCCTATTGGGATTCTGAAAAAACAAGACCAACTCTATGCTGCAATGCCCAAATATGTCTACTTAGCATCCTCTATTGTTAAATGTACTTTAGAAATTCAGTGGCAGTAGTATCACAATGCCTTGTAATTATGCATACTGGCTAGAATTAAAGCCTTTGGAAATTAATTTTGAGTTGAAATATTAAATTAAGTAGAATGTTTTATCATAATGGCATAATTTAAAACTAACTAAAAATAGCATTAATAATAATCATGATCACTCTCGTTTCATTAAAAGAAGAGATTTAGCACTAAATCATTAAATGATCAAATTTACGGTACCCAAGTTAGTAAAGATTTTGTAGTAGTGTAAATCATATGACATGATTTCTGTCCAGTGACTATAGCAAATTAGTCACTATAGTAAATTTTCAAAGGTGTTAATAATATAAACACTTCAGTGTAGGAAGCTTTGGTAGAATGATACATCCTTGGACCTTCAGATATTACATTATTTTTTATCTCAGCAGTGTCTCATGTAACTGCAGTGGATGAAAGTAGAGACGGACAATTACACCTTGAACAATAGAAAATGGTAGACCTTTTACTTCCCTAAGCCCACAAGTCATGGGCTATGCTAGCTGCTTCCCAGCTTCAGCCTTCCTGTGCTGCTAACTCAACAGCCTTCTGGTTTTACTCTGAAATCACTCTGTGTTCTAAGCAGCATATATGTTCATTGCTGAAAAAAACTGTTTGAGATTAATTTATTTTTATTTTAGGTGTGGATGTTTGCCTGCATGTGCACCATTTGTATGCAGTGCCCACAGAGGCCAGAAGGGACGTTAGACTCTTGGAACTGGAGTTTAAAACTGGAGTGTTAGACCACTAGGAGCCACCAGGTCAGTGCTGGGAATCAAACCCGGGTCCTCTGGAAGAGCAGCCAGTTCTCATAACTGCTGTGCCATCTCTCCAGCCCTGTTTCTCATTTCTTTATTAATTCTCAGATTAATTCAAATTGAGAAAATTCTACAAATCAAAAGACCAAGAAACAGAAAATAACGCCTTGATACTTATTTGAAGTCATCTTTATATCTTTATAAAATGTTATAGATATTTTATATATACATGCATGCATACATATATATATATACACTATTTTTCATAATTGAATTATCTGCAATTCATTGGATCTGAAAAGCAAATAACTACCAATCTCTTGAGCCTTGAAGGAAGCACTGGTGACCAGGGGAGAGGGAGTAGTTTTGTGTGTTCTGTGTTTCTTTTTTTTTTTTTTCATTTCTTTATTAAGAAATTTTCTACTCACTCCACATACTATACACAACCCCCCTTCTCCCTCCTCCCACCCCCCCAGCCCTCTTTCCCAAACCACCCCGCAACCCCACATTCCCCAAATTGAGGTTTCCCATGGGGAGTCAGCAGAACCCAGCACACGGAGCCTAGGCAGGTCCAAGCCCCTTCCCACTGCA
This sequence comes from Peromyscus maniculatus bairdii, assembly GCF_049852395.1. Lineage (NCBI taxonomy): Eukaryota > Metazoa > Chordata > Mammalia > Rodentia > Cricetidae > Peromyscus > Peromyscus maniculatus. The sequence continues at coordinate 89,891,292 of NC_134861.1, forward strand.
CCAAGTCTGTGCAAGGTGTCACACCACAGGCACCGGATTCCAGAAGCCTGCCCATAGACCAGGGACAGATCCCGATCCCCTGCCTTGCTGCCCCCCAAACAGTTTGAGCCAAACACCCATCTTCCGTATCCAGAGGGCCTAGTCCAGTTCCATGGGGGCTCCACAGCCACCAGTCCACAGTTCATGGGCTTCCACTAGTGTGGCCAGTCATCTCTGCATGTCTTCCCATCATGATCTTGACATCCCTTGTCTTCAGTATCTCTCCTCACTCTCATCAATTGGATTCCTGGAGCTCAGTCTGGTGCCTGGCCGTGGATCTCTGTATCTGCATCCATCTGTCACTGGACAAAGGCTCTATGATGTTGTTCTGTGTTTCTTAAGGAAAGTTTTAAGTAATAGACATTTTAATGTACGGATGTACTATAGACTTGCACTTAGTGTTGCTGCTGAATGGTTCCTCCCATAGACATGATTTTTAGTATCTGATATATATTTCAAAAGGTTATCAGAGCTGAGAATATGCAAAGTCACATAAGATTACAACTGATTGGTACAGGAGTAAAAATGGCATGACTTGGGCCAAGCATGGTGGCTCATGCCTTTAATCTCAGGACTCTGGAGGCAAGACTGTCAGATCCTCTGTGAGTTCAAGACCAGCATGGTCTACAAAGTAAGTTCCAGGCTAGCCAGAGCCACATAGTAAGACCTGGTATTGAACACACACACACACACACACACACACACACACACACACACACACACACACACGTGGATTAAAGGTGATGTGGTGAAAAACCCAGGAAGTATGTTCTTCCCAGAGCTGAGGGGTATCAGAAACAAAGTGTCATTTATATATCATGTTTATGAAAATGTGTTCCATGCTGTGTGAATGAAACAACATATCAGCATATCTATAGTCTCAAACTCAAGTTTTATATGTTTGGAGAAGCTATCAATTCAAGACCTGGGCTATCCCTTTTTAAGCCACGTGCCATTCTGAAATATTTAACTAGACTCCAGAGTTAAACAGACATCTAAAAACAGTGATAGACTCATTAGTATTGTTTGAGTAACTCCTTTGGCTTTTATGTAACTCGGGAAATGGGAAATCATAACATCGTAAATAGTATTAATCTGAATCCATCGATGTAGCCAGAGCAATTTTAGGCCAATCATTTCTCATTAGGCTGATGTTAGTAAAATTTCTTATTCAGATAAGGTTTTTTTTCTTTTCATTTTTCTTCTTTTGAGTAGTCAGTAGCCAATGAAGTGTAATAAGTTCAGCAAATTGGGGCTGAGGTGTCTCAGGCTGGCTTTATTCTCGGCTGTAAATTACAGTGGCTTTGTAACTGCTTAACACAGCTCTTGAATCAAAAAATGTCACCTCTGATTTTTTTTTTCTATTCAGGCTGAATGATTGGCATTAAGGGCGGGGGGCCCCCGGAGCTTAGGGGGCGTGGGGGTGGGGAGACAGAATAAGTGAAGACCCAACCTCCCGTAATTCAAGATTAAAGCCACTTGCTCAGATTGTCAAATTGATTTATATTTTAACTGATGATCATTTGAAGAGGTAACTAAATAGAATCTTAATAAGCTAGCATCTTCTTGCATCATTTTTTTCATTGCAAATTATAATTTGGTAATTTAAAAAAATTAAAATTCTGTTCTGCATATCTTCTATTGACAAGGAGTTGGACTCTGGATTTTATTTTGTTTTTCAGCCTGAAAACAGTAAGGTATGACTGAAATTGCCTGTTCCTGAAACTTCAAATCTACCCACAGGAGAGCCAGTGGCTGCTGTGAGAAGCACTGTTGTGAGCACTGGCCTTCTGTAAATGGACATGAGGGTTACTCAGTGGATGGTGGGGTGGAAAGAGCACACCCCAAGTGCTCTCAACAGGTCAGCAAATGAGGGTTCTGTGATATTTTCCTACAGCCCTCATTGACGGTTCCTGACAGAAAGACGCAGATTCGATTTCTTAGATGGGATTAGCAGAAAACAGGAAAGGAATTAATGCATGCAGTACCAAATATGAAATAGTGCTCTGCACAGAGACATTTCACACTTGGTTGAGTTCATGAGTGGGACATTGGTGCTGGAACAATAACTGCCATGTTGTAGGGGAAGAATTATTATGCAAGGTCAGCAGCATTTGAAGACTGAATGAAGAAGAGATATCAAAAGATATTTGGAAACTGTTTCTTAAATAAGGGGTTCAAGTTTTAAAAAATATTTAAAGAAATATACAGATTTTCTATGACAATTTAGTAGCTGTTTTTTAAGTTAGTGAAAGTATGCCTATGTATGCAGTCGTAATAGCTATCATTATACTGGCCTTCTATGGAAGCTATAGATAAAACACATTGGTGTATGTGTTTTCATTTTATTCTTGTGTATATGACACAATACTCAGTACTAAAACAGTACTCACAAAATGCTAATAGTGAAATTTAAAGCTCAAGAAAATTCATTATGCATTATTTCAAAATTACTAACCAATACATATACTTTTCTTTTTATTTTTTCCTTCTTGGTTTTTCAAGACAGGGTTTCTCTGTGTAGTTTTGCGCCTTTCCTGGAACTCACTTTGTAGACCAGTGTGACCTCGAGCTCACAGAGATCCACCTGCCTCTGTCTCCCGAGTGCTGGGATTAAAGGTGTGTGCCACCACTGCCTGGCAGTTTTCAAACAAAATAATTTGAATTTTAAAAAGACACAAACAGAAAAACTAACATGAAAACATCCATAAGCCTAGTTCGCTGGTGTAAAGTTGTTAATATTTTGACATCTATACTTTTGACAACTTTTCTCTATGAAATATTAAAAGGTAGTACAGTTTTCATGGGGACCTTGGCTTTTACTATTCTTATGTCCTTTTGCGTGTGGCGCTGGGGACTGAACACAAGGTGTTCAGTGTTCTTCGGTGATATTTTTAATGCCTATGTAATGCTCCTCTGCATATTTCCCAAGGTGTCTGAGAAATCTTACATGAGGGATTGTCGTCTGTTGATGGTAATTCACATCACCAGAGTGGTATTGGCCATGCCCTTTGAACACATCTGGAGAAATGGAATTCTGATGCCTTTGATGGCCGTTCCCAGAGGCGTCCTCCGGAAAGGTCACCCGGCTGATTCCTAGCACAGTGTCTGCTTGCATTCCCTCCCAGCTATGATTATGAAGCTTTTCTGTCCTCTGTTTATGCAGTTTTTCAGCATTAACTGAAGACAGTTGAGAGAAAAATCTCTTGAAAGGATTTCAAAGGCACAATAATTCTAGCAGTCATTTCGAGACTAAAATAAGTGGGTTGTTTAGCGCCATGTTCTATGCCAAGTCCAAAACTAATAGTTACTATTTACTGAGTATTGATCATGTCCTGGTGGTTAAGTTTGCTTGATGTCAATTATTTTATTCTTTTAATCTTTAAAATTACCCAACACAAACAGATCAAGCCAATCAACTGTCTCACCTATTCAGAGGGCCTGATCCAGTTGGGGGCTCTCAGCCTTTGGTTCATAGTTCATGTGTTTCCATTCATTTGGCTATTTGTCCCTGTGCTTTATCCAACCTTGGTTTCAACAATTCTCGCTCATATAAACCCTCCTCTTTCTCGCTAATTAGACTCCTGGAGCTCCACCCGGGGCCTGGCCGTGGATCTCTGCATCCAGATCCCTCAGTCATTGGATGGGGTTTCTAGCATGACTATTAGGATGTTTGGCCATCCCCTCACCAGAGAAGGTCAGTTCCAGCTGTCTCTCGACTATTGCCAGCAGTCTATTGTGGGGGTATCTTTGTGGATTTCTTCTAGCACTTTGCTTCTTCCTATTATCATGTGGTCTTCATTTACCATGGTCTCCTATTCCTTGTTCTCCCTCTCTGTTCTTGATCCAGTTGGGATCTCCCGCTCCCACAGGCTCTCTTTCCCTCGACCCTCGCCCTTCATTACTTCCACTCTTGTCCAGGCTGTTCATGTAGATCTCAGCCATTTCTCCTTCATTGGGTGATCCCCATGTCTTTCTTGGGGTCCTGTTTTCCAGGTAGCCTCACTGGTGATGTGAGTAGCAGTCCAGTCATCCTTGTTCCACATCTAGTATCCTCCTATGAGTGAGTACATACCATATTTGTCTTTCTGAGTCTGGGTTACCTCACTCAGGATGAGCTGGCTGTCTAAAACCTGGGGCTTATGCAGGGACACTTGGCTCAGCTGGGAGGAGGGGACTGGACCTGCCTGGACTGAGTCTACCAGGTTGATCTCAGTTCTCGGGGGAGCCTTTGCCCTGGAGGAGGTGGGAATGGGGGGTGCGCTGGGGGGAAAGGGAGGGGGGCAGGAGGGGAGAGAACAAGGGAATCCGTGGCTGATATGTAGAACTGAATGGTATTGTAAAATAAAATAAAAGGGAAAAAAAAAGAAAAAAAATCACCCAACACAATACATTTAAATGCCCCAGTTTTTAAAGATGAGAAACCTGTGATTTAGACAGTTTATTCAAATTGCTCAGAGCTGCACAAACAGTTGGTAGGGAGCTGAGATTAGAATCCTGTACAGTCTCATTCAAGCAATCACCCTTTAGGGATCTGAAGCTTGTGGTTCTGAAAACCCTACATGGTACGACCCAACATGAGGCTCGAGTCTGCTCGCAATAGCAGCCATTTATCCCACCGTGTTGTGACTGGGTATTGTGATTGACAGCATCTTCTTGGATAGGCTATGGGGTTTTGCCACCTGGTCCTGGGGTAGTAAACAGTTGGTGTCTCATTCTTCAAGCACTAGGCATCAGAAGTTGCTGCGTGGGCTGAGGAGGCAGCCACACCTTAGTGCCCAAGGCTCTTTGGGGGTAGACAGACCACATACTCTCTTCTTTCTTTTCTCCAAGAGGCAGTTACCTTTCTTGGTACCCTATTTGGTGTAGTGATATGATATTGGAAGCAGAGGGAAGAGGCTTTTGTCTAGGCTCATTTCTCCAGTGACACAGTTGTGGGGAGGGCTGGGCTCAGGACACGGAAATAAGAACTTCTGTAGACAATTTTCAGATCCATATGTACTGGGAGCATCAGGCAAAGGGTGAGAACACACTGTACTGAGACACTGAGACATGAAGCACAAACAATTGCTCTGTAAGGTCACAAAGGGTCCTGAGGTGGTGATCAAATGCACACTGTGCTTCTGCCCTGCTCATTTGAATCTCCTTCCTTCCCCGCTCATCTCCTTCTGCCCCCTGCTCATCAGCAGGCTAAAGAGAGAATGCATCTCACACTTGAGCTTGGGGCTTTTTGGCACCAAGCTTGATTGTCTCGGTTTCCTCTTGGCAGATTCCAATTGTTAGAGAAATGAAACTCGTTTGAAAACAGTAGGGCCTGGCATGCTTTCTCCCTGGCATTGCCCAGGACTCCGGGAACAGTTGTGGATTGGCTGTGTGGCATTTGTCTAGGTTGGGTTTGATCTTAGTCTCAGATCCCATATGGCAAGAAATAATAAGCTTTAAAGTTCTGTGCACTTGAGAATGTGAGGGTGGAGGTCAGAGGAGAACGAGGCTACTGCACACAGAGTCCACGGAGTTTCAGAGGAGAAGTAAGATTTAAAGAAGTTAGGCAACTGAGAACGAACGGTCTTGCATTTGCATGGCAGTTGGATAAAAATGGAAAGGACTACAAAACAATTTTTATCGTAAATGGAGAAGAAAATAAAATAACTCCATTTCTAGTAGCATTCGTGCCAGTATAATTGAAGTCTCAGTATTTCAGGTTTGCATTTCAGGAGCCTAGACAGCACCCTAGAAAGAGCCTACCAGATAAATAATGTATTATACTTGGTGATTCTGATGAGAGAGGTTTTAATGAACATGTTGTAAAGAGCACAGTAAAAAAAATGCCTTTCAGGCTGCACCTGAAAACCGGAACTCAGAGATATCACTTAAGATAACCAGACACAGGTCTAGACCCCATGACGCCCACTGGACAGTATATAAGCAGACACGAAGAGCAATGGTCTGCTCTGCACATCTGGAGAGATGCCACCTTGATGTGTCCTGTGGCTGGAGAGTCTCCCTAGGATCCTAACCTTTGACTCAAAGACTTCTGTTAGAGACTGGACCTGACCTTCAGCCAAGATGTCACACAGGTGAGCAGCCTTGGGGAGATAGGCTTAGGACCATAGTTAGGAATTTGGAGTGTGAACCTTGTGTGATGACCCTCAGCATAATAAAACAGAACTCTTCTTATACTAACTACACCATGTAACTACCTTCTTGCTTACAATACATGTTTATAGGTATTTACATTCAATTTTATTTGGGGGGATTTAAATTTTTATTTTATGTTTAATATATTTTAATTAAAATATAATTATATCATTTCCCTTCTTCCCTTTCCTCTTTCCTCCCTCCGGCCCCTCCCATGTCTCTACCTCACTCCCTCTATAATTAATAATTTCTTTTTCTTTGATTATTGTTACTCAAACACACACAAACACACACACAGACACACTCACACATATACATACCCACTCATACACACACACACACACACACACACACACACACACAAAGACACACTCACACATACACATACCCACTCATACACACACACACTCACACATACACATACCCACTCATATACACACACTCACACATACACACACACACACACACACACACACACACACACAGCTACAACCCAGTGAGTCTGTTTTTGCTGTTTGTGTATGTATGATTTTAGGGCTGACCACTTTATATTGGATAGCCTAGGAAGGACACATTCCTGGGAAAGACTAATTCTCCCTCTCAGCAATCATTAGGTCCCTGTAGTTCTTTGTTTAGAGTTGGACCCTGTGAGATTTTCCTTTCTGCATTAGCATGACTATTGATATTGCCATGATTTAGGTCTTATTTAGGCAGCCTTTCCTAGGAGACAGAGTCTCACAGCACATTTCCTAGTTCTCTGGTTCTCAGAATCATTCAGCTCCTTCTACGTCCATGATCCCTGAGTTTTAGGTGCATGAGTTGTGTTTTAGGTGTTTCCATTGGGGCTTTGCATGCCACAATCAGCTTCTCTTTCCATTGGGTCAGCTGTGATCCTTTGTAATGGTCGCCATTTGCTGTGAAGAGAAGCTGCTTTGATGAGGAGGCAGGGCTACACTTATCCATAGATATAAGTATTAAATTATGGAAGTACGCTAGTCTAACCAAGTGGCAACAGTCGTCCTTTACGGTTCATGGCCTCTCTAGCCCTAGGTAGTTGGTTAGGTTTCTAGTCCCAGGCATAATTTCCTCCCACTGAGTGGGCCTTAAGTTGCATTAGATTGCTGTTGGTTACAGCCAATGAATGAGTACCACTATTGCACCCTTAGAGATGTCTTAACATGGTGGTCATTGGGGCTCATAGTTCTCACAGCTGGATAGGACTGTTGATTGTTTCCTCCCTTGGAAGCTTGCATGGTATTTTCTAGTCCTGTGGAAGCTAGACCACAGGAAGAAGGGTTTCAGGCTAGATCCAGCTGGAATCATCCAAGTCCTGTGTCCTAAGTGTTCAATCCCTTCAGCAATAGGGACTTAACTTTCAGTCTTGGAGAGGCAACCAAGGACAATAGCAATAGCCTAGTTTGTCTTGGACTATGTAACTAGGAGTCACTTGGGCTACTCCAAGCAACAGCTCTAATGGAAGTTTCTCATGACTGATGCTGGGGGTTATGTTAGTCTGTGGCTCTTGTGGGGACCATTGTCAACCCAAGGGCACTTTGTTTAAGACATCTATAATTTTTAAGTAAATATAAAATAATACAGTTTCTTTGAGTCTTTATCAAACAACTTTGGTGTTATTTATCCCTTCTACTTCTCTTTTTATTCTGTATTGACCTCCTTCTCCCCTTCCTAATTAAAGGCCTCTTCTCCGTTTTTTTTTCCTTTTCCTGCTTAGTACCACCTATATCCTGTTATTCCCCTCTCAAGCTCCCCTACCATGGTCCCTTTATAGTTTCCTGGTTTTGACAGTTACTCTGTTGTATATTTACTTCTGAGGTTTGGAAGCCAGGAACCACAGGTGAGAGAGAACATGCAGCATTTGACTTTCTGGTTCTAGGTTACTTCACTCAATATGTTCTCTACAAGTTTCATCAATTCGCCTGCACATTTCATGATTTCATTTTTCTTTACAGATGAATATTTCACTGTACATATGAACCACACATCTTTCATTATCCATCATCAACTATAGGACATTTAGGTCGTTCCCATTTCCTAGTTATTGTAAATAGAACAGAACAGTATCAAACACACTTGGTATTTACCCCAAGCTTATAAATATTAATGCTAGCATTGGTTTCTAAAGCCATACTGCTATTTAATTATGCAATTAAAATCTTCCTCTTCCCTCAGTCTTCATAGCACCATGTGAGAAGAGAGAGAAGTCAGCAGCAAGAGCTTGGAACATAGAACACAATTCAGAGCCACAAAAGGCATACCTATTCCAGACTTTTGTATTTTAGACCAGAAATAACCACTAAGCCTCATGTAAATGTCCTTTGTTGACTTGACCTGGCCTCTTGTTTCTCTGACATCAACCCCTTCTCTCAGAAACTCCAAGAAGCAAACCCCAGGCATTTTCCCTTTACTGATTTAGATAATTAAAGATGGTACTGCACAGAGAAGTGCTACTGAAAACTCTTTGGTGGCTCATGAAGTTAAATTCAATCATCACCCATCACGTTGAACCCAACTTGTGACCTTATGGACAGGACCATCTTCTTCAATTACTCCAGGTTAAACAGAAGCTAACGCAGAACGGGAAAACTAGGGGTAGAGCTGGTTACATCTAGCAGTTTCCCATCTGTGCTTCAGTTCCTCATGTGGGATCGTGTGTAAAGAACCCCGTTGAGTGAGGATTAAACCCATTCCGATTATTGATGCTTTTTAACTTTACAGATGTCGCAGGCATTCCTTCAAACCGGAGCACGGCTTTTCCAGATGGGAATTAGAAAGTAAGATTCAACAAAGGCTGCTTCTCTGCTACTCAATACAAAAGAATATTATAGTAGCGCTCTTGTTTCTGCTAATCCATTCATTTCAGGTCTGATTTACCTTTTTGGCCTTGATCTAAAAAAAAAAAAATCTCTGTGGCTTTATAGGATTATATGTTGCTGTATTCAGGTTTTGAATGAATCACACTGTGTTCATTTTAATGTAATTTCTCCTATTCCAAAGCCAGGATTAACCTGTTGTTTTTGATTAAAAAGACTTATCTTTTGTATTTTAGGAGAGTTGCTTTACATTTATCTAGCTGATAATTATGTGTTGACTGTATTAAGAGAGTAAAAGTAAGTAATGTTGTATGAAGATTTTTAAAATGTTAGTACCCAGGATGCACTGGTGTGCATGTGAGAATGGAGGTTTCTTCAGCATTGACCTCATATTTCTTGTGCTGTGGATATATAGATCATGTAAACCACAGCAAGGAAAAGTTTGTTGCTAGGCTCAATTATAGAAATTGAGATAGAAAAGAAGCAGGTATCTTATTGTTTATAAATCAAAGAGAGAGGCTGAGGACATAGCTCAGTTCATAGGCTGCTTGCCTAGCACACACAAAACCCCTGAGTTCAGTCCACAGCTCCACACAGAAGTGTGTGGTGGCACTGAACTCTAATCCTAGCACTCAGGAGGGGCAGGCAGGAGGACCAGAATTCCAGGGTCATCCTGGGCTACATAATGTTTGAGGTCTACCTGTCTCAAAAACAAGCAGAAACAACAACAGTAAAAACAAAAAAAACAAAAACCCAAATACACAAACAATTTAAATGGAGATACTCTGTTCTTCCCTCTTATATTACAGGTTTTTCAGTAAGGAAGGAGAAAATTGCAAGAAGGGATCCTGTCATTATTTTAAGTTATGGTAACAAAGGCAACAGTGAAGTCTTTAGATGCTTGGAATGAGATAGACATTGTGCTAAATGTATCAGTTTTTATAATTCATTTAGCTAACACTCACAGCAGCCTTACAAAGTTGATACTATTATTTCTTTATACAAATGAGAATGTAAACAAACATGCAGAGTGCTGAAGAAAACTGCTCAATCCCAGATAACCACAACCATGGCCCAAACTTGGGAAACAGGTTCCAGTGTATGCTTAGGACCATCAGGACCATTATGATAGTTTACAGCCAGAGAGCTGCTTGCCACTCACCCAAGAAATTACGCAAATGAAATCAAAGTCACTCTAATGTGCCCAAGCCAGGCATGGTCACACACCTTTAATCCTAGCGCTAGGGAGGCAGAGGCTGGTAGGTTCCTGAATTCCAGGCCAGCCTGATCTATTCCAGAACAGTTCGGGATATATAGCAAGACTTTTTCCTCAAGGGGCGGGGGGTGGGGAGTGGGGTGGGGGGTTGGGGGGTGGGGTGGGGGAGAAGAAGAATATGTAAAGACTAAAGGAGGAATTAAATAAGCTCCTGGTCTTTTTTTTTTTTTTTTTTCTACAGGTTTCTTTCTTGTTTTATTTATTTGCTCTCCCTCTGCCCCCGTGTGTGTAGGTCAGAGACAACTTATGGCCCGTTCTCTCCTTTCAACCGTATGGGTTCTAGGGATCAAACTCAGGTTGTCGGACTTGGTGTCAAGTGCCTTTCCCTGCCAGGCCATCTCAATGATCTAGCCTTTTTAAAGTAGAAATTCCAGATATGTGGTCTCCTGCTCTGTGCTCCGTTTTAGTTAAGCACGACTCTGCTGGGCGGCTAAGACATGGACCTTAGCCCTTTCAGAATCACTCTCTTTGGCCTTACCCTGTAATTCCTTACAGGCATAGCTCACCACCAGTTCCAGAGTGAAAAGTCCAGCTCTAGAATTTGGGTGGATTTTATTTTTCTTATCTTGCCGTGGCCTCCAAATGTCAATCCTGAAATTTGCAAGAGAAAAACCAGTTTCACAATTTTGAGCCAAATTTGAAGCAAGCTTTGATTAAACACTGGCCCGGTTGTGGCCAAGTCCACCCCTGTATTCCCAGGGAATGGCCGGCCATGAGTCACATTTTTACAGTGGCTTAAAAAGGCAAAAAACCACAACTCATTGCATTTCCCATCAGGTCCAATTGGGGAAAAGCATACATCCTGATGTATGTTCTGCCCACATTACCTCCCCCGCCCCCCCCCCCCCCCCCCCAGCCATTCAACTACATCTGGTATAAACAAACTTGTTTGGGGAAGTAAAAACACGTTCTTTGTTATTTCCCAAGAACTACTGCTCCCAGCATTCCAGGAAGTTATCTTGTCCTTGAGCAAGTGGGGCTTGAAGGTTAACTTTGGCTCTTACACCATGAGAGGAGGAGGCAGGAGAGTGAGAAAGGAGACAGGGAGGTAAGCAGACCAAGAGAGAGCCAGGAGCAGAGCTAACCAGGAGCTAAGAGACCACATAGCCAAAATGGTGGAGGCGATATAATAATATATCATATGTATGTATGTATGTATGTATGTATGTATGAATGAATGATATATCTCTGAGGCTGGGAGAAGGGAAGCAGAAGCCCAGCCCCTGGGCTGGAGAGGTTTAGGGTAGGGTAGGGAGTTGGCTGAGCAGTGCTGGGAGGAGCAACAGGCACTGAGCGATGCTGGGAGAGCCTGCCCACATCTGCTTTGATATGTTACTAGGCACAGTCTAAATCACAGGGATATAGGAAGATGGGCTGTCTTTATGGCAAACAAAGTTAACTCTTCTGTGTGAGATTCCCTAGGGGATGTCTGGGGGTAGGAATGAGGTGTTACCCAAAGTCATATACATAGAGGTCTTAAGCCTGGTTCATTATTGCCTTTTTGAGTAAAATATCTCTCTACAAAGGAATATTCTTTTTATATAAGCAGTTATCACAGCAAATGTTAACTGTGGTGGAATTCTCGCTTTTCAGCTGGTGAGAGGCTTCAGTAAGACTGCACAGTGAGGGAGGGCTCTGTCTCATCTCTTGTCCATTTTTACATCTTATGGTTTGTCTACATATTGGAAAACAAGGTTATTATTATTTATCTTAGTTAGAGTTTCTATTGCTGGGAAGAAACCCCATGACCATGACAACATTTTTTATTTCATGACAATTTTTATAAAAGAAAACATTTAATTGGGGCTGGTGTATAGGTTCAGAGGTTCAGTCCATTATCATCATGGTAAGAAGTATGGCAGCGTACAGACATATACAATGCCGGAGAAGGAGTTGAGAGTTCTACATCTTCATCTGCAGGCAACAGGAAGAGTCTACCACTCTGGGCATAGCTTGAGCATATAAGAGACCTCAAAGCACACCCTCACACCGACAGACTTCCTCCAACAGGCCACCCCTCCTAATAGTGCCACTCTCTATAGCTCAAACATTCAAACACGTGAGTTCATGGGGGCCATTCCTATTCAAACCACCACATTATTATACTGACTTTTTGGCCGACATTCTATATATTTTTCCATAAACATTAGCGTGGCTAGAGCCACATAGTCCTCAGTTCACTTTAGGTGTTCTGAAATCTTTAGGAAGGAAGTATGATTCTCTTTTTCCTTTCTTTCTTTCTTTCTTTCTTTCTTTCTTTCTTTCTTTCTTTCTTTCTTTCTTTCTTTCTTTCTTTCTTTCTTTCTTTTTTGTTTTTTTTTTTTTGGTTTTTTCAAGACAGGGTTTCTCTGTGTAGCTTTGCGCCTTTCCTGGGACTCACTTGGTAGCCCAGGCTGGCCTTGAACTCACAGAGATCCACCTGGCTCTGCCTCCCGAGTGCTGGGATTAAAGGCATGCGCCACCACCACCTGGCTAGGAAGTATGATTTTCATCTAATGGTTTGGTGTACCTAAATTTTTCCAAGTCATTACATCATTTGCTGTGGAAAAGCCAGCATGTATCTATGACCAGAGCTCCATTCCTGAGATGTGCACCCAAATTGTTTACTTATCTGACTGAGGTCTTGGTCCTCAGTGGCTTTAGTTCGCTTCTCCTCTCATTTGCTAAGAAGCCATGAGATGAGGAAGCAAAGAGAGGTGGACATGTGACCCTGTTCCTTACAGGAGACTCTAAGAACACAGAGGGACAGACTGTTTAAGGAAAGAAAACCCCTCATCATCTTTAATACGGGGTATCAGACAGGGTGTCTTCCTCAATTTCTAAGAATATTAAAAGAATGTGAAATTGGACAACACATTAATCCTTTTCATGTTTTCTGCCTCTTACTTGCACATTTTCTCTCTTTTAAAAATCTGTGTGTATATGACACATGTATGAGCTCTATGGCACATGTGCACATGTTCATGTGTGTGAGTTCTACTGTACATGTGTGTCAACATTCATATGGAGGCCTGAGAACAGCCTTAGGAGTTGATCCCCACCTTGTTTAGAGTGGAGTACCCTGTTGTTTTCTGCTTCAGAGGACATGCTAGCTGGCCCACAAACTTCTGAGGACTGTCCCGTCCTATCTTCTATCTTCCCATCCAAGTGGCAGGCACAGACAAGGCCACCATGCCTGCCTGGCTCATGTGTGTTCCGAGGATCCAAACTCGGGTCCTCAAGGTTTCCAGGCAAGTGTGCTACTCACTTCCCTTCCACATTTTTTTCTTGTTGACATCACGTTTGGGATTCCAATTGGTAAGTGATCCTTATGCATCTACTTCTTCACAACTGGTCCATTTGTACAAGCAGATGCTCCCAGGGGAATGCGCTCCCTTGCTCATAGGAACAGCTCTGGAAAATCCCTTCCCAGTGCCATTTCACTCTTCAAACCAGAGAAGCTGCGATGGGAAATTAGTAACAGTCAGAACAATTAAGAGGAGAACATAGTATTTATAAATTTAACATTTTTGTTTTGTTATTTTGTATGTGTACAGGTATCTTGCCTACACGTATTTGTGTACCATGTGCATGCCTGGTGCCTAAGGAGGCCAAAAGAAGGTATTAGATCCCTCAAAACTGGATTTACAGATGGTTGTAAGCTGTCAATGTGGGTTTTAGGAATTGAACCTGAGTCCTCTGGAAGAGCGACAGGTGTTCTTAACCATTGAACCGTCTCTCTAATTCCAACCTGCCAGGATTTTCTGAATGAGGTAGAGATGACTTACCTCTGTGCCTTCCGTGTTTGCTCCCTTACTTGTCTTTAAAAGACAGCATATGAGCTGTGTACATCTGCTGGTTCTGCTGAGACAGGAGACATCTGGTTGCCAGAAGACTCAGACATCAGGGCTTTGCAGAAATGGTTTTTAGAGGCTCCCTCCCCAGCTTGCAGGAAAGCATCCTTTTCCCTGTATCTTCACTCTGTCTTTCTTCTCTATTCATCTGTGTCTTAATTTGCTCTTCTTGTTAGGATATTTGTCATTTATAACCAATGACATCCCAGTGACCCATCCTAATGACATCATTTTTAATTAGTTACTTCTTCAAGATCACATTCTGAAGTGATGGGGTCAGAACTGCAGCCTGGGTGAATGCAATTCAGCCCATAACACGAACTCAGCCTTATTGCTTTTATTTTTCAATAATAGCACTGTTACAAATGGTATTGCCTCTCTTTCTTACACTTTAAAAGTAATAGGACCTATTTTAAACCATAGAACATCTACATACTTAAGTATAAATCTTGTTGGCATTTTAATTTTCTCTCTGGAAATCTTGTTTCATGTGCAGTGCTCAAGGTTCCTGGAGTCCGTTTCGTTATTGCTCTTATGAAAGCAGCTGTTCAGTGAACGCAGCATATTTTGTTAGTTCATCAAGAAGCAGAGGAAGATTATGCTGTGATCAACTTCTGTCTGGCTGTAGTCAATGCTTCTCTGATTGGGCTCAATGATTGATTTAATAGGTCTACCCCAGAGCAGTTACTCATCCCTGATATTTGCCCAATGCAGACTCCATGTTATTTATGTAAACGATGTTTTATATGCCTTCTGTGCAGATAAATCCAAGCTGACAGAACTGGTTAAGGGATGAGCGTGCTCCCAATTGGGATTAGGGGCTCAGTATCTATCTTTATCAACTATCACGTTACTTCACTGTCAAATGGGGAGCTTTGTGGGATAAGGAGATGTGATTGGGAGCATCCATTCTCTGCTCTGAAGGTAGCCTCTTGACATTTCAGAAGGCTGTGCATCAGGGAAGACATTAGAACACAAAGAAAATAGTCTTGGGAGTGGATGACTTACCTCTACCAAATGAAAGCACTCCTAAATCATGGGAAAGTATTACACCAGACCATTCAGATAGATTCAAACCTCAGAAAATTTTCTTATGCCCAACACACTCTGTGTGAGGAGCTGTGGCAACTGTGTTGTCCTTTGAACTCACAAAGCATGAGCTTTGTATGTTCTTGTTCTTTCATTATTTTATTAGTGCATAATGATTTTCAAATTCATAGAGTACTTTATGTGTGTGGTTATTAGAAGATCATAAGATTATCTGTGATTTCTGTGTTTAAAATGATGGAATGACAACTTATTAGTTTTCCTCTTTATTTCTCTCTCTCTCTCTCTCCTCTTTCTCTCTTTGTAAGAAAATGCTCAAAATCCAAGAAGAGAGGAGACGAGGCTAGTGGAAAGTTGCTGGCTGGTAGAACTGGGACACACATGAAGCAGCGGTAAAGTAGGAAAGAAGTATATTGTTTTCTATGGCTTGGTCAAGAGAGAAAAAAGATAATTTTGTAAAAAAAATTCATTTTTACCTGCAACATGATTCAATATAATTTAGAAAGAACATTCTGTCTCACTGATGTATTTATAACATATTCAATATAATAGCACTTGTAAACAGCGAAAGGTATCTATCATTTAATTGCAAATGTCCTGGTCAAGTTTCTGTTTGTCCAAACAAATAACCACCATATTCTGGTTTAATAATGTCCTGCCCGTGGAACCACATGGACATGAAATTATCTATGGGAATCTCTAAGATAATTATTTTGTGAAGAGAAACTATTGCTCTCTCATGTCCTACAGTTTTTAAAACAATAAAAAAGGGGCAACCTCATTAATGTATGCTTGTGAAACAATTGCAGTCATTTTCCCAGCTGAAGACTAAATTATTGTGCATTATAGTGTGCTTGTCTATGATAAGTAGATTATTATAGATCATTCTAAGAGGAGGTAGTGGAAAGACTGCACTAACATTAGCTCCGCTGGTATTTGCAAGCTGTAAATTTTGTTAAATGATAGATACAAAGATGGAAGACAGATGGATAGAGGAGGAGACAAAATCTGATTCAGGATGAATTAGTGCTGCAGCCTATGCTTCAGGGCTGTCTTAGTACCACAGGCTAGCAAGCATCAACGTCCAGCATCCCCCACTCCCTCCCCCCGAAATGTACCAATTTATATGAAAATTAAGATTACAAATTAAAGCCTGACTATCCTGGAGTTTTCCAGTTCATCAGCCATCCAATAAAAATGATGTCAAGCCTGTATGCATAATTCCCAGAAGATTACTTTGTCCTTACAGCTAAGCCCTGTCCCTGATATGAAAGATCTCTATCCACTTTTATTGAAATAAAGAACTAACATCATAATCCCAATATTGAGGTATAATCTTCATTATCTCCTGACCCTCTTGAGGGTCTCTCAATCTATATTACTTCAGATTTGGTTTATTTATAATCCTTATGTATTTACTTTTATTGAGATAGGATTAAAAACTTAAAAAAAAAAGCTTCCAAAATCCTTATGATCTCATGATTGAGTTTCAATTCAGCAACAATCAACTAATGTGGTAGAATGAGTTTTTTTTATACTGGTTCTTATAGTTATATAGTTCAAGCTTGAAAAGGAATTAATTGGTCCCCCGAGCATCCCCATTTCATCACATGAATTATTTCCATTCCAACTTGGTATGTGAAATGATGCTATTATCTTTTTTTCCTATTTAGTAAAAAAAAATGATTTGGGAGAGGTGGTACTGATAATATGTGAAAAGACAAACAGACACAGAACCATCCAGAGTTACTTTCATCTCTTTCCTTATCAAGTTTTAATTCATACCTATAGTTAATTACTGGTAAACTACAACCCTCCAACTTCTCCTTACCCCAGGAGCCTTAATGGCCTCTAGGTGTGCCTGGGGCTGTTAACTATCAAACTAGTCATTGATGCTGGTCAAGAGGATTTCTTGGAGATTGTCACTTGCTTATTTCTTAACCACAGATAAAGCAGACTTTGCTGTAAGAATGAAACGGGACTTTGGCTATAGCTTTCTTATAATGACATCAAGAAACACCCATCAAAACCACACTGCGCTGAGCTATTTTCAAGCCAGGCCACTTACCATTTTTGATGCAGTTCCATAGTGAACACTGAGAATGCATTGCTCAGCATAGCATGGGGAAGCAGCAGGCTTTCTTATTTTAGTATCTAGAGAAACACACCTTAGAGCTTTGATGTGTTCTTCACTTACATGTGTCTCTTATTTTTACCTTTTTTTGTAAGGATATGTAGGGAAATGTTTGGCTTTTAGCTTTGAAAACGTGGGTAGAAACAGAAGTGCTTTCTTGCTGCAGAAAATGCCAGGGCGGTGCTGTCTTTAAAATACGGATGACTGTTTGGCTGCAAAGAATTCTTGTTCTACTATTATTGATAAGGAATATTTGGAATAGTTTTTATTGGCTCCATTATTGGCTCTTGTGTTTTACCTCTGAACCTGCTGTTGTCTGGGCACCCACAGTAACACACTTAAGAAGAGAGTAGGGAGGCAGAACTAGCCATGATTCCAGAATCATCTTTCAGCTCTCACTGACTGCCACATGTACAATCCTCTGTTGTAATGATGAGCTTTATTAAAGTATTTACAACCCAGGGCATTGCTAAGCTAATACGTTTGTACACTTTCTATTTTCATATTTAACCTTCAGATCAATTCCTTATGGGACACTGCAGTGGATGTGGAAGTCAAGAGTCTGAAATGGTGAAAGATATGAGAGAAAAAGGAAATCATTGAAGAAGTGGTTTCAGGGCTTCAAATGGCATTGCTTGTATGGTACCCTGCTACATCATTGGCTCACAGATAGGAAAAGCCTTCTTCCTTTCCTTAGAGATCTTGTTCAAGCTGTCAAGACCATCTTTTGGCATCCCAGTTTAAATATTCCAGTAGGAGGGCTAATAATGACATTGATGAAGTAGGCTTATCCTAACCAAGACTGGAATGATTTAAGTATATTACATAGGTACCCCAAAGTATTCATTGTAGGAGAAAGCCCAACTGTTACTAATATTTCAGCATGAATTTTTGAAAAAAAACCCTCTTAGCTGTCATAATGTGTATCTAGTTGACAGATTAACTGATATAATTGTGTGAAGGAAGGGTAGACGGGAAAAGAAGGCAAAGAATATGATGGGATGTGGTCTAATTTGAAGGGTATCTACTCTCAGCCAGGGGTGGACTATGGAAGGCAGTGCTGAGGTGCAGGATGTTGGGTATCAGAGCTGAAGGAAGAGTTCCCTTGTGCCTTTGCCTTAGCTCTGTCCTAAGACACAGATAGGAGATGGTATGTGCCATGCTAGGGGACAAGGTTTATAATTTACAAGGCTGTGACTTCTCAGGGAATAAACCTCAATTATAAGACGATTTTAGAAGCTCTACATTTGGAAGTAATCCTGGCTATTCTGGTTTATCAAAATGCAAACTATAAATGCAACCTTTCTCCCTTATTCAGCATGCTCAATTACATTTAAAGCTACTTTCTTTCATTGTGCACATAAAATTCTTTCCAATCAATATTTTAAAAGATCTAGCTGGGTGTGGTGGTGTGTACCTGTGATCCTAGCACTTGGGAGGTGGAGACAGAGGATAAGGAGTTCAAGGCCAGGTTAGAATACATGAGACCCTGTCTCAAAAAAACAAAAGTCTATGCTTTGATTAGGTGAGGATTAGGGACCACAACACAGGTTTCATAACCCATCGTTGGCCTTTTAGCACCTGAAAATTTCCCCCATGCATGGGCAAGGTCAGAGGAAAATGTCTCAAAGATGATTATCTCCTCTCAGAGCAGGTTTCCAGGATCAAACTCAGGCTTCCAGGCTTTTGTAGCAAGCACTTTATTCACTAAGCTATCTTGTTAGCCCCTAAATTTTATTTTAAAGCATTGTATTTTATTTGTAATTACTAAATTTTATTTTAAAACATTGCCCTTTTTTGTTATTATTGGGTACATGAGTTCAGGCACACATGTGTCACAAAGAATGTGTGGAGGTCTGTGGTGGTTTGAAAGAAAATGGCCCCCATAGGCCCATAGGGAGTGGCATTATTAGGAGGTGTGGCCTTGTTGAAGGAACTGTGTTACTGTTGGGGTGAGCTTTGAGATCTCATATGCTCAGCCATGCCTAGTGTGACAATCACTTCTTGTTGGCCACATATCAAGATGTAGAACTCTTAGTTCCTTCTCTAGCACCATATATCTGCCTGCACTCTGCCATGTCCCACTGTGACAATAATAGATGAGACCTCTGAAACTGTAAGCCACCACCAATGAAATGTTTTCCTTTACAAGAGTTGTCATGGTCATGGAGTCTCTGCACAGCAATAGAAACCCTAAGACAAGGTCAGAGGACAACTTTTAGGAGTCAGTTCTGTTCCTTCCACCTTGAATTTCTGGGGGTCAAAGTTGTCAGGATTGTATGGCAAGCAATTTTTACCCCAGAGGCAATTTTTTATGGTCAGCATATCTATAAAGTGGGGTATATATAATTCTTTGCATTTCCCAAAATAGGTGCCTCAGGGTATAACTCTAAGTGCAACTCAGAGTGAACTGAGTTTAAACACTATGCAATACTATCACTCATTAACTGAATGCAGTTATAGACAAAGATGGTAAACCTGGGTACAAAGCTGAATGCTTCAGCCCTAGACATTGAGTGTTCATAAAGCACTTACCTACTTCCTACCACCTCAACAGAAGAAAGAGAATAAAATTAAAGAAATGTATGAAACATTGAAGACTATAGTAGCGCTTGTTGCTTTCAAAGGGTATGCACAGGTACAAGTGATTTTAGGGAACTCAATTCTCTATCAAGTTCATTAGTACACCTTCCCAAAGGATCTCCCCGAGAGACTTCAATGGTGCTGATTGCTTCAGTTTTTTTTTTTTTCCTTTTGAGACAGGGTCTCATATATCCCTTAAATTCTGTATGTAGGTAATGATGACCTTGATCTTGATCCTTCTGGCTCTACCTCTCAAGTGCTGGATTATAGCCATGGCCATAATACATTCTCACTGTTCCCTTCACACTCAAAACTTGTGAATGGGAGAATAAGTACAATCTCATTAACAGGAACAATTTATTATATGAGCATTTACCGATACCAAGTGATGAACAACTCTTGTCAAGGCGTCTTCGTCTTCTCCTTTTAAAAGAACAATAGAGTCAATTTGTTTCAATTACAGGAACTCAATTCCTTCTCCATAGTCCACCCCTTAACCACACACAAAGTTATTATTCTAGTGATAAGTTCTAAGAAACACTGATTTTCTTCCCCTCCAGGTCACCAGAGAAAAAAAAGAAAATCATCATATGTTTTATACACATTTAAGTTTGAGGGTAAAGAACCTCAATAGGAAAGCTATTAGCATGAATGTGTATGTGTCTATTGAAAAATAACATGAAAACTCCTTAGACTGCTTCATTACAACAAAGCATGGAAGGCAAGATTTGTTTTTATCTCTATTTTGTATAGAGAACGAGAAATTTGGTGTGCCAGAGGTTGTCCAGGTGGTAGGTAGTAAGCCAAACTAAGATGAAAATTTACGCCACTGGATGCTGACTAGTTAACCACTGACTTCCCATGTTATTAAAATATCTCTTATGAAAACTGCTCAACTTGTAAAGTTAAGTTCTTATAATATTCAGTGGAGGTGATGATCCCATTCCAAAGGTGGTATATATACACATATACATATACATATATATATATATTAATTTTAGTCAAGAAAGCAATATATGTATGGTTTATTAGTGACGGGTTTTTTTGTGGGGACTTGAAAATGTAATTCCCATGTCCACATAAAGCAGAAGTGTTTAGATAACCCTTGAGTGCACCTCAAGGAAATGATCTATATATATCCTTTGAAATTCTGAAGAAGTATTCCTGCTGAAAGTATACAGAACCATGACAATGCACTTGGTCTGTTCACAGGATCTGGCCAGGTTCTGTATCAATGAAAGTTCAAACACAGAACACCCAGATGGTGATGGATAAAAGGAGCTGGGGACAAGAGTGGAAGGGCATGCAGTTCCAGACCAGCCAGATGTCTGGCTCCTCATAGGGCTCTGCAGAACTGGATTTTTCTTTGTCCTATAAACCAATTGGGGAAGTTTCAGTGTGACTTTCGAGCACTCTCTCTCTTCAGGCTTGTGCCATAGACAAGCAAGGCCAAGCTGGAGTTCCTGTTTGCTTGAGAAGTAAGGGTGGAGAACAGGCAGAAAGTAGTGATGACAAACTCCTAGAAAGACATGGGACAATCACATCATGCAAATGTATCTGCGTCTCAAATGCTCACCTATGTAAAATCTTGTAAAATTATTGGAGAAGCACTTTAGGTTTACAGAGAAGAGCAAAAAGTAGATTCCTTAATCCCTCCCGCATTTATAGTAAACAAAGATTTGTTGAATCAGTTGACTCCCCAGCCTCCTTTGAAATGTGTAAGTGGAATTCTTATGGAAGCCTCTCCTTTTAGTTCATCTTTACACAGATGTGATGCCTTGCACTAATCAGTGACTTTGAGACAGTGGTGTGCAAAGCAACTGCCAGGGAAATGTTCACACTACCAGGTTCCGACTTCCCAAAACTGAACCAGAGCTAAGGAAAGGGCTAAGGAAAGGACACCTTTTGAGACGGTGCCTGTTGGACTCTGAAGCAATTGCATGCATGGAAAAACAAAGGCTAGAAATTCTCCTTGAAAGGGCGAGGTGGTACTTAATAGTCTTTTCAAATTCCTGAAATAGGTTAGAATGAAAAACAATTTTAGTGTCTGGGCTAATTTATTGTCAATGAACAGAATAATTAAAGTGAGAAATAAAGTAAAATCTTTATGGCTATCAAGATATTTCTATGGCCAGCAACATGGCTTAACAGGTAAAGACACTTGTTCCTTCAGTCCCTGGGACCCACATGGTAGAAGGAAGAACCAGTTGCCACAAGTTGTCCCTGTACCTGCACATGGCACCACCATGGCACATGTGCCCACCCAAACATAATAAATATTAAAAAAAAATTAAAGTGAAATCTTAAAGAAATCCCACAGACCATGTTTTTAAAGATGGGTGGAAGAACTAATGCAGCAATGTGGAGAGTATGGATACTCTGAATGAATATGTATTGACATGGGTGTGGCCACGTGGGTAACAAATATAGATGGCAAAGCCATCCTCTGGTCTGTTTACATCTGTTGATAGAAAAGGTCTGCCCACCATAGCCTTCTCCCTCACGATATTTATGGCCTGAAGACTGCTCCTTTACAGGGACTGCTGTAGCTTTCTTTATTCTTTGCAATTTGGGGGCCTGCCACCCAGCTCCCAAATAAATCCATGGAGGCTTTTTTTTTTTTCCCTCTTATGAATGTCCAGCCTTAGCTTGGCTTGTTTCTAGCCAGCTTTTCTTAACTTAAATTATCCCATCTACCTTTTGCCTCTGGGCTTTTATCTTTCTCTATTTCTGTATACCTTTTTTTTTAACTTCTTACTCCACGGCTTGTTGTGTAGCTGGGTGGCTGGTCCCTGATGTCCTCCTCTCCTCCTTCTCTTGCTCCTCGATCTTCTCTTCCTAGATTTCTCCTATTTATTCTCTCTGCCTGCCAGACCCACCTATCCTTTCTCCTGCCTGGCTATTGCCCGTTCAGCTCTTTATTAGGCCAATCAGATGTTTTAGACAGGCAAAGTAACACAGCTTAACAGAGTTCAACAAATGCAGCACAGAAGACTGCAACCTATCTTTGCACCATTAAACAAATGTTCCATGGCATAAACAGATGTAACACATCTTAAAATAATATTCTACAACAGACTGCTCCTAATTGTATTAGGTAAACCTGCCTCTTCAATCCAGCTTTGTACCATCAGACTTGTCTCTTGTTCAGCATGCAGTAACCCCACCTCTCTGTACCTCTCTTCAACTCTATATAATAAACATGCTGAACTTCTACTTCACTGCAGCTTCTCCATCAGAGAGCCCAGACCACCCGGTCCCAGCTTCTCAGTGCACCTGCATTTGTCTTTCCTTCATTCCCTTACCACCCAGTCAGGTCAAGTCTCTGAAGCCATCTAATCACATCAAAGCAATCCAATACATGATGTAATGTTGGTTATAATTAATTACTTCATACACCATATAAAAACATCTTTATTATATGTATTTTGATGTTTGGAACTTATTACTGAAATTACTTGGTCATTAACCTCTTGACACAGCATCACAAACAACATTTATGTGAATGAATATTTAAGAATGAGATTCTGACTTATTTAGAGTCCAATTCCAACTAATCTAACAAGAAGTTACAGATGTCTAGTTGAGTTTTATGACCTGTACTAGTCAACATTAGCATTACACAGAACTAATGAGAAAAATTCCTTTATTTCTTGATCCTTTCAAAGCTTACCAGCTTTGATTCAATTTCCAGCACTACTCCATGTGTCTCACTCACCCCCATAGTCCATTATTTTATTTCATATCATCATCGCTTGCTTATTGCTCTTATATCAAAGGGAAAACCAAATTCTTAACCAAGTAACTCACAGGCTTCATTCACAAGTTGATGCCACAACTAAACAAAACTTTACAACCTGGTGAGTAGTACATTTGAACAATTTGCTGACAGGCAGGTCCACCCAATAGTTTCAGTAAAGCCACACATTAAGAAGGAATCTGAATCATTCTCTATAGCCAGCACAACTGTACTCATACCATGAACTATTCTACATCCTTGCATTGGTCTCTCTAGGACCAGGCCTAAGTAAAAAGTAAGTGGTCTATTCAGAAAAAAAAAATCATAATTTGCTCTGTCTGAAAAGAATGATGCTGTTAGAAAAGCAGCGAGAGGCGCCCACCCCCGGATTTGGGAGAAACCGCTGCTTCTCCTCGGTCAGCAGCGCTCTCGTGGGATCACCTGGAACTTGTTAATTCATGCCCAAAACAATGTTAAATGCTGTTTACTCTTATTATCTAAACAAGCATAACCCAAACTAGGTAGGCTGCTGCACTGCTGGGTTTCTGTTGTCTCCTGGTAACCAAGAAAAGTGCCAATAGTTTTAGTCAGTGGCACTGCAAATGTCTGGAAGCTTTTCTTATTTCTCAATTGCTCCGATGATTAACATCAGGTTACTAGAGACTCGATGTGGCTGGTGCTGAGCTGGAGAGAAATCACTCAGGTAAGCTGAGGCTACTCCTTCTGTTTCTCCATCTGCTGAGCTGTTAACACGAAGACATTGCCAAGGGCTCAAGGAAAACATGGAATGTTTCATCAGTAAGATTATGCTGCCCTAGAGACAGATGTTAGGAAGCGGTAATATTTAAAAATAAAGAGATAATCACATGCTTGAGGGGAAAGAGGTAAGGGAGAAAATTAAAAAGGAAAATGGAAAGACAGAGAGGACCATGTGGACATACAAAATGGAGTTCTAGCTCTGCCTCAGGCAACCCTTTGCCCTTAGACAGGCATTCTCCACACACTGAGGTAGATCTGTAAGAAGTACTTATCAGGGCTGATATGGATTACAGAGAACAGACTTATCTCTTGTCATCAGCTGGTTAATGTCATGGCTTAGATGTAAATCCATATACTCCAGTTTCATAAAAATCTAAACATAAACTAATATTTTGGTAATTAACAGAGAACATGAAAACATTACTCAGTTCTAAATTGATCTACCTGTGACTTCTGCAGCGTCAAAGCCCTTTTCCTTCACTTATATTTCCTAAGTCACTAACAGGGACTACAACTGAAGATTAGATAAATATTTACAATTGACATGTGGTTGTCATATATTAAGTCAACAACACTGAACAGTTTTAAACAGCAGTCTCCTTTCTGTGACATTTTAACATTGTTTTGCACATAAATACAGAATCTGAACAGGAGTAATAGGAGCCAGGTTGGGCTGAAGTCCCGAACAGCTATTTGCTGCACTGCTTCTGTTTATCTGTAAAACAGAGATAATTAATAATGCCCACCTCACAGGGTGACCCACAGGATTACATGTTAGTAAATGCCGCAGCACTGCACGTGCACTCTCCGACCTCAAGAATGGCAAGTGACATCATTACAAAAGAAAGCAAACACAGAGACAGAAAGCAACTGATGCGAGCAAGCAGATGATTGTCCAGTTTAATTACTGCTTGTTCTTTTCTTAAAATCCATACACTCTGCTTGTGTGGTGTAGTAGAGCTCTTCGTTATCACATTCTCCCACTGGGAAAGGGGGAAAATACCCCTTGAAGGCAGAGGACAGGACACAGGGAGTTCCAGAGAAAGCGAGAGTAAACAGACAACTTGCACTGGACGAGGAAGGGGGAATGAGGTCTAACTTGATGGTGCCAATTACCCCCTTAGTGATGTCCCTGTGATGTCAAGAGTTGTCCCCACTTTCTGTTGGGCATTTCTAGGAGACAACTGTGCCGCATGACCACAGGCCAACGTAGGACCACTGCAAACAGTACAAGGGCAGCATGGTGAGAGGAGGCCGGGGATGCTCTGTCACGGTAGGCCTCAAGCTTCCTTGGCCCTTGCACAGCAGGCTCTCGTGCCGAGGTATTCCTTCATGATCACAGTAGCTTCACGTGGAAGGTCATGGAGAGTTGAAAATGAGAAGCCATTCGAGCCACTGTGAGGTAATCCCAGAGAAGACATTGCAGAGTAGACAGCTAAGCCAGGGTTCACAGGACAGATGTGGTTGAGACATGTAGACCAGCAATGCTGTTGAGAAAAGAGAGTATGTAAGCAGTGGAGGGCACAGGACTCTGACGACTCTGAAAGAGCTATGGAAGAATAGTTTTCTTCTGAGATGTGGTCCCTGACAGGCTACTGTTGTGGATATTGCTCTATATAAATAAAACACTGTTGGCCAGTGACCAGGCAAGAAGTAGGTTGCCAGGCAGGAAGTAGGTGGGACAAGGAGAGAGGAGAATTCTGGGAAGTGGAAGGCTGAGGGGAGAGACACTGCAGCCACCGCCAGGACAAGCAGCATGTAAAGACTCTGGTAAGCCACCAGCCACGTGGCAAGGTATAGATTTATAAAAATGGGTTAATTTAAGATAAAAGAACAGTTAGCAAGAAGCCTGCCACGGCCATACAGTTTATAAGTGATATAAGTGTCTGAGTGATTATTTTATAAGTGGATTGTGGGACTGCGGGGCTTGGGGAACCTGGAGAGAAGCCCTCCAGGAACAGGCTACCCATGCTCCAGTAGGGGATCCTATGCCCATGGATATATAAGCAGCACTAAGTTGTTTTTGTTTTTTTTCACATGAAATCAAGAGGGTAGGTGGTGGTGGGATGCAGGGGAGGGGATGTACTGATCAAAGTGCATTATATACTTAGAGTTCAATAGCAGATCAGTGAAGAAAACACTAATCAGGTTGCTCTACATGATCCCCATGGAAATTAGTGGGAATCACAGAAGATCATCAAGTTCCCACAGCCCTGAGGTTTTCTTGCTGCCCCTCCGGCCACAGCAGGATCCATAGCATTTACTAATACTGGCAGGCCAGTCTCCTCTAAGAAAGGGAGGTAGGGTGGGCACACAAGCTGACCTGCCCTACAGAACATATTTCAGACCTAAAGCAACTGAGGTACTTCTGTCACCTTCCCATCCTATTTGACTCAGAAGGATTTTCAATGCAGGGCATGAGGCACAAGCCTGGAATCTCAGCACTAGAGGGTTGAGCAGACAGAAAGCTCTGTTTCCAGGCCAGCCTAGCATATAGAGTGAGATACTATTTAAAAAACCAAACCACTTATAAGAGAAAGAAGACAGGATTTAACACAGCAGAAATGAACGGGAGGCTTTAGTTCCTGGTTAATGAGAGGCAGTGTTCTGTTCTGTGAGTCATCTTTTCTTTACTGAGACTTGGACAAGAATCCAAAGTTAGGATTGTGAGTATTCCACATAAATTAAGCCTTTTTCATACAGTCAATGGATAGCTGATGAGTCTACCAAGAATTAACAACATGTCTTAATATTTAAAAAGATAAATATTTACATATTTTAAATATTTAAAAAGATAAGACATACGCTTTATCCTTGATGAGATTTGTGTGATGTATAAATAGACTGAGTTAAAAAAAAAAACAGTAGTAAACTATCAAAACTATAAAAAATGAATTATCTTTTTCCATCTACCATACACAGAAGTAGTAAAATAGGTTACTCTTGTGCACAGAGCAGTTATAAAAGATTCTTTTGTTATAAAAATCATCATTACAAAAAAGTCTGTTTCTAGAATGACACACAATGAAGTAGGAAGCAATATTACACAAAATCTGATGTTTAAAATTTATATTTGGGGTTTGGAGAGATAGCTCAGTGGTTAAGAGTGCATATTGTTCTTTCAGAGGCCCCGAGTTTGGTTCCCAGCACCATCCCAGGTGGCTGACAACCACTTGTAATTCCAGTTCCAGGGGCACCCTATGCCTCTGGCTTCCACAGGCACCTGCCCTCAACCATACACAGACATACATGTGATTAAAAACAATCAAAATACATTTTTATAAAAAGAAGTATACTTGGTCTACTAGAAGAGGAACAAGATGTGAAGGAATAGATTACAAACACTAGCATTACCTTGCTCAGTTTTTAATGAACATTGTTAGCACAGGTGCTGTGGGATAATGCTGTTGTACACTGGTTAAATAAAACACTGATTGGCCAGTAGCCATGCAGGAAGTACAGGTGGGGCAAGCAGACTAAAGAAATGCTGGGAAGAGTAAGAGGCTGAGGCAGCAGACGTCAGCCTGCCATCCAGGGAGCAGCATGTAATGGCACACAGGTAAAGCCATGGAAAACGTGGCGACATATATAATTAACAAAAATGGGCTGAGTTTAAGTGTAAGAGCTAGTTAGTAGTTAGCCTGTGCTAATGGCCAGTTTTAATTGATATAAGCCTCTGTGTGTTTAATTGGGTTTGAGTGGCTGGGGACCAGGCGGGACACAGAAAAACTTAGATACACACAGGTATGCAAAACTATATAAAACAAAGATTTTATGGCTGTTTTAATTATCTCAGCAAATATTGCTTGATAATTTTAAGGAACTAATATGGAAAAGTCAAGTAACACTGTAATAATAACACTCTAAAGCATTTTTGTAACAGGGTACAGATACTTTTCATGAAGATTTTCTTCAAAAGATGTATTGCATCCCTTGATTTATAAAGTTCAAATTTTTATATTACCAGGCATTCTTTTATTTTTATGACTTCATTTTTAGTTATGTATATTTCTGTTTGTAGATATACATGTGAGTGCAGATGCCCTTGGAGACCAGAAGAGGGTGTTAGATGCCCTGGGGCTGAAGTTATAGATGTGCTGGGAACCAAACTCAGGTCCTCTGCAAGAGGACTGCATGTTCTTTACTGCTAAGCCTCCAGCCCTACATCACTAGGCTTTCTGAACAGTAGGCCATGGAAAGGAACCTGCAGCACGAATTGTTAATAGGACCTTAGGAATATAGAAGTGAATGCTATGGTTTTACAATAAAAAGGTGTCCATGATGTTCTGGAGATAATCATTGATAAATGGCATTGTAGAATATTTTTAGAAATACTTACACTGACTTTTAAAAAACCACTGTCAACTTACAGAATTTTAATGCATTTTCTTCTTATCTTGTTCACCGCTAAATATATTTGGCTTTAAATACTAGTGCATGGGGAGTACACAGTGATGTAGAAGAAAACCTGTCTCTGCTTTTATGTGTTACCTCTGACAAAGTCAGTGTTTCAGTCAGCCTGTGTATATCACACATTGATTGAAAGGTGACACTGTTAGAGATTATAAATAATTCAACAAACAGACTATCTGATTAGCTCTTCCAAACAGTATTTCATCTCCTCTCAGTGTTCTTTATGGTCCTAGTGTGCAGTTGCATTTGAAATCTATAGTTCTTGGCATATCTGGGCTAAGGTTATAGTAGGAATTTACCAACCCTGTCAGTCTCCTTAACTTTCTCCCACATTTCATTATATCATTCCAGTTATAATTAGTTGTCTGGTAGAATTAAGAACAGTCTATTTCAGTGAATGCTCATGTGAACATTTAACAACTTTGTGTTAGAATGACAGCTTCACGACAGGAAGAATAAACTAGAAAAGCAAAAGTCACGGGAGGAACCTCAGTTCACTCAACAATGCCAGCTCAACTGAAAATGCTGAGACTTTGTGATTTTCCCTTTTTGTTATTAAGCATCAGGCACGTTCTTCTTGCCAGAATACAAGCCACAGTTTGATGGCATTCCTGCCTCAACTAGCATGTTTTGAACTGACCTGTCTTCATTGCTATGGCTCTCTAGAAACACTGCTGCTGCTGAGCATGGATTCAGCTGAGTGCTTTGATGTTGAGCTTGTCAGTGAAAGCTATTTTAGTCTTCAACTGCATCTCCCTTCCAAGACTACAAACTGTTGCTGCTCAGACACAACATTAACCATTTGATTACTGTGAAGGAAGGGAGCTGAACAGTTACTATTAGCCCCTATTTGCAAAATCTACAGTATGAGTTGTACTTAGCAGGACTGGAACCATCTTATTTCATGTTCACATTTGGGGAACCTGAGTAGCTAAGTCTGCCCCATCACGCCCCCCCCCCCCATTCTTCCCTCATGAACTGAAGGATACACTGCTTTCTGCAATGTGATGGACCTGTAAAATGGAGTATTCTTCCTGCTGACCTTATAGGGATAGCATGACTGAAGGAGACACTCAGGAACAGTCTTGAGAACAGCTGTAGCAGCACAGTGAGTAACAGCTACAGGAAAAGCAGTAATTTTTATTACTATTTTTAGGCTGAAGATACCCAGTCCCAATTCACCAACTGTCCTACTCACATGAAAATGGAAATAAGAAAAAATGAAAAATTGCTCTATGGCATTTTCTGTATGTGTCTGAACTCTAGCTCCATAGGAGAGAGTATCATAATACAACAATGTAGTATGCTTTCACAATATAACCTTATTTCTCCCATGTTCTTTGTTGCTTCACCGTTTCCTTTTCCCGTTTAGGCAAGTAAAACTATGAGCTGGTGACAGTTGAAAGGGACACAGTAAAACTTCTAATAGCATGGGGGAATATCAGAATGGAGGGATCATCTCTTTCAGAGTTGAAAGAGACAATGGCAGAAGGCAGTAGAATCCCATTGTTAACTTGCCCAAGTTTGTACAAAAGCAGAATGCTATATATTTATGTAAAAACTCTAGGTGTACTCCCAGAGGCCCTTGTGGCATGTCTTGAAGGGGAACATAGGGAGCCTCTGTTTCCTGGCTGGGCATGAAGCAGCTTCCCACATCCACAGCATAACTAGGATGTTTCCTGTTATGGAAGGAACACTGCTCTTTGTCAGAATACCTTCTTTTCTTTCCTAGGGCCAAGCTAAACCACATTTCTTTATCTTTCTTGCCATTACCTGGAAAACTGGTGCTGAGTTTTAAAGCCTGTATAAAGTTCTGTGTATATTTACCTTCTTCCTTTCCCCACTATCGAAATGTGCATGAACTGGTGGAAGACATTATTCTAGAAAATGGGAGTCAGTGAGCAAGGAACTGAAGTTTTGTATTTGTTTCTATTGTGAATGTACGCAGGAGTACTTGCTATACTTAGGGCTTTGTCACAATAAAATCATAGTAAGTTCATATTATATTATAGTTATTGCAGGCATCTCAAATGCCATTTATACTAGAATCAAACCTGCTTAAAGATAACTAATCAATACACATACTGCTAGACTTCTATTTCTTATGCTACTGAAGCATAAATATTGTTGCACACATTTAAAAACCTTGACAATCCTATTCAATATTTTTTCTTATAATCCATATGACAATGATGCCTTCAGGAATTTTTTTTTCTTCCCCTATGAGGTCCTTAAGCTTTACCAGGTTGCCAAGGGGCTACAGAGACCTGTTCTAGGTGGACCGTAGAGTGATTATGTGGAGCAAAGCCTTTCCCTCTCCACCTAGTCCTCACCACCCTGAGGATCCATACTGCTCTATGATGAAGGAAGACTGTAATTCGTGAGCCACTCAGTCAGGGGCGCTTTTATTTAACAGTTCAGTTACTTTATGCAGAGCACTATATTCTAACTACTGAAGTGACCCCAACAAAGATCCACAGTGGCCTCTGGTTGAATATCACTCAAAACTGAAGACTGGAGAGCAAGCACTAGATGAGGTCATGGCAATGTCTCAGAACCAAAATTAGGTAAATCTCATCAAATTCAAGGGCAGCCTGGGCTGACCATGCCAAGAGAAAGAAAAGAAGGGAGGGAGGGAGGGAGGGAGATCAAGGAAGGAAGGGAAGAAGGGAAAACATCAACCTATAAGGAAGAGGAAGTTGAATAAAGGAACCTAAGATTCAACTATGTTGCATAAGCAGATAGTTCAACCATAATTGTATTTGTACAACAAGAGTTATAACTGCCATGTAAGAAGGAATCTTCTTTGGCATTTTTCTCTTCATCTAAGATGAGCAGATGTTTTTATTTACTTTATTTCTCAGGTCCTAAGGGCTTTTGAATTTACTATACTTCATACGTACAGTTTTAAAACACTCTTATTAGCCCTGTTCTCAAGTAATTCAACACTGAAGAGAAGCAAATTAACAGAGATGTAACAGACATATTGCCTATGTCCTTCCATAGATTTTTTAAAAGAAGTAATTAAAAAAAATCTGTTTAGATTAAATAAAATCTTTAGTGATAAAAACTCTTTTGTGTTTGATGTTTCCTTTCTTCTTATTTTATAAATGCAGCACTGTGTCTAGAACCCAGGGCCTTGTGCACATTAGGCAGTGAAGGTCTGCCATTGTCCAGACAGGGTTTAAAACGGGTAGAAATCTGATGACATAGCTCCAAACACATTATGTTTTGCTCAGTTTTACTGCTCTCTTTACATTCTTCTGCTGCCTTGATCTTGGATCAGATGAACCCCACTGAAACTTTAAAACTGTCCTTAGCACATAGACCCTAGAATTATATGACATAATTCTTCCTGTAAGAAATACTATGGTATTTTATTATTACAACTGAGCCTGTTCCCAAGATAGTACCTTATAAAAAGTACTTGTTGTTGTTGTTGTTGTTGTTGTTGTGTGTGTGTGTGTGTGTATTTATAGGTGCTGTGGCATGTTCTGTATGCTGTGAAAATGTGTTGCTATGATTGATTGATAAATAAAGTGCTGACTGGCCAGTAGCCAGGCAGGAAGTATAGTATAGGAAGGACAAACAGGGAGGAGAATTCTGAGAAGTGGAAGGCTGAGTCAGGAGATGCTGCCAGCCGTTGACACCATGAGAAGCAGATGTTAAGATACTGGTAAGCCATGAGCCACGTGGCAAGGTATAGATTTATAGAAATAGGTTAAT
Source organism: Peromyscus maniculatus bairdii (assembly GCF_049852395.1). NCBI lineage: Eukaryota > Metazoa > Chordata > Mammalia > Rodentia > Cricetidae > Peromyscus > Peromyscus maniculatus. The sequence continues at coordinate 89,923,810 of NC_134861.1, forward strand.
TTAAGATATAAGAACTAGATAGCAAGAAGTCTACCACAGCCATACAGTTTATAAGTAATATAAGTGTCTGAGTGATTATTTTATAAGTGGGCTGTGGGACTGTTGGGTCTTGGGGGGACTCGAAGAGAAACTCTCCAGCTACATATAGGCACGTGTGTAGAAGTCAGAGGACAGCTTTTGGGAATTGGTTCTCTTCTACCATATGGTCCCAGGGATTGAAATTCACCAGGGCTTGGCTGCAAGTACCTTTAACCCCTGGGCCAGCCCAGCTCTTTTTTTTAAAAAAATTTCTAAAATAATAATATCTCACCAGCCCAGGATGGTCTCAAACTCAAGATCCTCCTACCTCCCCCAAACTAGGATTATAGACATGTGTTTCTGTGTGTGGCATTATTGGCATCTTAGGATGTTTTAGCAAGTATAATACTTTGCTGTAAGTTTTTGTGTGATTTTTCACAAATCCAAGAGTGGAAAAAAAAAAACAGCATAAGGAACCCACAAGCACATATCTCACCTTCAACAACTATTACATGCTGCCATTCTTATTTTATTCTTAGTTTTTTTTTTCCCTTTTCAGTTCTTAAAATCAAGCCCAGGCCATTCACAGGCACACACTCTCCCCCACCCCACCCCACCCCCCCTTGCCCCCTTTAGGCTATTCTGATTGGATTTCTCCATTAGGACTGTTTTTTTTGTTTTGTTTTTTTGTCCCTTTATTTTTTTGTTGGTGTATTTTTAAAACCAATTCTAGGCATTGCATTAGTTAATTTGACTGAAAAATATTTTTGTAGGATAATTACTTTACTTCACATTTAGCATACTTATTGGAATAGAGTCCATGTTTGAATTTTGCCTGGGTGTCTACAAATGTCTCATTGGTTTGTTTGAACGAGGATCACAAAAGTCCTCCTAGTGGTTATTTGGTTGCTATTATCTTCAGGTTAATAAAGAATTCTTTTGTTGTTGGTTTGTTTTGGTGGTGGTAATGGAACTGCTAATCAGGAGCAGTCCTGCTGAGTTACAGGCCCAGCTGCCCATCCCTCTCCCTCTTTAAAATGCCACTTATTTGCTGAAGAAGCCAGGAAGGATATTCTTCTGTCAAAATTCCTTCATTCTCATTCTGGATTTTGCTGACTGCACTGTTTACTGTTCAACATGTCCCTCTGTTGTCTATAAAAACACTCGTGGGATCTAAAAGAGAAATCTAATTTTCTTTCAGCAAGAATATGGACGGCATGGGTGACACTGTGGGGTACCTTCACTGAATCCAGGAAAAAACGTAACGTTGGTATGAGAGTAATGGCTGACTTCCTGTGTTCTAGGCCTGACCTATCATTACAAAGTGTTGGAAAGTTTCCCCTATTAACTATTAGTGACCATCGGCTCTGGAGTTATTATTTTATCAAGAGCTGTAAAATGGTGATTTTCGAATTCCATCATTCCAAATTATTAACTGGACTTCTCAGAAGATAAAATTCCTTGCACAAAGTACAAGGTTACCCAGAAACACAACTCATACCAAAGGGCGGGATGAATGCCCCCCTTTTCAGAATTTACCATACGTTCAGCATGTGAGTTCTTGTGTATTGCTTGTTTCGAACAGGGAGTCCTGAATCTTTGCTGTCAAAGTTGCTAGGGAGTGCTCACCAAGAAACCTAGCAAAAGTACAACAGGGTGGGACAGGATGGGATGGGTAGGACATGATACAACGCAAAGGGGTACGGGGGGGGGGGGGGACGCCAGGGAAGAGAATACCTTGGGCAAGGCTCTAGGAGGTGGAATCCAAGCCCTCTGAGTTGTCCTGGGCATCAGAGCTGTCACTGCTCTTGTCTTCACCTGCAGGGTTCTCCAGCTGACACGCCTCTTCGGCACCAGGAAGAGCGCTGCCCCGGGCCTCCTGGTTCTCCCCGGAGCCCAGAACCACATATCTGCCCTTCTTCAGCACCAGCTGCTGTCTCAGCTCGTCTGCCATCTGGGAGAGATCGCGCTTCATGGCGTAAGCATCTTCCCCGTCGGCATAGTACTTGGGTTCCACCTCACTAACCTGGAAGTGGAGGGTGTTCGAGTAGAGGTGCAGGGCGGCCCGGTTGCTCTTCCTGACGTGCAGGGACACGTACTTGGCGCCGAAGTTCTCGATCATGGCCCGGGAGGCCTGGTCCATCAGCTTCTGCGCCAGGCCGAGGCGCCGGTGCGAGCGCTTCACGGCCAGCGAGGTGATGTGCCCGTGGGGGACGTCATCGGGGTCCTCCTCCATCTTGGCCAGGACGTAGCCCACGATCTTGCCGCCCTCGTCCTCGGCGATGTAGGAGAGCTGGGGCCACGACAGGCCGTGGTAGAAGTAGTACTTCATCTGGTAGTTCTCCGGCAGGCAGAGCAGGTTGCAGTGCTGCATGTTCATGAGGTCGTCGGGCCGGGCGTTGCGGATGTTCATCCTGGCGGCCCGGTTGCCTCGGGAATTGACTTCCGCAGACCCAGCCACGCGTGCGCATGCAGCAAAGGTGCTGGAGACCGGTGGTGGCGGGAAGGCCGGAAGGCCGGCAGGCGGAAGGGGCGGGGCTGAGGGAGCTTCCGGAAGCCCGCCCGCCGTCCCAGCCAATGAGGCTTCCAGGGTGACACGCCTGCACCTGCGCACACTGGGGAGAGGGGCGGAGGGAGAGGCGTTCATTTGCTGAGCCCTGCTTTGTTTAAAATGTAAGTGTGGCCCAATGCTTCCCGTGTCTTGTATTTGTTTCAATGTTAACTTAAGTTCTTTTTTTTTCTTTTAAATTTACTTATTCCCTCTCGGTATGTAACATATATATATATATAACTGTACGTGTGTGCACCATGGTGCATGTAGAGGTCAGAGGGCAACCTGTAGGAGTCTCATTTTCCAAGACATGGGTCCCATGTATTGAACTCAAGCCCTGAGTTTGTCAGCAAGCGCCAGTATGCTCTATACTCAATGAGCCATCTCTCTGGACTCAATTTTAGCCTGCCTACATCTGAACAGCCCTATGTAACTAGAACAAATAAACCAGTATTTCAGTGCCATCCCAGGTAGTCTGCCTGACCTGCCCCTTACCCCGTGGACTGCTGCCTAGCAGTTTTCATATAATGAAATCATACTGCATGCAGAGACCCACAGCCAAGCACTGGGCCAAGCTCCAGGGGTCCCGTTGAAGAGAAGGAGGAGGGATTATATAAGGAGGGGGTGGGGGATCAAGGTCATGGCGGGGGAAACTCACAAAGACAGCTGACCTGAGCTTGTGGGAGCTCATGGACTCTAGACCTACAGCCAAAGAGCCTGCATGGGATTGAGCTAGGCCCTCTGCATGTGGGGGACAGTTGTGTAGCTTAGTCTTCTTTGTGGGGCACTTAGCAGTGGGACCAGGATCTGTCCCTGGCACATGAGCTGACTTTTTGGAACCTATTCTCTATGGTGAGATGCTTCACTTAGCTGTGATACAGAGGGGAGGAGCTTGGTCCTGCCTCAACCTGATATGCCATACATTATTGACTCCCATGGGAAGCCTTACCCTTTCTGAGGAGTGGATGGGGGGCTAGAAAGATGATGGGGGGAGGGAACAGAAGGAGAGGAGGGAGGGAAAACTGTGGTTGGTATGTAAAATAAATTTAAAAACTTAATAACAAATCATACTGCAGAAAACTTAAACATTATCATATGCAGCAGATCTTGAAGAGGTTAAAGGACCATAATTTGTTATATACATCCAGAGTACAAAAACTTATTTCCTAGTTACCTGGTAGAGATTCAAACCTGAAATCATGTACAGGAAGTTAGATGAAACCTTATTCTAGAATTAGTTCTCTATATGACCATTAATATCATGAAAAAAGTTGAAAAAATATGTATATATATATATATATATACACACATATATATGTATAAGTCTTATTAATTTTGAGATAATACTTATACCTTAAGAAAAGTTTTAAAGAGTCAAAATAAAACCAAAGGATTATGAAATTAGTAGCAATAGAATAGTCCCTTATTTTGTTTTTTCTTCTGTCCCATATCAGGTGCTCTTCTAACATGAGACAGAGACTTTGGATTTTTCTTTTAAAAGCATGCTTGGTTATAGTTTTTCTTAGTTATAATAGAACATAAATTAGGTACAAAATTTTGGAGTCACACAGATAAGATAAAAAATAGAATATTATCTCTAATTTTGTCAGACAAATGGGTTGGATATTATAATTGTAATTCTTACTTAATAACTGGTTTGATGTATATAATCTTACTATGTTAAAGTTAAAACCTTCCTTTTTAATTTGATAAAAAGGGGGAAATGCTGTGGAATAATCCTTTTGTACACTGTGAAGTTTTGTTATTGTGACTGATTTAATAAAGAAGCTGACTTGCTAATAGCTGAACAGGATAAAGTTAGGCGGAAAAGTAAAATTGAGAATGCTGGGAAGGAGAAGGGTGGAGTCAGGAGTCACCAGCAGATGCAGAGGCAGCAGGAGATAAATGTGCCATGCTAATAAAGGTACTGCTATGTCAGAGTGTAAATAAGGAATATCTGTTAACTTAAAATGTAAGAGCTAGTTAGTAATAAGCCTGAGCTATTGGCCAAGCATTTATAAATCAATCTAGCCACTAATGAATAGTTTAATAAGGTAAAATATCCAAAGGAAGAGATAATTTACTTTAAACTTGTAGTGATTTTGCTTGAGGAGGCACCATAAACTGTCCATATTGCCAGATTAGTTTCCTATCAGTGTCCCAACTGTCCCCATGTGTCATTGACAGTAATATACCAGAGATAGAAATCAATAATAGTTTTGTATGGTAGATATGAGTGTGTGGGGGAGTGAAATGTGACAATGGACAGAAAGTGATGAACAGGAACTGGCTGTTGAGATAGAGGGAGTAAGGTAGCATTTATGAACCATGGGTGTGGTCAGCATAAACTTGACTTACATTCTTACTTTATGGCTTGTTAACTATGATCCTGGAGAGACCACTTTAGTGTTCTAGGCATCTGTGTTTTATTCTATGAATGCTAAAACTCCATGCAACAGCTCTCCTACTTTGTTTTGAGGATGAAATGGGGGTAATGTATATGAGAGAGCTTTGTATAAAGGAGGATTGATGATTTTTAAAGAACTCATCCTGAAGCCCTGAGATGCTGATTGGCTGGCTGATAGACATATTGGATAAGAAGAAAGAAATGTTTAAAGAGAAGGCAATGTAGCAGGTATAGAAGAGTAGTGATTGCTGGGTGGTGGTGGCTCACACCTTTAATCCCAGCACTTGGGAGGCAGAGGCAGGTGAATCTCTGTGAGTTCAAGGCCAGTCTGGTCTATAAAGTGAGTTCCAGGCCAGGCTCCAAAAGCTACACAGAGAAACCCTGTCTCGAAAAACAGACAAACAAATAAAACAAAACAAACAAACAAACAAACAAACAAAAAGAAGAGTAGTGATTATGAGTGGTTTTCATCACATTTAAATTAGGGAAGGAGGAGCTAAGATGACAGAAGGATGCATCAATAATAATCTCTTAACTTTTGAAAGGACCCAAGAGGAAAAACCAACAGCAATGGATTTATCCCACATTCTTCCACTTAAATCTTACAATATCTATTGTCAATTATAGAACCATCCATTAGAAAGTCCATAGGAGTGGTGTATTGCATGGCCCCCTTGAGCATGGGGAGTGGCCAACTACCTTTACCTATCCAGTGAAGTAGAAAGGAGAGAGACTGAGACAGGGAAATGAAGTTTTATAGTTTCTAGGACGATAAGCTCCCAGATACCTGGCTTTTGGTTTCTTGGTGTACAACTGCTTGCCAATTCTTTATTATATCCATTCTACATGGTCTTGGCACTTTGGTAGTTGACTTAACTATTTTGTGTATAAATGCCAAATGTTTGTTTCCTAAAATTGACTTTCCCCCTTAAACCTGGGGAGTTTTCCAGTGATTGTTTAAGGAGAAAATTTGGAGTTATGTGACTTTTTCAAAAGGGCATCTTATTTAATAACTATGCCAAACAATTTGTTGTTAGGCTCAGCCATGTGATGTCTTAATTTTATCTAGGTCTAAAATTCTGTATTAGTGTAATACAGATGAAATTTGCTTCTTTGATGGATGGAATGGTGGGATTCAGAATAGAGGTAGATCGTCAATATTAAAATAGAATTCAATAAGTGAAATTAATTTTTACTAATCTGACAACAAATAGTTACACAAATTTTTACATTAATAAAGAGAAATTGGTGAGTTTGCCTTCCTACTATGTTAATAATGTTTTTGTTTTGCTTTTCATTAACTTGTATTAATTGTACCTATCTATAGAGTTGAATGTGATGCTCTCTTTTAAGCTTTGGCCAAATGTTAAATAGTTCTTCTCTGTTTGTACCCAATTTTGCAAGCAAGATGGTGCTAAAAGTGTATAGTATTTTGGGGGTACTCTTTTCCTTGCAAACTGATTAAGGGGAAATAAGCTTTGGGAAATTTAGCGTTACTTTGTTATGAGATGAGAATATATAACACATAGTTATATCTATTCAGAGTCTCACTGCAAAGTGCTTTCCTGGCATCCAGATCACTCATGCCAGTGATATTCAGAACTGGATGTATAGAAGTAGAAGTAGATTTTGAGGATTAATATAAAAATCATAGGAGTATCTGACATTTCATATTTCTTCAAGAAGTTTCAGGGATGCAGATTAGCTAGAGTTTCTAGGGTTCTCACTAAGGTGATGTCTTGGTTCAAGAGGAACCAAAAAATGTTCAAGATGGATGAGCAGAACAGCTCCATGAATGTAGGCTGAATGTTCAGCTGGAGAAGTAACTCCCCCACAATGAGGCTGCCAGTTAAGCACCACTTTGCAATTCACTCTCTAATTATTTCAAGAAATACAAAACATATTTTCAATCTTCTGCTGTGTCTTTCTGTCCCACTGTCATTAGCTCTTGGGATTTCTCTCTGCTTCACTTCCCCAACGTAGCAGATTAAACATGCAAAGCAGAAAGCACAGAAGAATGATGACACGTGGGTCTCTGTTCTCCTGGCTCACTCTGCTAATCTGCCTCAACTGCCATCACCAATTAGGGTGAAGCGATGGCTCCCACCATGGCTGTTGCTGTATTGAAATGCACTTGGAGAGTCATACATGCATGTTTCACTTGATGAACTTATTATTTAGCACATAATGTAGGAAGACAAGAGGTTCTATTTCAGGAATTGGGGACTTTTTAAATGGTTGAAATATGCTACCCATGTAAATGTATATAGTAATAGGTGATCTTTAAAAAATAATTAAATAAATACCCAGGTATTCAGCACTGAGCTAAGAAATAGGATAATGTGAATACTTCTGAATTCTAGTCATAATCCATGCCAATATATTTTAGAATATATATTAGGCTATATATATTAGGACATAGAAATAGAATATATATTAGTATGTGCATGCACACACATGACTATTAGAATATATATTATTGTGGGTGTATGTTTTAACCTTAACTTGTATAATTAAATATTTCTTATTATATATTAAATAAAAATTATACAAGTTTTATAATTTTAATAAATAGAATTAAATACTTATATTTAGCGATTTATATTTTTTTGTTTGTTTTTTAATTTTCCAGGGCTGAGGACCTAACCCAGGGCCTTGTGCTTGCTAGGCAAGTGCTCTACCACTGAGCTAAATCCCCAACCCATGATTTATATTTTTTGAACTTTTAACTTTTAAAATTTGGGTGTATGTTTTCTGGTTTAGGGTTTTCTTTGTCTTTTAGAGACTGGATTTCATATATCACAGGTTGATGTCAGGCTGACAATGATGCCATTGAACTCCTGATCCTCCTGCCTCTATCTAGTTCTTGAGTTCTGAGATTCCAGACATGCACTCACTCCTCCCTGCAGGTGGCCCAATCTCTGCAATGCCTGAGATCAGACTTGGGCTTCAGGCATGCTGATGCACATGCTCGAACAACTGAACTACATCACCATCTTCCCCAATTTATTTCTTTTCTTTCTCTGAGACAGGATTTCCTTATATACTACTCCCAGTTGGCCTGGAACTCATCCTGTAGAGCAGAGTGGTCTTAAAATCAAAGAGCTCTTCCCCTCCAAGTGCTGGGATTAGAAGTATGTGCCATCATATCTGGTTTTCAATGCCTGCTTGTTTGTTTGTTTATTTATTTTGATCTCTATCCAATGTCAGCAAACACACTCACAAAGTATTTAGTTTTAGCACTGTTTAGACATACCACACACACCATTGTGTGATTTAAATGGAATAATAATTAGTTTCCCTTCAGACATTTTCTTTATTTCTAATACTTTTAACAATACAAACTGCCTTAATTTTGTGTTGCCACAGCAAACTTAGAAGTTTGAAGCAACATAAATGTTTACCTTATAATTTTGTCATTCAGAAGTGTGGGAGCCTTATGCTTAGGTAGGCTGCTTTGCTGAGGATTGTAAGGCAAAAATGCAGCTTCCAATCAGAGTTGCCATCTCCTGTGAGGCTGAGGCTCCTCTTAGCCTCGGATTCCTGTTAGAATTTAATTCCTTGCAGTTGTAAGTCCTAGGTTCCCATGTTATTGTTGCACACTGTCTCAGTTTTCTTGTTGCTGTAATGAAATACCCCAACAAAAGCATCTTAAGGGGAAATGGGTTTATCCTGGCTCTCTGTTCAAAGACAGAGTCTGTCATGGCAGGAAGTCAAGACAGCAAGAGTTTCAAGTAGCTGGTTACATGACATCCAGAATCAGGAAGCTTACAGTGCATGAATTCATTCTGCTGGTCAGCTCTCTTTCTCCACTACCAGTCCAGGCTAGGGGATGGTGCCTCCCACAGTGGCTGGATCTTTCTGCCTGAATTAAGGCAATCAAAATAATTTCCCACAGGCATTCCCAGAAGCTCATCTTTTGGGTGATTTTAGGTTTTCTCAGGTTGATAACACTAAGCAAAGAAGAATTTTCTTAGGTCTTTTGGAATTACTCATTATCGCCTGCTATGGCAGCCATTCTACAATGTGGAAATTTGCTTACTTGGAGTTATCAGAGATATCACTAGTTTTGAATCTCCTTTAAATCTCTTACATTCCCTCTGATTATATTAAGCCACTGAGGGTATTATTGTCTTTGAGTAAGTCATCTGTGAGAGATCTTGCTGATTTCTGCAAAATCCTTTCTGCTGCGTGGCCTTGCCAACAATGGAGTGAAACATCATATAGAGAAGCCCCACTCACAGTCAGTTGACGTCATTGTGCAGGATGTCACTCTGAGAGGTAGAAATCTGGGGCATTATTCTGGAATTCTGCCTACCACCATTTCCTTTAATGCATTGTTTCTGAGTAGTGTTTTGAATGAGCAATACCCCCCATAGGCTCATGTATTTGGACATTAGACCCTTGTCAGTGGCACTGTCGAGGGAGGCTGTGGACATACAGCCTTGCTAGAGGAAGAAATCTCTGGACTTTGAGAGCTTTCAGCCTCTCCCGACTCCCAGCTTCTCCCTGCTTCATGATTGCAGTTGAAGATTTGATCCCTTAGTTTCCCGCTCCTGCTGCCTTGCCTCCCTGCCACCATAGAGTCTCAACAGTAAGCCAAAAAAAAAGCTTTCTTCCATAAGTGGTTTTGTTTTGGTCATGGCATTTTATCATAGCTACAGAAAAGTAACCTGAGTATATCTCTTGCCTATTTTCTTGCAATTGTAGGGATTCATTATATATTTTACTCCTTTACTAAATTTGGCTAAAGAGCTTCTAAAAATGTATTTACCACATGCAGCCATCACTAAGATATGACAAATTTTCTTATATATATCACCCCCAACAATTGAAATTTATTTTCAATGTTTTTGATTTTCTTTTCTCTTTATTTCTTATTGTTTGATAATATTATATATTATTATATTATAATAATATAATATATATAATATACAATAATATACAATATACTTATGTATATATTATATATGTATATATAATATGTATATATATAATATACTTATATCCTCTCCGATTCCCTTCTATTCCCACTGAACCTTTTTGTATTCCAAATAATGATTTTTTTCTTTCATTTTTTTATTCTTTGTGGATTTCACATCATGTATCCCGATCCCCCTTATCTCCCTGTCCCCTTGTATCTGCCTTCTGTCCTTGCAACCCCACACACAAACAAAACAAAAGTTAAAAAAATCAGTGGCTCAGCTGTTAAAGTCTAGACTCACAACTAAAAATAATTTCCTTTATTAAAGTATTAACTACCATTTCTTGGACTTACTCATAGGTATTCTATTTTTTGTTAATATTGTGTGTGTTGTTAGTTTTTGTCAACTTGGCATAAATCAGAGACACTTGGAAAGAGGGAACCTCAACTGAGTAATTACTTATATCAGACTAGTCTGTGTGCATGTCCGTGGAGCATGTGGATTGTGTTATCCTGGGCAGGGCTCCTGGGTTGTATAAGAAAGCAGGCTGAGCAAGCCTTGGAGAGCAAGACAGTAAACCACATTCTCCCATGGTTTCTCTTTCAGTTTGTACATCTGTGTTCCTGCCTTGGTTTCCCTTGATTACAGATTGTAAAGTATAAGCCAAATAGACCTTCCTCCCCATATTGGTTTTGGTGAATGTTATATCAGAGCAATAAAAGCAAACTAGGACTTGCAATAATTAAATTATATTTTCAATAGTTTGTTGAAGAAAAATATTTGTACATTAATGTCATATTGAAGTTAAGTTGTGTTATTATCATTTTTTTTGAGACAAAATTTCTCTGTGTAAGAGCACTGTCACAGGCTGGCCTTGAACTCACAGAGATCCACCTGCCTCTGCCTCCTGAGTGCTGGATTAAAGGCATGCATCACCACTGCTTGGCTCTGTTTTATAATTTCTAGTAATTTATTTGTATTTTGAGTTTCCTTCCAATGAGAAATGTCATTTAAGTAATAACAGCAGATTTAGTTTTTCTTGTCTTAGTCTGATAGTTTAGATTAACCTTTCATGCCTTATTGAACTTCTGATGTTCACCAATCTGATGTTGAATAGAAATATTAACAGGAATCATCTTTGTTCCCATTCCAGTTCTAGAGACAAAGCTGTTAATGCTCCGCTGTGGGATCTGTTTACTATGTATTTTGGGTACATAACTTGCATCCGGTTCTCGCCCTGTCTTCACAAATCTATCTAAAATTGCAAATGAATTCTAATTAAAGCCCCATTAACAATTTTGTGATATTCCAGGAAGTGGAAATCTTGGGAGTTATTCTGGAATTCTGCCTACCACAGTTTTTTCTAAATGAATATTTTAAGTATTTTAAATATTTAAAAATGAATATTTCTGAGTAGTTTAAAGAAACTGATAATTTTAGATTGTCTATGGAAGTGTGGAGGATGTAGAACACCCAAGATACAAATGGAGAAAAAAATACATGAAATCATGACCTACCAGAATCAGTGTTTGCTTTTCCCCTTTAACTTTGGAGTGTGTGTGTGTGTGTGTGTGTGTGTGTGTGTGTGTGTGTGTATGCATGTGTATGCATGTGTATATGTGTGTGTCTGGTGTGTGGTGTGTGATATGGTGTGGTGTGGAATATGTGGTGTGTGGTGTGTGTGTGTGGTGTATGTGAATGTGTCTGGTGTGTGGTGTGTGATATGGTGTGGTGTGGAATATGTGGTGTGTGGTGTGTGTGTGTGTGGTGTATGTGAATGTGTCTGGTGTGTGGTGTGTGATATGGTGTGGTGTGGAATATGTGGTGTGTGGTGTGTGTGTGTGTGTGTGGTGTATGTGAATGTGTCTGGTGTGTGGTGTGTGATATAGTGTGGTGTGGAATATGAGTGGTGTGTGTGGTATGCGTGTGTGTGTGTGTGTGTGTGTGGTATGCGTGTGTGTGTGTGTGTGTGTGTGTGTGTGTGTGTGTGTGTGTGTCCACCCATGCACTCACATTGGGACCTGGGGCTTGATGATTAATTTAAGCTGGTTGGCAGAGCCCCAGAGGTCCAACAATTTCAGCTCCTTCATACTGGGATTATGAGTGGTCACTGATAAGACTGAACTCAGTTCCTCTTGCTTGTTTTCTGGCTAAGTTATCGTCCTGGTCCCTCATTTCTGATTTTTAAATAAGACTATTGGGAGCTGGAGAGATGGCTCAGCAGTTAAGAGCACTGTCTACTCTTCCAGAGGTCCTGAGTTCAATTCCCAGCAATTACATGGTGGCTCACAACCATCTAGTATTGGATCTGATGCCCTCTTCTGGCATAAAAGCATAATGCACATAGAACACTCATACATAAAATAAATAAATAAATGAAATATAAAAAAAATTAGAATGTTACCTTAGGGTTTCTATTGCTGTGAAGAGATATCATGACCATGGCAACTCTTATAAAGGAAGGCATTTAATTGAGGTGGCAGCTTACATTTTCAGAAGTTTAGTCCATTATCATGGCAAGCAGCATTGGTGGCTTAGGTATGGTGCTAGAGAATTCTAGATCTTTATCCAGAGGCAACGGGAAGTGAACTGAGACACTGGACGGTATCTTAAGCATCTGTGAGACCTCAAAGCCCACCTCCACAGTGACACACTTCCTCCAACAAGGCCACACCCACTCCAACAAAGTCATACCTTCTACTAGTGCCCTTCCCTAAGAGCTTATGGGGGCCAATGACATTCCAACTGCCACAAGCGTCTTGTTATGTAATTCAGATGCCTTGAAGTTGTGGAAGTTTTCCTGCCTGAGTCTCTCTAGTGCTAGAATTCCAGGCATGCCCCATCATACCTAGCTCCAAACCAAACTTAATATTAGAGAAAAAGAGGATCATTTCATAAGAAGCATCAGTTCTGAAGGTTTTATTTTATATGCCTAATAATATACATTGAAAATGCAGGGAGTAAACTGTACGGAAGTGTAATTGATAAATGTTTGATTATTCATTGTCTTACCCTCAATAACTGATAAAATACTATAGTTATTAAATCAATAAATGTATGAAATACTCGAACAAGACTAAGAGCCAACTTTATCTGAGTGTAATTTACATAACCATTTACCTTAAATGGCAGAAGTCCACAAGATGTAATTACCAAAATAGACTGTCTTCTGTGCCATGAAACAGGTCAATAAAATCAAGTGGATTCAAATGGTATCCACTAAATTCTTCATAATGGAATCAAAATAGTACTTGATCACATAAGACACTGACAAAAAACCAACTATTCAGAAATTATATAGCATGCTTCCAAATAATCTGTGACTTGGGGGCTACCAGAGGCAAAGTGAGTATCTTGGAATGAATATAGTAAACCTTTTTAAAAGGTATCAGTGCTATTTGTGAAATTATTCTTAAATTGGGTGGTCGGTTGACGTGGCATTTATTATTATGATTTTTAGCTTTAGTGTGTCTTATATATCCACCTCAGTTTGTGCAATGATGCCCAATTCTCAAAGTTGCATAGAGTACAAGCTAAACACTTTATTCCTTGTGAAATGCCTGTGTGGGTGTAATTCTGAGTCCTTTTGGCCTAGCTGCTTCCACATCACTGGTTTTCAAGCTCTAAGAAAAGAGGATGAAGGCTAGAGAGATGGGTCAGTGTTTTAGAGTACTTGTTACTCTCACAGAGGACCCAGATTCAGTTCCCAACACCCACATGATGGCTCACAACCATCCGTAACTCCAGTTCCCAGGGGACATGAGCCCCTTTTCTGATCTCTGAGGGCACCAGGCATGCGAACGGCGCACATACATACATGCAGGCAAAACACTTGAGCACATAAAAGAAAATAAATACATCTAAAATACTTAAAAATCAAATAAAAAGAAAAGAAGACATTAAATCTTAGGCTGTACTTCACAGTCACATGATTAATTGTTGTTTGTCATCGGTATTTCTTCTGAAAGCATTCAACTCTAACACTGCTAGGAAGAGCACCACACATCCAGGTTCGCTGTGGTCTTTGTTGAAGAATAGAAAGTGAGCATATGTGCTCCATGCCATTGCTTGTATCATTAGGCATCAAAAAAAAAAAATCACAGCATCTGCAACCCCCTGTTTTAATTAGATCCTGAAGTAATGGCTGCAGCTGAGCCATTTATTGCTTCTGTAAATGAGAGCCAGTAGAGGGAAGATGCTCTTCCTAATATCACTTCTGAATGGGGCCTATGATGCCAGAAACACAGGTAGAACCTGCTAGGAGAGGAAAGCAGGGTGTCCTTTGGTGTGATGCAAATGGCCTGAGAGATCAAGCATAGTCAGGACCCAATGGTTAGAGTGTGGGGAAAGAAACCCCACTGACAAAGCCGGAAACACCCAGAGTTCCCCAATGTCACCACTCAGGGATAAATAGCATCAAATGCCAGCCAGCAAATGAGTTTTCATCTCCATAAATGAATAGTTACATTCTTAAATAATAATATCTTCATTTAAATATGATAAGGTTTTTAGAATTTTATGTGTGTTACTATGGAAAAAATTCTGGAGATATGCTCCTTAATACAAGTATATATCCAATTATTGCTAGCCCACCTGATTTGTCTTTCAAATTAATGGCTAAATATTTTGATTACTAGAAAGTGAAAATTATTATGAAATTAAAATACACATCATAAATAGCCCTCTGAACAGCTGTAATTTTCCAAAGCAATAACTTGCTGTAGCAGGATGTTGTCACTCAAAATGATTATGTCTATTTTCCTGCTTCTTGAAGATTAATGGTATCGACAAAATTAATTTTTTATAATAAAAATTTGCTTTTTAGAAATTATTACATCATAAAAATTGCATAGGAGATTTTTCCAATTGCTTGCAGAATAGATCCTTAAATTTTTTCAACATAGACTACTGTGAAGAAAAATGAGGTTTTCATAATATTAACTGAGACCAGAAAAGCATGTCAGATTTATAAAACCATTTGTTCCTACAATACCATACAAGTGAAAGGCTTTAGAAGAGGGCTGGCTGGGAGCACTTCATTATTTTGAATGCTAGATTAATGTTCGTAGTTTTCTGTTGCTCACTTTTATGCAGGGCTTGGTCTGAGATGCAGTATATTATGCAATGTTTTTTGTCATGTATCAGTGATGATATTAACAGTGTAATGCTAAACAGGTTCTGAGGAAATGAGGAGGGAAAAAAATGACTTACTATATTTACCCTGAAACAAGATTCAATCTGCCGCTGTATTTAATGCTATATTTTTCATTATCTTACAAGCATATGTTGGAACTGCTACAGATGATGAAGTTAGCTGCTGGGCAGAGTTACCATCAATGCTTTCCATCTTTATTTTAATAAGAAAAACGAGCAGATTGTTTGTGACCTTTGTCAAGGGCTTCATAGAAGACAAGGAAGCTAACCACAAAGCCGCTAGCCTGGAGCCCTACTGAATATTCACAGCCACCGTTCCTAGAATTAAATGTCTTAGGACAAAGCCATTATTACCAATAGAGCCCTACTTGAAAAAAATGGTCAGAAAGCTTTGGGTAAAATACATTTTATATTTCGCTTTAAGAATATCCCATGTTTAATAATATTTGTAAATGACCCTGTCCTATTTGGAATGAAAACATACTTCCTTAAGGTCAATACATCCGTAAAAATAATAATGTGGCATTGGGAGACAGGAAGGTAGAGCTCTGTAAATTGAACGCCAGCCTGGTCTACATAGAGTCTGGGCCAGACTAACACAACCTTCCCCTTTCCAACAAACAAAACAAACAAAAATACTAATACCTGATACTCTTTCCTAGGACTCTGGGATTGTAACTAAAGTGGCCCTTTTGTAAACCCAAGCTTCCTGGTCTATCCAGTAATTATAGATACTTACATTATTAAGTGTTTACTGTTTTTGCTGGGTTACACCCTGTACTCAATCGTTGCATGCAATTCTTACTCCGAAAGTCAATTCTGTGGTCATCTTTATATCATAGCTTGATGAACTGAACAGAAAAAGACAAAGGCGTTTACCTAAGTCCATCTTCGGTGCTGGAATTTAGATGGAGCTGAGACATAGGCATCTGACCCTGAGTGCCCAATTATTTCTCTACAGGGAATTAACTGGTGGCCTCAAACTTAGTTTTTATGGACATGGTACGTCTGGTATTTCTGGATATTAAAAAGGTGAGAAAGCTGGGTCTGTGCCATAGGCCTGTAATCCCAGCTACTCAGGAGCCTGAGGCAGGAGAGTCACAAGTTCAAGACCCACCTGGGCTATGCAGTGAGTTCCCTGTCAGTTTGAGTAATTTAGTGAAAGCCTGTCTCAAAGCATAAAGTAAAAAGAGTGCTGGGAAAGAGTTTGTGTGGCATGTAAAAGGACATACATAGGCCTTTTAATTCTAAATGTGTTTGGTTTTAAGCAAGTGTGAGAAGTTTGGCTTGTAGGAGGCATTCTTGGTTAACTTATTAAATCTTAAGATTTGTGAAGAGTCTCTTTCCCCATTTAGAAAAGTTGCATTTCCCACCTACAACTATTATAACATATCGTTAACTTGAAAGACATATATTCTCAACAGATTTGATCCTGTATGTAGACCAATACCTTTTAAATGCCCTTCACTTTATTGGTATCATTCAAACAAAATGTCCTAAGCCAATATAAATTCAAGTCCCTCATCTTTCGGTGGAAAATGGCTGATACTCCTCTTTGAGTGTGTGAAATGGCTCACTCCACAATGGGGAGAAAATGAACTCTGACAGTCGCTCTGTGCCAGTCCCTTAGAAGACCAGGAAAGTTGTACAAATAATGTGAATGGTGAACTTTCAGTCTTTTGTGCTCTTTTTCTTTTTCTCTTATTGCAAGCACTTTTTTTTTTTTTTTTGCTGAGCAGTAATATATTTTCTTTAATTCTTGTAGTTATTTATGTACAAGAAAATAAGATTGACTAGAAAAAATGTCAGTTACCTATTTTTAAAGCCTTAGGACTTTCATGAGTGATTGTTAAATTTCCAAACCACATATTTAATCGTGGCAATGCCTTACATCTGCTCTGTAAAGTGTGGTTCCAACTGGTGACAGTCTCTAACCGGTTAGGAGTGGTACACCATGTACTAGAGAGCTTGCTCCAGAATGGAAATCAATACATGGATTCGTTGAAAATGAAAATTATTGAAAAATAATTTCATTGAGCAATGTCTTGGAATGAAAAGAAAGACAGGTAGCTGAAGCTGAATGTTTTCAGTGCGGCTGATTCACACCCCAGAGAGGCACTTGAGTAGGATGCTGGACCCTGTTGAACTAGACTTTGCAATTTAGAATCCATTCCCTGTTGGGTTACCTTTGCTGAAATCATGTATCTGTTGCTCTTGTTAAGGTCAACTTAGAACCTGGGTGAAAATGTGAAGCAAGCCTCATAAACACTCCTGACAGATGCCCTCATCCACCGTCATTGAGTAATTGTGAGCACTCCAAATACCTAAGTTTTGGTTTTGGATTGAAGAACTCTGAACAACAGTATTAGGACAAGAGCTGATTTCTTTCCATAGTAAAATGAGATACATTCATTGATTTATGACTTTATTTCTTTAAAAAAGGAAGCAATTTCCATTTAAAAGTAACCCAGTAATTCTCTTCTTAGAACACATAAACTATATTTAAAAATTTACAAACACTTCTGTGTTATCATTTCATAGATATCCTACCCTCTCATTAGTAAATAGAGATATTTCAAGGGCAATATTATAAACCAATGCTGTGAGTTTGCCCAGATTAAATGACTAAAGCCCCTGACACTGAATTTCAATCATATAATTTTATGTACGTGCATCTGTTAGTTGAAAAATTTAATATACACTGTCAAAAATTTTTAAACTGAAAGCTGTTTTGTAACATATTTTAAATGAACAAAATGGAATACAGTGTTATTCTCTTAGTTTGTTTCATTCTTGTTTGTTTTTTTAAGCTTCAGCAAAGAATTCCTGTCACAACATTCAGGAAATATGGACAGTCTTCAGCAGTGCAATTGATAAAGAACAAATATGAACATAAAATGATTAATCATAAGAGATGCAGATGAGTAAATTAGGACTTAGAAATGAGGAAAATAATTAAGTAGTCATTTGTGTAAAAATTACATAGTTAGAATATTTCTAGTCTGACTTACAATCCTGTAGGAAGTAACATATAATGACAGACTGTATAGGTCTACTGTTCCAGTTCAGTTTTGGATAGTTTGATATAATATGGACATGACATTGGTTTTGAACTCTCAAATGCCTCAGATAAGTTTAATGACCATTTTTGGTTTTGATCTTCCCTAGCCTCGTAAGTATAACATATGGGTGTATCTATAAGTGACCTCATTCTTGGGAATACAAGTCACTGGAGAACAGGATAGATGATGTGAACTGGCTCACAGGGTGGGTCACCTACATAGTTTGCCTTGTGCTAATGGGCAGGATTTGAACAGATGTGTTAGAAAAAACAAACCCTCATTGTTGTAACAGTTAGTGTTGATTGATTGACTGTACCACTACAGTGGCTGAAGAAACCTGCACAGGAAAACATGATTCTAGTGGTACTATTCATAGCCTACAGATTTACATCAAAACATCTTGAAAGCAAGAATATTTTATGAACCTAGATCCCTATTTGTATGTCTTTATTTCTTTCTAAAATTTTTAATGATAAAATCAGAGTAGTTAACATTTCCTCCCTTTAAGCATTTAACAATTTTTGGTTAACACATAGTATTTATCCATATTAATGTGGTTTTATGTCTTCTCATGCGATCATAGAATTCGCTACCTCTTTCAAACATCTGGGGACATAGTGGGGTTACACGTCACATGGAAAGCATTAGCAAAGCAGGGAGGTGTGACATAAAATGAAAGGTGTGACACTGGGGTCAGGAAAGTCAAACATGAAGTAGCTATGGGCAACCCCTGACATACCTCAGGGCACTTGTGATTAGATATTTGCAACATGAGGCGCTTAATCCCTTATTACATAAAAATTTTAGATATTGAAAGAAAAAATTGCATTGAAAATAGAAGAGCTACAAATAAGCATCAGGTGATAATGCTTAGCTAGGTCTTTGGATGCAGATGAGATCACATTGTGTTACAGGAATTCTACCCTATAACACACAGAAGCTACGTTAACTCCTAATGTGAGTCCTCTTTGGTTATTTCCTCCCCTTGCATATCCAGTGGACACACATGTTAACAAAGGACTGGTGTCCACTCAGGTTCCCTTGCACATCTGCCTCCAGATTCTGATAGTTGTGGACTCTGCTCTTCATATTCTCCTTTCTTTATGAATTTCAGGATTAAAATCTTCGATTAGAGATTCTATCTTATGACATTTTTCTCCGATCATTAAATTGATCCAACAGCCACTAACAATGCAATCTGCCAAATGGCTCTTGCATTCTTTTGTCTTCTTTGAGTAGGTCTTTGTTGACTCAAGAATCATGGCAGAAATTTCTGAAATTTTATTTTCTTTTGTAAAAGCCGATTGGCTATCCTCCAAGAGAGCAAAGCCAGATTGTCTTAGGAAATTGAAACTAAAACCCTGCACTTGTGATCAGAGACCTGGATGCTATGATTCATTAATGCAGTTTTGATATCCAGCACTTGAAAAATATTCTGTATGAACAATTGGGGAGTCTAGCAAAATAGTTTTGACATTTTGCTAACATTAGTGCTTCAACACTGAACCATCTGCTAGAGAGTTCTGAGTCTGAATGAAAGGTGTAAACCTGGATTAGCATCGATACGGTTTTCTATCAAGTTTGGCTTTCTCTCATCTCCCTGGATGTTTTCCAGGTCCCTTTGGAAGCCAAGACTGCCATTGTGGAGTGCAATGCCATATGTTAAGATTCATATGACATATTACCTAAAAGTCATGAATTATTATACCGTCTCTTTACAGAGCTGTGATTGGAAATGTTTATGTAAATGTACCTCCAGTGGGGGGGGAGGTACCCAGGGTTGGGCAACAGTTTGCATGGTAGTGCAGACAAACTCCCTTGCTTAGTCAGAGTATTTCTCAGAAACAACCTAATCCTCTGACAAAGAAAAATCACTTTCTTCTTCTTCTTTTTTTTTTTTTTTTTTTTTTTCAAACAAAGTCTCCCTTTGAGGCTAGGAAACCAGACTGGTTCAGAATCCACTCACTTGTCATGTAGGCACAGGCTGGCTTTGAAGCTGCAGCCGTCCTCCACCCTTCACTTCCTAAGTGCCAGGATTAGAGGGGTGAGCCACCACTCCCGGACAGACACGATCTTTCCCCAAATGTATTGGATTTAGAATAGAAAGAACAGATGTAGGATCCCTTAGAAGGGACCCGGCAACTTCTTCTGCAAAACAATAAAATCATCATGAAAAAATGAAATGACTCAAAAGCTAACTAAAATGCCTTATGTGTAGGCCAGGAGTGGTGGTTCAGGCCTTTAATCCCAGCAGCGTTCAGGAAGCAGAGGCATGCCATCCATGCAGGGCTACATAGTGAGACACTGTTTTTTGTTTTTTTTAGAGCCTTATGTCTAAGGATAAGATAGCAATGGCAAAAGAACATATAATGTGACCACAAAAATCCATCAGTGTTCATGTATTTTTTCTTTCAGATATACATGAATATACATGTGAGTTTATATATATATATATATATATATATATATATATATATATATATATATACATACATATATATATAAATGTGAATACACACACAAACACGTATTTACTCATGTACACATACACATAGTGTTTCTAGTTGTTAGAGATAATGCAGGTTCTAAATGGAAGTTAACATTTTTTTCTAATGTTATTTAAGAAGTTAATAACCAGAGCTCTTCTTGGGACTTAGAATTATTAAACAACATTTGAACTTTTAAGGATTTAGGTACTGCCAGCATTGAATTTCTTTATGTGCAAATCAGTACTTTGAGCTAGAAACTAGACTTACA
This sequence comes from Peromyscus maniculatus bairdii, assembly GCF_049852395.1. Classification (NCBI taxonomy): domain Eukaryota; kingdom Metazoa; phylum Chordata; class Mammalia; order Rodentia; family Cricetidae; genus Peromyscus; species Peromyscus maniculatus. The sequence goes on from NC_134861.1 coordinate 89,944,684, forward strand.
CGACTTCTGCTATATTTTCTTATTCTGGCTCCCTTGCCTTGAAACATGTCAGAGGTGAATGCGTAAGGGTTACACTAATCTGGGTAGGAGAGAGTTTCCCTATCTTACATTTTATTGTCCATATTTAAGTAATGAAAAATAAGTGTTTGTATTGCTCTCACAGTATTTGAAACAATCTCTTTTATTAATTTTTTTATTTTATATACATAGAATTGAATGTGTTTAGACTTAAATGTTATTTGTCTTACTTTTAACAAGTCAGCTATATTACATGGAATTGAATGTATTTAGACTTAAATGTTATTTGTCTTACCTTTTAACAAGTCAGCTGTATTATGTCTTCCAAACATATTAGTTAAAATACATTGGAAATTTAAAAAGAAAAAGAACTTTAAAACAAGTCCCACCCCACCCACTTTCAAAGATCTGCAGTCTGCCAGCTTCTAGATCAGTTCTTAGGTGCTTTTATGATGTTTATAAAAGTGTATGGGATGATTAGTATTTTGGCTTCACTTGGCATTCAGTATGTGCTCTGTCATGCTTCATAGTGTTATAGACACATGTGGGGTCAAGTCCACATCTTCTTTCTAGTCCACCGCATTTTAGAGTTGACTAATAAAAGTGAACCCTTCTTTTTCTCTGTGTCTGTCTTCCCACCAACCCCACTTCTCTCTTTTTGCAAAGAAAAGAAGAAATGTCAGAAAGTAGGATTAGTTGATTTCATCCTGTATGCATGTTTTGCTTCTATGCATGTGTGGTGGTATTTGTTTGTTTTGTTCTTGTGCTGTTATAAGGATAGAATCAGAATTGCTTTGATCACATTTATTAATGTTTAATATTAAAAGAAAATACTATTCTTGATGAGAAATGAAGATAAGTTGTTGAGGTCAAAATACCTGTTGTAGGCTGGGCGTGGTGCACACGACTTTAATCCCAGCACTCAGGAGTCAGAAGCAGGAGGATCTCTGTGAGTTCGAGGCCAGCCTGGACTACAAAATGATTTCCAAGACAGCCAAGGCTGTTAACAGAGAAACCTTGTCTCAAAAACCACACACACACACATACACACACACACACACACACACACACACACACACACATACATACACACGGCTGTTGTAATCTTTTGAATATGTCACATTGGTTACATATAATTACCATGAAGTAGCAATGACGGATTAGTCAAAATTGGTATTACAGAATCACCTGCAAGAGACATTTATTTCTATGCATTATTGCAAGTAATTTATTTTATTAGGAATTTATGTGTATGTGTGTTTTTCAGAGACACTGTCTCACTGTATAAGCCTAGCTGGCATGGAATTTGATCAGGAACTTGTTTTATAGACTAGGTTGGCCTTGTATTCAGAGATTTCTGCTTGCCTTGTGTGTGTGTGTGTGTGTGTGTGTGTGTGTGTGTGTGTGTGTGTGTGTGTGTTAATGCCCTGGTACATATGACATTCAAGGGTCAAAAATGTTATCATGCATATCCAGCAAAATTATAAAAACTTCCAATTTTTTGAGAAATTATATGGAAACACAGACACATGTAAGTATGTGCTCCTTGTGTAATAATACAGGGATTCCTAGACCTGAACTTGCTGGACTGTATTTTCTCAGTGCCAGTGGAGTGGAGAAAGTATCCAGCAAGCTCAGTGTCGCTGTGGGATCAGCCCCACGTGATTGCATGTGGGATCAGCATGATCGGCTGTCACTGGTTTCACTGACATCTGTCCCCACAGTGAGACAAGCTGCAACATGAATTATTGAAGACATACACATGCAGATCTGTGTCATGACTATGCCAAATCATACATTTTGCCACACTCTTGAGAGCTGAAAGGAGGCATGGTTGACATCATCCTTAACCCCTTTGACAATCTGCTACCACGTTACAGATTAAAATGAAACTCATGACTATGGTACTGTATGACAGGCTGCGTCTCAGATATGAAAACACCCCCACCCCTTGACGGGCTTTTATCTGCTCTTTTTAACAGCTTTTTGCCACGTGTTTTGAATATACTCACTTTATAAATCTTTCCTGCATCAGATCATTAATATCCCTTATTTAAATGGTAAAAAAAAGAATCTCATTTGTAGAGTGGTCTGAGTATTGCAGTGCAGTGTATATTATGTTACTGAGAAAGTATGCATAATTAGAATATTTTGAAACAGCTCATAAAAATAACAAATACAAATACTTGCATCAATAATCTCTTGTAAAAGTTGTGACAGAGTTTAGACAATGTGATTAATAGTCTTTCTAATCAGGAAATATTAACCAGGGTAACAGTTTAAGGATTTGTCTTTTGAAAACTTCATGCTGTATGAAAGAGCTATAAGAAAATAATCACCCCAATCCATTACATTATTCATATAACACTCAATTATATCTGGTACATGTATCCTTATATATATGTAAGAATATGTCTGTATTATTATTTATATGACATATGTTTAAAATCATGTAGCAAATTGTATTTTTTCTATTACTAATGATGCTACCTATAATTAAATTATCCAGATATAACCGGTATGGCCTTACCTTCTCTGTGTCTCACACCACCCAAAAGACAGCAGAACACACTTGCTTATCAAATAGCATTGTCACAAAGGCAGAATAAAGCACTATTAGTTTGAAATTCAGAACTAGAGAATTTGCTACCCCTAACATTGGCTTGTTCCTCTGAAGATGTTTATGTCTTGCAGTGGTAAGGCCCCCTTGGACAACAAAGCAAGAGAATTTGTCGGCAGTTACAGCTTTTCTTTCTCACTTTCCACTCTCACTTTTCTCCTTTTCCTTCTCACTGAGGATTGGATGGTGGCTGTGATTTTTAGAAATAAATTTTTGATTAATACTGGGAAGAAAGTTGAGAGGCACTTCCTGGGTGCTCTCGTGTTTCTGCACTTGCTGTGAAAGGGGAAACTGGCTGCTTTGATTCTATGCTGTCTTTAAAGATTTTGTTGTTAATAGTGAACGTCCTAGGGAGGTGAGAACCTTCCCCCAGAACAATGGGCATGTCTGTTTGCTGCCATTCAGGATCTGTTCTGCAGGCTTTTGAGAGCCTCTCTGGAATGCACTGCACAGCATGAACAGGTTTCATTCAACCCATCTTGGACCACCGTGTGTGTGTGTGTGTGTGTGTGTGTGTGTGTGTGTGTGTGTGTGTGTGTGTGTGTGTGTAGGGGATGGATAGCTCAATTCCTGATCCTCTAGCTGTTGGAGCAGTGAATAATACGCCACCCTTTGTGTTTGACCAAGGAGTCTTTGTGTCCCCTGCCAGCACCTATGATACTATTGTGGTCTACCGTGTTAGATTCCCAGGTCTGTAAAAATCTTAGATACTTTACTCTTTTTGACAGATTTTTTTTTTTTTTGTTTTACTCATCTACTATGTTTCTGACTCAGTGTGACTGGGATCTTATATGACCAAATATTTGTGTGATGGGGTCTGGCTTTGAAATGGAAGAATTGGAAGACAAGGAAGAATGGAGGCATGTGTAAGTTCACTGTCTTCTGCTGATGAGAAGTTACGAGTTGACAGTGCTGGTGATGGTGATATCTTGGGGAAGATATCACCCAGGGATAAAGATTTGCTCCTGCATCTGAAACTGGCCTCATCCACCACACAGCAATGACCCCTTACCACAGATCAACAGCTCCAGGAAGCCTAACCATTAATTAAAACACTGCTGTTTTAAATCTTATTTGAACCTAGCCCTTCTCCTTTGCCCCTGGATCTCATGTTACGATTTGATCAATGCCCATTTCATTTGAAATCTGGTGTTCTTCTGGTAGAACATGTCCCCATGCCCAACCCCCAACCCCAGTGAAAACAACAAATTCTCTTTTCTTTCCAGTTAATTGAACCAGATTAGTTCTATCCTAAAGTCCAACAATGGCCCCTGATTGACTAAGCTAATCACTGTATTTTACACCCCATATTCTACAATGATCCCAGAATGGACCTATAATTTAGTGAGTCTATTAGCATTAATCTCAGGTATTTTTCTGGTTATGCTGAATAGGACTTAATGGGTATGAACAAGGAAATTGTCCTAACCATCTTGTGACCATCAACAGATGGGAAGAGTTAGAGCAGACAGAGGCAAAAAGTTCATGCTCACATAGTTCCTTTGTTCATTACTTGACATTTTCATTCAAATGACTGTACGCATCTCTCTCTCTCTCTCTCTCTCTCTCTCTCTCTCTCTCTCTCTCTCTCTCTCTCTCTGGTGTTCTGTTACAAATTAGGAAAATATTCTACTTAATATTACTTAACAGAGATGGCATCATTGGCCTAGGCTCAGTCTTTTGGGATCTGAGTCCCGCTATTGGTTCAGTCCATGTTCTACATGGGTCTAGGAGGATCATTCTAAAAGGGCAATTATTTTAAAAAGTCAATTATAAAAGGTCATAGATGAAGAGCCATTCTGGGAAGACAACTTCACCCATTGAGTTCACGTTTCCCTCTCTCTGGTTTGAGTAAAATTTTGAAGCCAATACAGTTGGTCCTATGGCCTAACAACAACTGTTCTATTTGTCCCCCTTTCCTCTCTGCAGCCATTCTGCAACCTGCTTTGTTAGATCCTGCTCAGCTGCGAGGTACTTACATTCTTTCTCTCTAAACCCTTGCCAATCTTGTTTTCAACGACATCATTCACACTAAAGCACTAGTTTGTGTGTGTGTGTGTGTGTGTGTGTGTGTGTGTGTGTGGGTGTGGTATTGCTTGGGAAGATGTCAAAATCTATGAGCCCCATTTCCTTTCAATATTCATATAAATGCATTTAAATAATGCTTTGAATATAGTATCCAAAGCATTATTATTTCTGTAACTCTTATCTCTGGCACACGAGTGCCAGCTAAAGAACTTCTTCACCAGATTCTGATGATGGATATTATCATAATAATGTGATGTGCTAATATAGCACCCACCATAGTGCTTGAAGTAACTATATTTGAAAATAAAACGTATTTCTCCAATTGTATACATTTGTGAGCTGCCCAGGGGCCTGGTGTAATTTGGACTGAGACATCTTTTGTCTTCCTTGAAACCACAGAGATCAAAGTCTTGCCTGTTCTCTTCTTCCCAGCTAGAGTCAGTGGGAATCAAGATGCTAGTTTTTAATTGTATTAGAATAATGATTTCCTGTAACAATGTAACAAGTAGGTTCCATTAATAATAACAAGAATGAAGACTGTTGAAAGCAGATTTGACAGTTACCTGTATGGAGAGGTTTTCCTAACCTACTCCATTGGTTTTTAGGTATGTGTGAGAATAAAATCAACATTGGAGAAGTTTTTTTTCTCCTCAGTATTAAGGGTGCACAGTTAGCTAAATGAAGGATGCATGATGTTGGTATTTAAATGAATTTTGTGGTTGCTTAGGTTACATGTATTTAAAGTTGTTTTGTGACAGGCTAAGAGAAGATAAGGTTCCATCTTACCCTCTATGTCTCATATCCAGGTCCTCTATATGTTTGTAGACAATTTGGTATTAGAGCCTACCATATATGGCACACTTTAAATACCATTGTTACATAATTGCAATGTATCTAGCAGTGAATTTTGAAACCCTCTGTGTCTCATATCCAGGTCCTCTATTTGTTTGTAGACAATTTGGTATTAGAGCCTACCATATATGGCACACTTTAAATACTATTGTTATTGTTACATAATTGCAATGTATCTAGCAGTGAATTTTGAAGCAGCTGAGCTATCTTTGAACTTTTGAGAGTAAATAAGAGAAAATTGAGCAATATAAAATGCTATAAAAAATTCTTATGCTTATGAAAGTGAAATGTATTTTTAAACTATTGTTCTCTGCCCTAAGCTAGTTATTAAGAGTATGTTGAAAATACCTGCATTGTTTGCAAATTATATCCTTATTCCCCCATGTTAATTTATTTATGAGTATGTAAATTTTATGCAAAATTAGGAGACTCCCTGGGGTTATAGCATTCTACTGTCAGCAAGATATTTAAAAAACAGATGTTTTAATATCGTCTTTAGGATTTGACGAGGGAAATTATGAAGTGCTATGTGAAATCAATTTCTTGTAATTTAAATTTTTTTCAAAAGCATATTGATGCCAATCTTCCTTAGAGTTGATATACAACCCTTATCTATTACATCTTAAAGAACTTCTCAGAATTTATTAAATACCCATATTTATTTCCTTTTATATCTTTTAGTTTAATTGACTGTTTTGGGTATGTCATATCAAAACTTTGCACTAATTTGAACTTTAGGAGAAAACCTTATTTATTAAAATATACTCAAATAATAGCATCACTTCTAAAGTTAATTTAGCATTACAGATTCATGACAATTCCCAGAGATTAAGTGGATTTTAATAGTTACTATAAATCCAGCTGTGGAATAAGATCATTTCCTCAACACAGAGCATGGAAGTGCACTGACATATTCTTTCTTTCTTAGACTTCACTTAGTTATGTACTAATGGGTTTCTCCCTTCCTGCCATGGAAAGGTGGGAATTGATGGCTTGAGATATATATATATATATATATATATATATATATATATATATATATATATCCCATGCTGAGCTCCTGAGACAGTGGCCACTTTACATCTTGCTCCTACTGTACATCTGTCTGTACCCTATACCTTCACATAAACTCCCAAATGTTCCTTCTGTAAGGAGAACTAGGCCAATACACTAAAATTGGCAGCTTTATGAATTTCTCAGTATTAACTGTTGTATAGTTTTCTCTTTCTTTTCCTGTTTTTGGTATGTATGTGTTTTGGGGTGCTCATGCGGTGGTGTGTGATTGCAGGTAGAGGCCGAAGGTTGATGTCATGAATTATCCTCCACTACTTCTCATTGCAGGAGGCTCTCTCATCAATCTCAGAGCTCATAGATATGGCTAGACCTGCTAGCCAGCTTGCTCTGGGGATCCCCTGTTTCTATTTTCTGAGGCTGGAATTACAGAGAGGCCACGACTGCCCACCCGTCATTTATATAAGTTCTAGAGATCCAAACTCTAGTCCTTACATTTGCATCACAAGAACTCTAACCACTAAGCTATTTTCCCATCTTTTCTTACTTTCTTTTGAGACTGTCTCATATATCCCAGGCTGAACTTAACTCACTGTGTAGCTGAGGATGAACTGGAACTCATGATCCTCCAGCCTCCACCTTCTGAGTGCTGGGATTACAGGCATGCACCACCTGTAATATGCACCACCTGGTTTATATGCTGCTAGGGATTAAACTAGAGTCTTTGTGCTTGATAGACAAGTAGTCTACCAACCAAACTACACCTGTAGCTCCCAGGTTTATTCTTTTCATGTGTATCTATAAGCACCTATTAAACTATGAAGACTTTTCAAAGAAACACAAGCTAGTAGGCCAGCTAGAAGGACCTGTTTTCCAATGATGTATTCCTATTTTAAAAAGTAATAATAAAAAACTGGCTTTTGGCTCTCAGTACCAACTCATGTGCTATTTTGCATATGACATTCCTGAATCACTAAATTCCAAATATGCAAAATAAAATAAAATTAATTAAGTAGGGTAAATGATGACAGTTGAATTCCAATTCAATGGGAAGGGCATGGCATGTTCTAAATACATAACAGATTTAGAAACCAACCATCCTAATTACATAGCAGATGAAGAGTCAGTAACCTTGAAGCTGAAGATGACTATGCCTCAACTTTTCTTGGCAGAAGGCTTACCGGGGACTTCTTTGGCATAGTCTGCCTTTGTAGCTCTGCTAGTCCCACTCTTGGAGGTCATGTCATCATCACCATTATCATGTGTTTAACATTTGCAAATATAGACACACATTCTCATTTGGTTATTATATCCACTGAGCAAAGTATGCTAAAATTATTTTTTTAAGCAAAGGAAGAAGATATAAGTTTTCAAAATTTTATGCATTGCAAGGAGCAAAGTAGGCTTGAAAAATTAGATGTTTATTCTGATTGTAGTTGTCTGTCCTGTATTCTAGCATGGTCTTGGTATTTCCTCCTTCCTACTTTTGAATTGGCATTGAGGATTGGCTATGTGTGTTTATTGTTCCTTTCCTCAATCTCCTCTGCATCATAAAGGAGAAACGAAGGAATATCATGTGACTCCCTTGTACGCCTTTGTTTTCTTCTCTATCTTGAATCCTGCTGCTGTGTTATCTCCATTTCATCCTTTCAGCCTATCTTAAGAGGATCTCATGGCCTTATTTATACTGCGGTATTTATTATTTAAAATGGCACAAACATTTTTATTTCAATGAGTCTAATGACAAATGACTTGTGAATTTGTGGAGAATCTCTTCTAGGACAAGCACTTTTCCAGACCTTAAGTATAACACCACAGAACCAAACCAATAGAAAACATTACCTTTGTAGAACTTCAGTTTTTGAGGCGAGGAAAGTAGAGAGAGGCTAGATATTAGTTGTAAATTATGTTGAGTGGTTATATGTGCTGTGGAAGAAAGAGGGATCAGAACTAGAAGATTTGGGTTATAAAGAATTGATTCAATTTTAAGAACGTGATCAAGGAAGCTTTGATAGCTAACCACATGTGAGCAATGACATGATGTAGTAGGGAAGCAAATTCTATGGGCATCTGGAGTAGCCGTCTTCCACGGAGATGGGAGATCAAGCATAAATCTTCAGAGGCAGAAGTACAGCACATCAAAGAACAAGGATTGCAGTTTAGCTTTTGTGAGGCCTTGAAGTTTTTCTCTGAGTGACACGAAGTCACTGGAGGGACTGAATAAAAGAAGGTCACAATTCATCTGATCATCTTCTGTTGTGAGATATTTGATTACACTGTGTAAAGATATGTCACTATGATTGGTTTAATAAAAAACTAAATGGCCAATAGCTAGGCAGAAGGTCTAGCATGGACTTCTGGACAGAAAGAGCTCTGGGAAGAAGGAAGGTGGAATTGCCAGACGGAGAGTAAGTAGAACAGACATTACAAAGTAAAGGTAATGGAGCCATATAAAAGAACGCAGATTAAAAGTCATGAGTTAATTTAAGTTATAAGAGCTACCTTATAAGAACAAGCTTAAGCTATAGGCTAAGCTTTTATAATTAATCAAAAGTTTTATAATTAATCAAAATTTAAAAAAAGCTCCATGTTTTTTGTTTTTTGATTTTTTTTGTGTGTGTGTTTATGTGCTAGTGGCCCAAAGAAAAATCTGTCTACAAGTTTTTGCTATGTTGAAAAACATGTTACTGATATTTTTGTAGCTCCTCCCAGCTAGAGATAGAATCTCCTAACATCAAGTTCCAGGCTAGCGATTAAAGTCATGTTATTTATTTGAGAGAATTAGCTTCTACAAATGTATAGAAGTATAAGCAGGTCATGTAATGGGTATGCCAGAGAACTGTAAGGTGTCTCGGAGGTAGCTGTCTAGTGCAGTTGGTGGAACATGAGACTCTTAATTCCAGGGTCATGGGTTTGAGCTCCACATTGGACACCACTTGCTGGGGACCAGCCTCAGCAGTTTCGGGCGTCCGAAGGATGGGATACCTGGAAGGCACAGTAACTCAGAGACAGTGCTGCTTCTGCAAGCTGACAGGTCACTTCAGGCTTCTGCAGTTGCTAAGTAGCTTCTCTGCTACAGTTTCTTTAGCTTCTGCTTTTGCCTTGGTAACCTCAGTCTTTTATTATCATAAGCAGGGGGAAACAGAAAGAAGAGGAGAAATCACCCGGTACAAAATGTTCTCATGATTCCAATGGTTATTCTTAGAAAATCACCAATATATTCTTCATCATCTTTGATTAAACACAGGAACTATCCCAGACTTAACACCAAAGCAAGCATAATCTGTTTTTATTATTAATGATTATACAATCTTCTGAGCACTTGACCCAGAGGCTAGCAATATGCAATTTTGCAAAAATGAACAGTAGTTAATGTACCAGACAGTCATTTCCTTCTCACACAACCTGCTCCAACCTCAAGACCCTTGCAGCTGCCTAAGTTCCCCCTCAGCCCTCTGTAAACACCAACCCCTGTGACTGGTGGGCTACAATGACCTCAGACAAGAAATCTGTCCCTGCAAGTCAACAACTTTTGTCCTTCTTATCCCAACAATTCCAAGGAAGACCTGATCCAATTTTCAGACCTTCCATGAAAGAAAGCTTACCTTTCCTGGCAGCTCTTTTCAATCTAGGAATCCAATAAAACTTGCATTAATCACTTCAACCACTGACACATTGTCTCCTTACTCCTTCAGGAGGAATCAAAATATCTGGATTAAAGTTGCCATCTCCCTTTCTTGGTGGAGGTCACCATTTTCCTCCTATTCTAGGTTCCCACTCTTCTAGTTTGTCATCCCATCTATATGTTACTCCATCCACAGTCCTCAGCCAATACCCCTTAGGCTCTCAAGTTTTATACAATGCCCTTGGAATAGCCTCAGAAATTGAATTACTCATCATGGCTAATTTGAGTCCAGTGTGTTGATGTATATCATACCATGTGCTATAGTTGACCACACATTGATACAGTTTATCCAAGCCTGAAAAGCTTCCCCAAGCTGCAGGTTCTTTCCCATGACCTGCATAAGTGCCTTAACCCCAGCCTGGGTGATCATCTCTGTATTTACTTCACTCTTACCCTGTATCACAGAAATCACCATTGATCTAGGAACAAAGAACATGAAGATCAGATAGAAGAAAAAAGACTAGCATTACAAGAAGTAATTCTGTGGAGGAGAACATAACATGTGCATGCCATAAAGCATGACCTTGGGACATGTAGACATTTCTGCCTTGGCCCTCTAGAGGCATGCTAAGCAGAAGATCTGGAGGGGAACACACGTAGGGTTGATGGTCCACAATCTCGGGTCCCTCATCTCCAATCTCTGCTAGTAGCACATCAGCCATTTTATATGCCATCCCTGGCATCTGGAGAAAGAGACAAAACTATTTAAAGGAGACAGATACTGGAGTTGAACATATCAGACTCAGAGGAGTGAAAGCTAGCTAGATTTTTTGTTGCTATCTTTGAAGGTCCTGGTGATGATACTGCATGTCTGAGGAATAACTGGATAGGCCTTCCCTGAGAAGGCCATGTGGCTGGAGGTGTGGACGAGGCTAACGGCAAATTGGCAGGCAAACCAAGTGAAAACCAAGCAAGTTCCTTTGCCTCACTCTGCATTCAAATAATAACTTGACTGGGGTGACAAGCGGGTGGAGAAAGGACAGACACACAGACACATCCCAGTAAAGCTGGGGTTAGGTGAGTGGTACCTTCTCCTGTGGAGGCACCAAGTGCAGCAGCAACCCAGATACTCAGTGAGTTTATTTTATATGTCTGAATCAAGGAGGCAGATTTGTGATATGTAGCCAAACAAGGAAGTGGGCTCAGCTGATCTCAGTAGGAGATCTCTGCAGGGGAGCAGTCTCAAGCTGTCATCCCAGGAGAGGAAGCTACCCTTTCTAATAGTTTCTGCACACACTATCAACATTTACACTAAGATAAAAGAAGGCTTTGTCATCCTTTTGAGCCTCACCTGGGGCAAGGTTTTGGCACTCATATGGGTCTGAGGTCTGAGTCTTTGGGGTTCTTGACATGGTTGTGTCCATGACAAGACACATTCACTCAAGAATTCCTCTCCACTCCTTACACATTCACTCAGGGCTTCCCCCACTCCTCACACACACTCCTCCTCTCACTTCAATTTTTTCATGTACCAATCCCTTTTGTGTGTGTGTGCTGGCCACATCTCATATCATCATCTTCATCCCAGATCCTTAGAGATCCATCAGATTATAGAACAGTCAGGTTCTTGTCTAAGAGAAAATTGCTAGAAACCAACAAAGACTCTTCCTCACATTTGCAACTAGACTGGCTACATGGTTTGCTTGACTCTCCAGGCTAAAAATCAAGAACCATCTTTTACTTTTGGCTGTTTTGAATGTTACCTGATGTCATCATATCCCGAAACAGATGGGTAATCATATGAAGTACAACCAAGGCATCCAAGAATCCATGTTGAACCTATTGGAAGCATGTGCCCAGTTCTGTCTCAGCATCATCATAAATGAAAATGGCTGACCATTTTCTGTTGTTCCTCTTGAAAAGGCTTTGTCTAATAGAATTCTCTTGTCTTTTCTCTCACCATATTGCATATATTAATAATTTGTCTTTTTGTACTAGGATCTATGTATCAAAAGAATTCAGCTAATTAGTTATGTTTAGTTTGGACCAGTACAGATTGGGAGATTGTGCATTTTGAGCCATTTGATACAGGGGTAGTGTGTGTGATACGAGAGGTAGAGAGGTATATGCTTTTAGTGTGTGTATGTAAGGAATGCAAATACTTTTTATTTTGGTAAACTATGGTAGATTAAAAGGCATAGTCACATTGTTTTTGTGGCTTATTCTTCAAAATGGGAAGATCTAGCTGGTGTGGACTGGAGGAGAACTGTTCAGAGAACTGAGGCTCCCCATCCAACAACCACATGTATTGCTTAATCTGTAAAAAAGGTTGTCTTAGACATCCCAGACTTACTTACCTCCATGAAGCCAGTGGATGAACATCTCATCCAACCCATGGGATCATGAGAAAGAAGAATTAATTGTGCTTTTAATTACTAAGTGTTTGGATAGTTTGATTAACTTTGATAGACAATAAACAGTATCATAATAAAACTTGAGCCAGGCGGTGGTGGCGCACGCCTTTAATCCCAGCACTTGGGAGGCAGAGCCAGGCGGATCTCTGTGAGTTCGAGGCCAGCCTGGGCTACCAAGTGAGCTCCAGGAAAGGCGCAAAGCTACACAGAGAAACCCTGTCTCGAAAAACCAAAAAAAAAAAAAACTTGATCATTCTAGCCATTTTGTATAAATAAGAACAAAGGTGAGGAAAATGTAATAAGAACTGAAGGAGATAAATCAAACATAACCCATTCCTTCAAGCTTCAAATATAAATATTAATTTTAGTAGACATCCATGATTTAAGAACAAAATAAACCTATGATGGATAGTGAAGGAAAGATCTGTTTTATAAAAGTACTCCTTATTTAGGCCTCTGTCTTTGAAATTATATAATGTACAAACTATGTATAAAAGTTAGACAAGACATCCTGCAAATAATGACATACAAAGCATATGTAACATATAAAATATGTTAACTCATCCCATCATCACAATAATCCTATTAGAAAAGGGATACCATGATTTGTACATCACAATGAAGAAATAGAGCTGTAGAAATGAAGTAGCTTAATCCAGACTGCTTAGGTTTGCAGAACTGAGCTAAATTGAAATCCCAGGTAGACCAGAAGTTCTAGAGTCTGCCCCTAACTACTCAGTACACTACACTCCAAAGTGAAGAATTTGATTAAAGTCTGTCAGCCAAGTTTATGGAATTTTTGGTTTATAACTTATATAACTTTCAAATTTCCAACTCAAATTTATGGGTTTCCCATTATTTTGCTACCCGTAATTACCCCATTTTTATGTTTAAATCCAAAGCTCAAACTATGTACGACAGTGAATAAAGAGGATGGAAGAAATTTTCCTCCAATAATTTATACTTGAGTTAGACATTGAAGAACAAGAGAATAAGAATAAAAATACTTTTCTGATCTCTCTACACATCTACATATTTCAACAGATATTTTTTAATGTTATGAATAACAAATATGTCTCCTAGGACACATTTTCTATCTTGTCTAACATTTATTTGTAGATATGCTAGACACCTTTTATGGTGGAATCCCAGCTTGATTTACTTTTGTGACGTTAACAGAATGAGTGGATAGATGGTTGGAGAATGAAAAGATGAGCATATGTATGAATGAGCAAATCTCATACTTTTGAATTGATGCATACCTATAACTCACAGTTTCAGTATTCCCAAGGATATGTTTCCTGAAATCTTTTTTTTTTTGATTCACTAAGATGAATTAATGGGAAGTAACTGAATTTTATTGTAAGATTGTACATCAGGAAGAATTATTTGTCTTCCTATTGTTTCACAATAATTTCTAATAACCATTATGTAATAATTATATACACATATATAATTGACTGTTAAGTGGAATAGATAGTATACATGCATATATATACACATATACATATGTATGTATGTATAGTGTAATTGAGAATTAAACAGCCTAGGGCTTTGCACATACTAGGCAAGTTTTCTCCCACTTGTTCTCATTCTCTCTGTCACTGTCTCTGACTCTATCTTTGTATCTCTCTTGTATTTAGAAATGGAATCTCATGTCATCTAGGCTAGACTCAAGCTCACTAGGTGGTCTTGAACTACCGATCTTCCAGCCTCCATTTCCCAGTTGATGGGATTAATGACATATGCTACCATGGCTGCTCCTTTTTCTTCTGAGACAGAATTTTACTAAGTTTCCTAGGCTGGCCAAGAAGTTGCTCTGTGGTGCAGACAGGCCTTGAACTTGTAACCCTGCTGTTTCAGCCTCCTGGAGAGTTAGGATTCCAGGTCTGTGCCACCAGTCCCATTCTCTAATAATTATTTTAGTATTTCTTCCATGAATTAGTCTTTGTGTGTCTATTTGAGTGGCCTTGCATGTGAGACACAATTTTATTTTTCTCCCAAAGTATCTCCTAATGTAATAGAAGTTTGTTTTTCTAAATGTTTTAACAAAATTGCCTTTAGAATTCTTTTAAAGGTAAATAATGTACCAAGGACTGTCATACAAATGGCAGAACCCAGCTCAAAATGAATATGTAAGACCCTATCTTAAAAAATATTTGAACTTTCAAAATAGCTTCATCAGAGTTTTAAACCAAATACAAGGGCAATCAAAACTCTGTTTCCCAAATTTGGTTTCCAGCATCTACTTCAGGTAGCTAAAAACTACTTGTATTTTAATTCCAGGGGATTCTGGCCTGTACACATAAAACACACACACACACACACACACACACACACACACACACACACACACACACACACACACACACACACACATGTAAAAGTAAAAACAAACCTTTAAAAATAAATAATCCCTGGTTCCTTATGATGCACTGGCCATACACATCCATGAAGTAAGCCCTGATGTCACCTTTAATGTCACCTTTAACCTTTTCATCTGCAGCCTCAAGAAATGCTCTATTGCAGGCTGGAAGAGCTCATCCTACAGTGAAGTGTGTGTGTGTGTGTGTGTGTGTGTGTGTGTGTGTGTGTGTGTGTGTGTGTGTGTAGGGGGACTAAATATGAATGTGCATATGTTTGTGTTGGGTTATGCCTGCTATGCATAGGGAGATTTTAGCACTTCAATACAGTAAGAATTATTATCGATAATTATATTACAGGGTACATTCCCAAGAGCTCTCACAAGTCAAACACACTAGTAGCTAACTATTAAAAAATGTATATCCTTCCTCGTGCCCCTGTCCTGTGTTATACTGTTACCCCAAGTAAAATATCCCAACTTTGAGCAGCATAAACTACTTTGCATCCTTTTATATAAATGTGGTGATACTATGTGTACTCTTCTGTATCCATTATTTTTCATTCAAAGTCATGTTAGAGAACCAACTCTATTGTAGCATTTACTTGCAGTAATTTTATCCTGTAAAGATGGAATTTCTTAAGACTTCACTGTGGGAATACATGACAATTCAAAAAATCTGTTTGGTTGTTGATTGGAATTTGGAAAACTTTTGTTGTCTTAAATAATAAAAATAATTCTGCTGTGAAATAACTTTGCTAAGATAGTTATGTAGTATAATTTTATAAACCAATTTGTAACAAATATATAACCAGGAATAGAATTGCTGTCATGAGTATACATATGACCAGCTTTAATGGATACTGTTCAATAGTTTTTTGAAGTCATACAAAATCACATTCACAATAGCCATTCATGAAAGTTGATTGCTTTACATTCTATCAGTGTTGGTGTTAAAGCTTTTTATATTCCTGCCATTCTGGAGTGTGTATGCAGTGGTACCACATTACGTTTTAATGTTCATTTAATCCATGACTAACAATGTCAGACTTTTTCCTACATTTGTTAGGCATCTCAATATCTTCTCTGTGAAATGTCTAAAAGGGTGAACTATTTTTTACCTGGTTACCTATATTTTCTTAGTTACTTATAGGTATTCTTAATATATTCTGGGAGTTTCTTACTTGTCTGTGTGTATTAGGGATATTTCCTTCCCCTCTGTAGGAAACCTTTCATGATTTTAGTGGTTTTTATTTATGTGCCTGATGGTTCACATTCTTAAAATATATCTCCTTTTGGAAAATGATAGGATAAAACCCATAAAAGGACAAAGAGATTCTTTATGAAAAAATATGCATCAGCATTTATGCAAATTATACTTGATTGATAATGATCATACCCAAAGCACTAGTAGTTTACAATGAACTAGCAACAACCCTGATCATGTGTCAGAATCTAAAAATTTCCACAGCAATAATGAGAATTCAGACAATTTCTGTGTATGGTGAGTGGGAGCCTTTTGACATTGCCACATGTGAGGAGCCTGGCTTCTAAGCAGAATGCTAAATTTTTAGTGTGTTTTAATAATATATCCAGGATTATTGTCTTAAGCATCACAAAGAATTAACAAAAAGCCATGTGACAAAGCCACAGATGTGTGATGAGTGGATACCCTAAACTCCCAAGTTCTGCCCACCTCAGGCTCTCATCTCAATGCTCTTTCCCACATTTTTGATGTTAGTAAATGGATGATCTGTTAATAAAACTGACACAATTGAGAATGTCAATGAAACACAATAAAGGAGGATGTGAGAATGTAGATCCAAGCTCCACAAACCAATCTATCGTTGTAAAATTAGGTTTTGAAAAACGATGTTCGTGAAATTGGTTTTTAATATGGTTCATGTCAACTTTATACTGTTTTTCTGAAAAAGTATTGATTTTCTAAAAATTCCAGTAAGAGTATTGTATAAACACTTATAGGAGTCATTATGGAAAGTCATTGTGGAGTTACTTAAATACAGCATGATTAAGCTGGGCTACGTGGGCAATGGGGACATAGCTCAGTTGGTGGAGCTGTGTGTTCATGAAGCCCTAGGATTGGTCCTCAGCACCACATAAACCAGGTGTGCTGGCACAGGCCTGTGATCCCAGCTCTAGAGCTGCGAGGATCAGACTTTTAAGGTAATCCTTAGCTGTGAGGCCGAAGTCAGCCTGGAATAGGGGAGATCTTGTTTAATAAATGTCCAACGAGAATTATTAGCACAGCTTTTAAAGGTTCCATATATGTAAATAGAACAATAAGGTTTCAAATTTATGAAAATCATTATTTTTCTTGAATCAATTAAATGCTGTGTATTTAACTCAACCATCCTTAAAACATTACAAAGAATATCATGTACTCATGTATTTTCATACTATCAATGGTTGAATAGTGATCATTTTTCCTCTTCCTCCTCCTCCCTCCCTTTCTCCTTCTCCCCTCTCTTTCTTCCTCCCATGTGTTTAAGCTTTCTTTTGTGTGTGTTTGTGTCTTTCTGTTTATCTGCAAGACATATCTGATTTGTGGAAGTTCCAGGAGAGCAGCTATATGCATATCAACCTTACTTTTGACGTACACCCTAGGCTGTGTATGAACTACATTGTATAATATCCCTAGATAGGCATCCCATAGGATATGTTGTATGATATCTCTAGATAGGCTTCCCATAGGACATATTATATGATTATCTCTAGATAGGCATCATGTAGGAGGTGGCTCAACAATCCATATCCTTCAACCAACTGATAATAATAAAAAGTGCTAAATTTAATTTATTTTTATTTTGCAAAATAAGTTCATCTTGCTCATTTTTTATAGCTTTTTTTTTTCTCTTTAAACTGCTATGAACCTTCCCAAGTTTTGAGGACAATGTATCTTTTTTTTTTGTAAAAGATGACAAAATATCTTTCTGAAAAAGAATCATATAATATGTGACACAATATAATACTTGTGAACTACTCATCAAATTAAACATGTGAGGTTCTTTTTAAAAGTGCGATTACATTTCCAATGTGTGCATTTGGTAAAAACTCACTGAGGACAACCTTAATGTCTGAAATTCCACCCTGAAAGCTGGGATTACAGGAGGGCTAATTGACAATGACTGAGCTAGAATCTTTGAGAATCTGTATTTCATTTCATCACCATAGCCAATTACTCAAGACGTCAAAGAAAAACTTCTCCATTCAGATGAACCATAGATAAATGCATATTGAATTTTCTTTGTTTCTTTTTTAAAGTATGGCTCCCAAGTCACTGAAGAATATAAAGAATACATGTAGGGATAAAATATAATGTTAGTCAGAGGACAGAGGATATCTCACTTCATTACTTCAAAATGAAAAGATGTTCATTTGTGTTTATGCTTACAATAATAAAAAATACATGATGCATTTTATAATATACACTTCCAAGTCCTGAAAATTAAAAATTTCAAAGCATTCTTTCTGTAACACGAATCTTAAAATGTCTTATTAATAAAAACAAACCTGGAGCCAGGTATTGGGGTGAATGCTGAAAGATCAGAGAGACAGAACAAGCCACAGGAACCTCACCTTGCCAATTCCTAAGCTGTTTGCTCAGACTGGAAGCCTCTGTGTCCTCATCCAAATGGATCTCAGCTGAACTGCTGCTAAAAGCCTAAAAGCTTAACCAGCTCTACTTCCTGGTCCTCATGTCTTAAATACTTTTTTGCTTCCTGCCACCACTTCCTGGGATTAAAGGTGTATGTCACCATGCCTGGCTGTTTCCAGTGTGGCTTTGAACTCACAGAGATCCAGACAGATCTCCACTTTTGGAATGCTAGGATTAAAAGTGTGTGTGTACCACCATTTTCTGGCCTATATGTCTATCTAGTGGCTGTTCTGTTCTCTGACCCTAGATAAGTTTATTAGGGTGCACAATATTTTGGGGAACACAGTATCACCACAAAAATCAGAAATAATTCTTTTTCCTGTAGAGAGATCCTTTGACCTCTTCTTTATCACTGAATTAGAAAACAAAACAAACAAACAAACAAACAAACAAACAAACCCTAGAATTCAGTTGTACTCAGAGCTGAAGTGGCACACTGCAGTTGTAAAGCAGTTTGTACATTTTGCAAAGTGCTTTTGGGTACTTGGGTTTTTCCTCATAGTCATCTAGCTTAACTCTTTTCCTGTGTGCACTACCTGTGTTCTATTTATATTTTTTGCTTCTTATTTGCAAAATCATTCATGTTTTCATCACATTTGTATTTCTACTGAGTCGTTTTGACTAATTTAGACTTTGTTAGGATTATGAACCAAAGTGGAAAAGCTATGAATTAGAGGACATAACAGTCACCGTGATTTACTATTCCAACTTTTGGAACTTCACATTAACTCATGGTGGTGGCCATGTTTGGCTGGGGAAAGCCATATGGCCAATGACATTGTTAAGAGGCTGCCTAAAACCATTTCACAGAAAGCTGGTAAACTACGACTTTGGGCTGTGGAGGCCACATGCTTCCTTTCTTCAGCCAAGAGAAACACAATAGCTGAGTTTCCTATAATGATTTTTAGAAACGTTTAAATGCAGGACTATATCTTCTCTCAGGAAGTCCAGGTGATAATTCAGGCACATCCCCCAGTATTCCTCTGAAAAGCATGCTTCTAGGGAACAACACCAACTTTTACTTCAGAAGGAATCGTTCCATTTATTTCGGATTCTAGCAGTAGTTGGGTGAGCCTGGTTCAGCTGGTTTCATAGCATGGGGATTTTCTTTGAAATGCCTTTCTTTGAAAGGTCCTGAAGACATTCCCCTCTTCTAAATCTCTTCCCCTGTTACAGGTTTTTCCATTGTGGGCTATTTTGGTAAGGGTATCTTTTCCTCAAAATAGTTATTCACTTAAAAAGCCTTCAAAATATTAACCAGTCGCTGAAGGTTCTTTGAAGAAAAATATGACTGTTCGTGTAAACAATTAATGGTTGTTAGGCATGGCAGCGTATATTATGACAAACAACACATGCTACATGATGCCAGCTGGTGTAATGATGTGATAATGTCTGAGTCATTAACTCTGGCACACAGTTTACGATGCCCTTCTATGACAGGATTAATTGATTCACACATACATTAAAACAAAAATAACTAAACTAAATTCAGCTGGAAGCCTGGCTCCTCGTTTGTCATAAACCCTGCCGTTGGTGGTTGCTGACACAGACCTGAGTGCTCAGTGGATTGAGGATCTCTTAGCTGACCTCACCTCTGTGAATGAGAGCAGGCACCTCTGGAAAGCACTAGAGAGCATTAAGGTATAGGCTCCTGGAGAAGAAGTCAGGCTGTGAAAACTTCTGTGTATATACCTATGACATGGAAGTAAATGTATAGGACATTTTAATAGTGAAATGGTTCACAATAGCTCTTAAAAGCAATCTCTGAAATAAAACAGCTGTTTTTTTTAAAGAGAATGTGAGAAATACATCTTAGATGCTTTTCTAAGACAATGAATTAGATGTTTGAAGAATTTCTTTCAGAAAGCTAATTCAGTGCTTTGCAGAGGTTTTATGGAATTATGAAAAGTTTGACTGATATCCAACACAGTAACAAATGGTGCTAACTTCTGTCTTCTGAAATTTTATCCAAGTATTGACTTGAGAGTGTTGGTAAGACCAGGGCTGATGGGATAGCTCAGTGGGAAAAGTGTTGGGGGTATGAGCTTGGAAACCTGAGTTTGACACCCCACATCCCACAGTGCAAGGAGGGAAGAGACTCTTTAAAGTTGGCCTCTGATTTCTACATAGACACAATGGCACGTGTATGCCCACACTCTCTCTTACACATACACAATAATAATAAATAAAATAGGAATTAAAAATAAATCTGAGTCTCTACAGTTCTTCATCTAACACCTGAGCATGCAGTACTAGTTTTATTAAACTGAGAACTCATTTGTTTTTCTGTAATATCAATGTATGGTATTCTATGAAACAATCAACTAGGAACTAAATTATTTCTTTACTAGATGGTCTTTTGTTTTGCTGGAAACCATATTCTATTTAACAATTTCTAGCTGCTTAAGTTAAGACTAAGGTGTAGAATATAAATTTCATTATGAAAGTGCTTCAGACACTTATTTATTATACTTACTGCTATTGTTAGTATTTTTGGCATGTGTGTTGGAGGTATTGAGTATCCAAGTGCTTAGTTTAGTATATTTTATGTAACATACTAAAAGATAAAATGCAATGGGAGAAAATTGATAACCTTAAAATATATGATTTCTTTGATAATTTGATATTTTTAATTTGCCACTCTTTTTCATGATCAGACTAGGCACGTCACACCTTTTCATGTTTAGTTTGACTGTTCTTCTAGCCTGATAATGTGATAACCATGTGATTGGTGAAGGGGCCTGTTTAAACAGGAGGTTCAGGACTCATCATCCTGAAAACATGTCATGAGATGAATGTTTCTGTCTTTCCTTTTCTGATTTCCAAAGTAACATTACAATAATAATTAAAAATGTTCACTCTAAAGAACTATGTTTTTTTTTTCTTTTCCACTGTTCAAAGAATTTTACTTGTCCATATTTTAAGACTCACATCTAATGGTAACAGCTTAGAAGATTCAATGAAATCATAATGAAGAAAATTAAATGTCACTTATAATTTTTATGGGGCTCAGAGGTCGTCACAATTAACATGTTGCATACTTCCCATTGGCATTATTTTATGCATATATTCTATATCTCTGAAGGCAAGACAATGAAAATATAATTTTAAACTCATTTTTCAAGATAGTTTTGTCCTAAACTTTATTTTATCAAATGTTTTATTAACTATTTCATTGACGTATGAAACATGAACAAAATTTCTGGACTTTATATTATTTTCCACTTGCGTCTATTATATGTTATACTTTTAATTATATGCTTTTACTGTTATATGTATGGTCCCTCTGTGTTTGACTTCGCAGCCCCTGTTCTGAGACTGAACTTGGCACAAAGGCAAGAGAAGTGAGTAATGGATTTGTCACAGCTGGAAGTAGACGAGAATGCAGTGAGGGTAAGACATAGTAAAGGCTGTAGGTTGCAGTAAATTGAGACTTTAACGTGTGATTCTGGCCACAGAAACACAAAAGTAAGTAGTCTGACGGCATAATAAACTATTGTAATTTTTTGGAAGTATGTTGAATACAAGACCCACAGTGTATGTTTAAACTTCACTTATTTTACAACTTCACTCTGGCCAAGTAGCCTTATAATCTCTAATAAGTAGTGAATCCCACTCCTTCAAAGATGACTAATAATCAGGACAGAATATGCAAATAAAAAGAAGTAAAATAACATATGCAAAGCAAATGAAGCATCTATAGTAAATGAGATAATTAGCAGGAACTGTGTCTGCAAATAGCAAATGCTTATAAATGTTAGACATATATCACAGAAATAGTCATCCAAAAGACAGATAATTATCTGACACACAGTTGTCCATACTCTCAAACTGAAAACTGCATGTATATTTACTTATAATATATACATTTATCCATAGCTATATATAGTCATATGTAACATTCACAAAAAAAGAGAGCATTCAAAGGAGACACAATGAAACAAAAAATATAAAACAACAAAAAGAGTTAGAATTATAAATGAAATAATGGAAGAAGTAATTAAATTAATTAATTATATAGATAAATTAAAGGAACAGTGGAAGATGAGAGTAAACACGGGTAGATGTATTGGAACTACAGAAACTTAGAATATGCACAAATATAATAATGTCATGGGCGCAAACCTGTGCACAACTGTAACTCCAGAAAAAGAGAATATGTATAAAGATGAGTGAATATGTTTTTTCTTTAAAAGAAAATATAATTGAATTTTCAAATCAAAATGGCATGTGGTGACCCAGGACAAACTGAGATCTAATGACTGATACCAAATTACTTCTTAATAAATTTACTAAACTAAGAGAATAATGAAAAAAATCATAACATTATCCTGGATGCTTTTTAAAAACCAGGGGAATAAATATGATCTATTTTCAGCAAGTAACAGTGAGCATAGCAACATCTGTGGTATTTTGAGAAAAACCAAGTATGACCAAAGAATCGTATTTCTAGCTAAATTATGTTTCAAGTTTAAACATTACAGAGGAACTATGACCAAGAGTGTAGAAACTTAGAACAATTGGGCTACTAATATAGGAAAGGAGGAAAGATACTTTTATTGAGAAAATTCAGCCAACCTAAAGATGGATGAAAATAAATAATTCAGAAAGGGATGTCATGTGGCCAATTAACTGGTGAAGAATTGTGGAAACTATGTACAAGTTCTAAAATTCGGCAACATAAAATCAAAACTCCACCTATCACTCCCCTGGGATGAAGAACAACCGTAGGTGAGCTAGACCTCAGTTCCCCGCAGCCCAGCAGGAGACACTCATGCTGTATTCCCTTGTTACAAAACAAAACCATAAACCGATATTATATAAACCATGCTTCAGGGAAGCATTTGGAAATTTAAATGCTTTGTGGTAAACATCTTAATTTCAGTTTTTTAAATTTTATTTTAAATTTTAATTGTGTGTGTATGTGAATGCACAGATGCCACGGAGTCCAGAGAATGTACCAGATGTCCTGGAGCTGGAGCCACAGAAGGTTCTGAACCCTAAGAGGTTGGTGCTGGGGACCAATCAGCAGCCCTCATATCTGAATTTCAATAAACCCTGAGTTTCACTCAATAACTTTTCCATTGAAATTCAGAGAAAATCTATTTAATTCTACCGGAATGATCACAAACATGGGTTTCTTTTGTTTCCACACTAAACTTTAGTCATCAGGCTCCTCTGCTCTCCAAGCTTAGCAAGCATTGCAGAGTAGACCCTCATCTTTGCCAGCTTCTCCCGAAAACCTGCTGATCTCAGTGAGAGCCTTTTCCTACATGACCACACCACCTGTGTTCTCTTGCTCATCCGACCTCCTCTGAAAAGTTTCTCCTACGTTTAATAATGTTTGTGTTAGCTTCCGAGGCCTGCTGAATAAGGTACAAATAAACCGGGTTGCTTAAAACAACAGTGATTTATTCTTTCAGTCGTAGACTACAGACCAGGATTCTAAAATCAAGGGGTCGGGGGGGACCATACATGCCCTGAGATTTTTGGTGCAGTCTGCCTTTCAGCATCTGGTGGTGGCTCTCAACGTTTTCTTTCTTAAGTTTTGCAGCTCTGTCACTCCAGTCTCTGATTTGATCTTTACAAGGTGTTCTGTGCAGACACCAGTTACCCCAAATTACATGATTGTCCTCCTTCTGTGTGACCTTATCTTTTTTTTTTTTTTTGGTTTTTTGAGACAGGGTTTCTCTGTGTAGCTTTGCGCCTTTCCTGGAGCTCACTTGGTAGCCCAGGCTGGCCTCGAACTCACAGAGATCCGCCTGGCTCTGCCTCCCGAGTGCTGGGATTAAAGGCGTGCGCCACCACTGCCCGGCTGTGACCTTATCTTAACTGTTTGCAATGACTATTCCTAAGGAAGGTCACATTCTGAATACAAGCCCAGAACTTCAACACATCTTTTGAAGCTATATAGTCAACCCATAGACTACATCATATCCTGTAAAAGAGAAGTTTTCTGTTTTAATTTGAGATGCCTAAAGAGTTCTGATATTGAAGCATTTTCCCTATTTTAAAAAAAAAACATAACATTTTTATTAATTCTTTGAGAATCTCATAATGCATACTATGTATGGTGATTATATTCATCCTCATTCTACCTCCTAACTCTTCTCAGATCCATCCTCCATGCTCCTTCTCCCTCCCTCTCTCTCCCCATTTGCTCATTGCCAACTGAGTTCAATGTGTGCTGCCCATGTACTCAGGTGTGAGGCCATCCACTGGAGCTTGGTTGACCTATAAGGAGCCACAACCTTAAACAAAACTGACTCTTCCTCTGCAAGAAGTTCTTACTTATCAGTAGCTTTGCAGCTAGGAGTGGAGGCTGATGAGCTTGATCCCTCTCCATGCTGGAATGTTTTCTGGCTTGGTCTTGTATGGATCTTGTATAGACAACCCCAGCTGCTGTGAGTTCATGAGAGTAGTGATTCTGTCATGTCCATGAGACACCTGCACTCTGGTCCTCCCTTACCTCTTGTTTTAATAGTCTTTTTGCCTGCTCTTTTGACTTTGCCCCTGCACTTTGGGAGAAGGGATGTGATATAGATGTAACCTTTGTTGTGAGAACTCCACTGACACTTACTCTTTCTTTACACTTTTACCACTTGTGAGTTTCTGCGTTTGCCACTACCCACTGCATGGAGGATTTTCTCTGATAACGTTCGAGAGCTCTGTCCTATGGGTACAGAGATACGTATTTAGAGGATAGTTTGATACTATGTCCATTTAACAAGATAATAATAGTAGGCTCATATGACATATGAGATCGATCCCCAACCATTGGTTTTTGGTCATATGTACACAGCCAGGCATGTGTTTCCTCCTATGAAATGGGCTTTCCATTCAGATCATTGTTGGTTACCTAATAACATCCATGCCACTATTTTGCCATGCTGCTCATTATTGTAGCATACAGGGTTCATAGGTAGGCAATTTTCTGATATGAAAGCTAACTATTGAAGAGGAAACTTTCTTGTCAGTACCAACTTGATTCCTCCGTGTTCTGTGATGGAGTATGTGGTGTCAAGTTCTTTAGATATTATGCAATGGTACTGACTAGTAGTTATTTCTTGAGGTAAGTGATCTATATATTTTACATGGTGTATCAGGAATAGTCTATCTAGATTTCCATCCGCTATGACATTATATTGTTATATTACATTTCATTCATCTATTTCTTCTGTACATCCACTAAGATAAATTTATCACCCATTACTTTGTGTGTAGTGATGTGCCAGACATGGTTCAGGTATATAACTAGATCCTAGAAATAAATCCTGTGGTAGATAAATTAAAGAACAGTCGTGTGTGTAAGAGCAGGGAACAAGGCAGCTGTTGGTGGCAAGGCCAGACACTGTCGAACCCCTAAATTCATGACAGAAATTTTGGAATTACCTTGAAAACAGAGGAGAGCTGAGACATGATGAAATTTCTATCTCAAATTATAAATCCTTGATTCTGAAAGAGAAAAATACTCTGGAATAAAATCTAGCAAGAAGACAGAACCATATTTGAGATGTTGTCTATGTGAAATACCTGAGAAATAGTGGACAGTCAAATGAAGGTATTAATAACAGAGCTGAAGAATTGTGAATGTGTGTGAGCAGTGTTTCTCATATAATACCAGGAGGAATTTACTGTAACCTGGGTACAGTCTAGAGAAGGAGGAGGTACATGGGGAGGAAGAGAGAGATGCTAAGTGGCACTCCAAGGACCGTCTGGATGTACCATTCACAGAGACAAAGTAAAACCATAGCAACAGAATTATATTAGGAATAAAACTACAGAGTTTGCTGTAGCTTCTTTTTTTGTCATTTTCTCATATCAATTGTTTACAATGTGTCAGGCTTTGTCATTATTTGCCAGATTTCACCTTTTTATAGAATTAGGACCCTCTCTCACTTGTTTTAAAAGATTAAAAAAAAAAAGACAGAAAGGATTTAAAAATCTCCCATTGTTATATCAATTTTAATAAAATAATTATAACAAAAATATTCAACAAGTGAACACATTAGTATTTTATTTCACTGTTTGAATATTTTGATAGTTTATTTTTCAATATAATTTTTAAAATGTCTAAAATATAAGTCCACAATAAACTTAAGACATAAGTGCAAAACTTAGAAAAATTTCTAGTGAGTCCTATATCTTATCCAGTTCACTTTATATCAACAAAATATTATAGACCAAGTAACATAAATAACAGAATTTTATTTCTCTTGGTTCTGGAGGTTACAAATCAGGACTCTGATTCAGTCGACTTCCAAAGATTCTCTGCCAGGTTTCAGACTGTTGTTTCTGACAGGGCGATGGAACTCTCTGGGGCCCTTTTATTGAAATATTAATTCCATTTATAAGGGCCCTATTGATATTACCCAATCACTCACCAGAGGCCAAGCCTCCTGTTACTATCTCAATAGGGTTGAGATTTTAACATTTATATGAACTGATTTTCAGTTCATCACAGCTGAACATTGGTTACTACTATTATTATTTTGTTGTTGTTATTGTTGTTGTCAGTTGGAACCAAACTGAAGTACATATTTTCAGAGCTTACTCATTACTCAGATTCATTGTCTACCTGTCCTCTGATGGAGTCAGCATTCTGAGAGCTTGTCTTGAGTTGCCTCAAGAGACTGATGACCTAATATGACACATAAAATTATTTTGAAGTTTATGTCATGGAAGAATTTGTATTTTTGAGTTTTAAATTACAGAGAACATCACTGCCAATACTACTCAGTAGTTTAAATCTTATTAATATTAATTTTTAAAAATAGGCTTTAAAAAATAATAGTGATTCCTTGTTAGGGAAGGGTGAGGTGGGGCTTTTTCATGCAGCCTATGTGGGCCTTAAACTTGGTAAGAAGCTGAGGGTGGCCTCAAACTTCTGGTCCTTCTACCTCTGCTTCCCAAGGACTATGATTACAGACATATACCACCAAGCGTGGTTGTGATGGTTCTTTAATCCAACCCGAAGTCCACCATATGGAAGCTAGTTACATGTTGAATAAAAGTGATTCAGACAAAACTGAGCACACACAAAACAGACTAATAAGTATCAAATTTCTTCTGTTTATGGATGACCATAATTTCAATAATTTCATTGTCCTATTAAGTGTAAATCAAGAAGAACCAGTAGAAGAAGTCTTCAGTGACTGATGCAAATCTTCAAAGCACAAAATACTAATCTATGCAATCTGGAGCCTTTGGGAGTCTATATTTGGTTTTATTTTAGCATGTTTCCCACCTGACTTAAAGTATTGCCAGCATTCTGATGGACATTCACTTCTGCTGCACAATAAAGAGCACTATGACTATGAGTAGCTAGGGAACAGTTTTGATGCCCTGTGGATATGAGAGCAGTGATAATACTAGATTTTGAATTTTTACTGAAAAGAGTGTATTTGGATTGCTTTTTGGAATTTTGGGCCTTATTTTCATTGAAAAAAGAATACAAAACTTTGAATATGTGATTCATGTCATATTTTGATTTGTTCTTAATCGAGCACCTACGTTTCTACCAAACTCAGCTAGGAGGGAATGGAATGGGGGAGGAGATCAGGGAAAAGAAAGAAAAGAGCTCTCACCTTAAAGAAACTTCTGGTCTTAAGACAAAAAGACAGTAAAACATAATTAAAATGTTATTTTCAAAAATTGCTTTTATTTATTTTAATGTATATTGGTGTTTTGCTTGCATGTGGATCTGTATACCATGTGCATGCCTGGTACCTGAGGAGACCAAAAGAGGATATCAGATACCCTTGGACTGGTGTTACAGACAGATGTGAATTGCTCTGTGGGTGCTGGGAATCGAACCTGAGTCTTCTATAGAGCAGCCAATGCTCTTAGTCGATGAGCTGTCACTCTAGCCCCAAGATGTTAATTATTAATTACTCCAAGAAGAGTAGGCCTATGGGAAGCCTAAATGAGGTAACATAAAATCCTGCCCAGGAAGGAGGTTACATTAGGTGGATACTTCATTCCCAGAATTATTATAACACAGCTTATCAATTGACCTGTGTGAACTTGGAATGAATGGCTTCTGCTGAGACTGGACACTGTGCAGAGAAAGAAATACTGGCATTCACTTGGATTGACCAGATGAATGATGGCTAACCTTCTGATGTAGTCCCTTTCTTGTCTTATTGAAAAGTCATTTCAGAGACACAATGGTGGAAAAGATCAGGGACCAGGAATCTTCTCAATCCACCCCTACCCCAGTTCAGATGTTGTGCTTGACTGTTCACTAGCTTGCTGGGTGGAATCAATCACAGTGGAAGTTTCTTGGATCAGCAGTTTCCAAACTTGGCTGCAGGATGAAATAACTTCTGTAATTAAAAAAAAATACACAAGTGTATACACACCTCTGCTGGTTGGGCTCTGGACAGGATAGTTAAACCTGTTCCTGAGATGGCAAAAGGAAAGAGAGCTTTGTGGTGACTCTTGCTGCAGATGTAGACGTTGCTTGTCGTAGAGGAAAGGGTACTTCTGAGGTGGTGGAAGGGATGGTGACGCAAGCCAACAGCACCCTCCTGTGAAGGGCCACAGTCCCCACTGGCCTCCTTCTCAGCAGCGACGCAGTGGGAAGCTGGACTCAGGCCTGAGCGTGGGGAGCACACTACACAAGGTGCGCTCAAGGAGTGACATCTATTGTTTCTTGCACAGTGCAAGAGTGTGTTATTGATTTGGATTTTATTCATAGTAGCCTTGAAGAATTGCCATCAGTTTTTACACTTGCCTCTTTATGCCATGAAATTACACATTTTTTAAAAGATATCTTGTTCAGTTTCGGTTCCCAAGTCTAGCTGGTCTACTCCATGACATGTTCATCACTTTGTGATTCTTGCATAAATGTATTTCAGGATACAACACTGTCTTAGTTTACTGTCTGTTTCTTCGATAAAATACCATGACCAAAAGTAACTAGGAGAGGAAAAGGTTGATTTGGCTTCCAGGTTACAGTCCATCACTGAGGGAAGCCAAGGCGGGAACCCAGAAGAGGGAACTAAAGCAGAGACTATGCTGCCTTTCCATGGCTTGCTCAGCTTTCTTTCCTATAAAACCCAGGACCACGCTCCCAGAGGTCAGTGCCCACAGTAAGATGGGCCCTTCCACATCAATCAGCAGCCAAGAAAATAACCCACAGATAAGTCCACAGGCCAATGTGATGTAGTCAATTCCTTGATTGAAGATTCCTCTTTTCAAGAGACTTTAGTTTGTGTGAAGTTGACACAATCTAACCTTCACAACTGCTATTTCACTTGTCTGTTCTATAGACATCTGGTTAATTGGAAAACCTGCATAATTTCCTGGTTTTGAAAATAGATGATATCAAGGAATACTCTTCTGGGGGTTGGAGGGGTGGTTCAGTAATTAAGTGCATCTATGGCTTTTACACAGGACCCGAGTTCAGTTCTCAGCACTCAGATCTAGCAAGTCCAATCACCTATAACTCCAGCTTTAGGGAAGCTAATGCCCTCTTCTACCTTCTCAAGTTCAAGTAGCTGTACTCACATGTATATATCTACACATAGTTAAATGGAAAAACCACACACACAAATCTCTCTCTCTCTCTCTCTCTCTCTCTCTCTCCAGACATTTGCTTTTAAGAGCTAGAAACTCAGAAGTAATTGATCCAGAATCCTTTGTGGAGTGTCTACTCATTGGGAAAGAAAATACACTTCATCTCAACAGGGATGCTGTTACTCTATGAACTGTCCCTGCAACTATACCCTAGAAAAGAATAAACAAAATAATGTCTTTTCATGTATCATATATACTGTTTGTCCTCAATTTTATATCAAGTAGAAAATATGAGGTTAAAGCTGTTTAAAACATTCATGAAAAATAACAATTTCTGAAGTATCACCACATTAGGTATGGGAGGGTTTTAAATGCCATATTCATTAAAAATTTGATGAACTTAGTTTTATATTACCTGATATGCATCTTTTAAAAAGCTGTTTTGGTACCAAATCCAATACCAGGTACATTTTACTTCCTGGTGAACATTCCACACTCTCTCTACAGTAAAAGTTCTGGATCCAGGCAAGGACAAGTCTTTAGAGCACACATAAGGCAATAGCTTGTAATGCAGTTTGTTTGTCCAAGGAGTTCTTGGCTCTGTAGCAGTGGCAGTAACAGAAATGTGTCTGGAAGTCCCAAGCCCAGGGAGATATGGAAGAAAGACAATGAAAGAGCAGATGGATATCTTTACAGTGCAATGATTTCAGAGCCACACTTGGGGTCATGCCCATTTTTTCTAACAGAGATGTGACAAAGAGGACAGACAGGGGCTAGTGAGAAAAGCATCTATCTCGGTGGTTTAAAAAAAATCTTTTTAGATTATCGAAGATTCTAAAGATTAAAATGAATATGATTTTAATTGTTTAGTCATAGAATACAAAAACTTGGTAGCATTGCTTTATAGATAATATGTCACATTTAATGATAAATAACCTGGTTATCAAGGGTGTATTCAGCATAAAAAATGCATATTCTTATATTGTTATTTGTTCTCTTAGAAGCAAGATAAAAATCTACATTAAGACTGTTTGGGGGCTTTCTAAGGAGACTCTTGCCGTGTATCTTTCAGTATCTCTCTTTTGTTCTTGAATTGTTCATAATCATCCATCACTTCCTGTTTCTACAATACACTGATGTCACATGGGAGTACTGAGACAACTTTAGACTCTTGATCACTGGATTTTAAAGTTGTTAAAGTTATAAAAATATTGGTGTGTATTTTAGGAATCTCTAAATTGTGTTGAAAACCAAGTGACTCTGAATACTATCAATTGGGGTCTTCTAAAAATAAAAAATAAACAAAACAAACAACTAGAAGACACGTGAGATATGTGGATTTGGAGAAGGGCTAACAGTGTTAGGGTTAATAGCGAACATATATGCTAATGGTTGTATGTTAGATGAAAAGTATGTTGTATGATGCAGTATTAGATGTAGTTGTACTAGCTCAGGGTGGTGGATATCCACAGGGCAGACTTGTTTGCTGTGACAGAACATGTACAACCTAAGCAGTCTTATAGTAACAACTCAGTGGCATTGTGCACCTTCATGTTGTGTAACTGTCATTACCATTCATTTCTAGAACTGTTTATATCTTAAACTTGACTCCTGTTACCCCTTTCCACAGTCTTGGTAATACTATTCTATACTTTCTATGAATTTGATTCTTCCAGCTACCTTGTGTGAGTCAAATCATACAGTGGCTGCTTTTGTGCATGACATATTTCACTAGAATATTGCTCATGAAGATCATCCATGCTGTAGCAGAACTCCACCTTTTTTCAGGCGGCATGTGTACACCATGTTTTGTGTATCCATGTATCTGTTGATGGACACTTGGCTTGTTTCCAATTTTGACTACTGTGTGTAATGCTGCTGTGAACATTAGCGTACACATATCTGTTTTAGCCCATGCTTCCAATTCATTTTGGAATGTAGCTAGCAGTACCATTGCTGGCTCATATGGCAATTCTAAATTTAAGTTTTGAGGACTTGCCGTTCTGTCTTCCATAGCAGATGTATCATTTTACATTCCCATCAACAATTGCACAAGGGTCCCCAATTTTCCACACCCTCCCCAGCTCTTATTTTCAATATTGTTTGTTTTTTTATAACAGACATTTTAACCATATTCTTATCTGTAGTTCCCTATGGGAACAAGAAAAATACTATCATGTGCTTATTTACCATTGATTGTATCTTCTTTGGAGAAGTGTCTATTAACATTCTTCACTTATTTTCCATTTTCTTTTTGTTTTTTGTTACTGACTGATACTTGCTTCTATTTTGAAAGTTAATTCCTTACAAACTCTTTTGTTGGAAGCATTAACTTTTTACTCTCTTGTCATCATCCTTTGAAGGACTAAAGTCTTAAATTTTCATAGTCTAATTACTCTCTTCTGGTTGTCTATGGTTTTGCACTGGACCTGGGAAGCTTAATCATAATGCAGCAATATTTGAAAACAGTGCTGGTAAAGAAATGAGTGTGTGAATGCAATTTCTTGATCGCCAAATGCAATGCAAAGATAAAAAAAACCCATGTTTTCATATTCTAGAAATAATTTGATTGAAATAACTGGACATTTAGAAGAATTTTGAAATTTTATAGTGCAACAATTGACTTCTAAAATACAGTTGATATCAAGCTTTCCAGATTTAAACTCACTGAAGAATCTATTCTGTCTTTTTTGGGATTTTTGAGGCCAGACCTTAACAGCCTACACTGTTTTGGAAGTCTCTGTTCAGGCAAGGATGATCTCAAACTTTTTATTCTCCACTTCCCAAATGCTGAAATCACACGTACACATCATTGCATCATGTAATTCCATTTCGTCCCCCTCTAGATATGGAGGAGAACATGGCCTTCATAAAGTGAAATTAAATTCTCTTCACGCTACTGTAGAGAATACAGCAAGAGCAGACTTCAGGGCTCTAACCCTGGCTGCTTGACATTCCTACAAGATGTAGGAGAGGCTGGGGGTTTGATGATGGGAGGGTCATTGTCAGTGAATGCAGACCCAGTTTGAAGGCTGACCTTAACACCATGCTTGTTACGTTATTGTTTTCTTCTCCTAAAGCTGTAGGGTAAAATAGCCAGACTTCCATTTTCAGAACCAGGCAGAACCAGCAAGACAGTGCCAGTGTCCTGCCTTCGGCCATCAAATAAGGCAGTGCCATGGACACAGAGGATACCTGTGATCAGCTATTTGTTGCTTTGACCCCATGGGACATGAAATTCTTAAGACCACACAAAGAACAAAGTCTAGACTACTAAAATCCATTGGGGAGAGGAGTAACTTGAATTCTAGTCTTCCTTTTGGAACTGCTTCCATTTGCTAACAAACATAAAAGGTTCTGTCTAGAGATGGGAAGCCAGACACTCTTTGGTGGAATGCTGTACTTAGCCACCATTTCCATTTCATTGCTGAGGTGCTGGGGAAAGTTAAAATGAGGTAAGGCACACTGGGAATGCAGAGGATAAACTAGAGAGATGGTTAGCATAAAAAGTTAGAGTGTATCTGGGCAGTAGATGGGGGCAGGATACCTCTGCATTATGAGTGTGAATGAAGTGTGAAATGGGAGGCTGTGAATTGCCATTTCCTTAGGACATTGGTGAATGCTGGATAGAAAACTATGCAATTGCAGCTTTATTTCTCAATCATCGTAAATTCCAACATCGAGGAAGCTAGTGGTGTTTTGTATACTTAAGTTTGAAATTTTACTCTGTGCACATTAATCAATTAAGATTCTCTGTGTTAGATGCCATCTATTGCAAGAAGAGACTCCTCTGGTGAGGGTTTGGAGATAACATAGCTGTAAGTCATTAAAAGTCTTTTTACTATTATGTACATTTTAGCAGAATTCTAGTACTGGGAGAGGGAAAGTCAGCTTTCCTTTATGACAGGTCTCCTGGTAGGATGAAACACTCCAGGGAAGACCACACTCCCAAGAGTTATTGGGCACACAAACTAGATCAGATGGGGCAAGAAAAAAGAAGAGTGGGTGGGTAGGCAAGGAGGCTGTAGAGTATGCCTATGAGAGGAGTTAGGGAGAGAAGCATATGATCAAAATAAATTATATGATATTCTTAAAGAATTAATAAGATATTATTTAGAAAATTGAAATTTTCAAAGAAAATTTGGAAAGTTCCTTGGGTCACAGTGCTTCCAGACACAAACCAGCTCTGAGAACATGGGTTATATAACTTTCTTTGAACCCTGAGTTCCCATATATGGCCTGTAAGTTTTAGTTGAAATTCATTAAGAGTACGTTTTTAGGTCCTTGGCAAATGAAGAGTTCATAACTCTAGTTCTCTAGTGATGGCTATCAATCACATGTCAGAAACAAAACATCATCAAAGGCTGCAGGGAAGTTTTATAAAATATGTTTTCTCCATGTTCCTCTTTACATAGGCATTGATTCATTTTCATAACATCCTTTGGGCTGGTATGAGAAAATGAAACTAAGACAGAAAGGAGAGGAGAATGCATACACAGACAAGGGGGGGAAATGGACATTGGTTAGAACTGAAGGGTAGAGGCTGTGACGGGATGAATGAAAGCTAGATAAATGATTGTCCAAATACTCCCAGAGACAAACAGTTGGTACATGATTTGGTTTTGATACAACTGTAATGAATGCCGTTCTTCTCTATGGAGCAGCATGCTGGAGCTTTAGCACAGCGCTGCTTGGTGCCCAGTGGGCAGCAAGCGCCCAGTCGCCAGTGCCACTTTCTAGTGCATGTTCATCTGCAGGATACTAAACGGGCTGCCATCCTTTTGATGTTTATGAATACAAGTAGTTACGATATGACCCAGTGGATTTTGTTTCAGGGAAAAGAAAAATAGGAGATTAAAAAAGGGAGATGGTGTAAGAATCAAGGAACAAGGGGAGGAAGGGTAAGAGGATGGTGGGGACGTACAGGATCAGGGGAGAGGAGGGTGAGGATGTTCAGGATCAGGGGAGAGGAGGGTGGGGATGCACAGGATCAGGGGAGAGGAGGGTGGGGATGCACAGGATCAGGGGAGAGGAGGGTGTGGATGTTCAGGATCAGGGGAGAGGAGGGTGGGGATGCACAGGATCAGGGGAGAGGAGGGTGAGGATGCACAGGATCAGGGGAGAGGAGGGTGGGGATACACAGGATCAGGGGAGAGGAGGGTGGGGATGTTCAGGATCAGGGGAGAGGAGGGTGGGGATGTATAGGATCAGGGGAGAGGAGGGTGGGGATGCACAGGATCAGGGGAGAGGAGGGTGGGGATGTTCAGGATCAGGGGAGAGGAGGGTGGGGATGCACAGGATCAGGGGAGAGGAGGGTGGGGATGCACAGGATCAGGGGAGAGGAGGGTGGGGATGTTCAGGATCAGGGGAGAGGAGGGTGGGGATGTTCAGGATCAGGGGAGAGGAGGGTGTGGATGTTCAGGATCAGGGGAGAGGAGGGTGGGGATGCACAGGATCAGGGGAGAGGAGGGTGGGGATGTTCAGGATCAGGGGAGAGGAGGATGGGGATGCACAGGATTCATAGGACAGAAGTTAAAAGAATTTCCTGGGTGTCTCCATGTTGTGAAAATGAGTAGCAAGCATTCTGTGTAGAGAAGAATTTTGTCTTCAGCAGTTCTTTCCCAGATTTATGTTTTGTGACTAAGGAAACAACTTCTCAAAAAATCTGTAAGCATTTTCTTTTTAGAAATTGAAAATCATTATTAAATAAAGGATTATTTTATTATAATTCAGAATCTTCTAGAGTGTGCCTGGAATAATTTGTAATAAAACTGTATGTATGTATGTATGTATCTATGTATGCATCCTCTAAATTGCTCATTTGCCAAGATGAAATTTTAAATTTCACAATAAATCTCACAGATGTGTTTATTATTGCCTTTGCCCTCATCTTGTAAAATGTATCACAGTATTGTCTGAGACAATGTAAAAAAAATTAAAACTATATTTTGACTATTTTTCCAATATATATTTATGAAATAGTGATTCCATTGTCTATTTACTTTTATTTGTAGATGATGTTGGGCTCCAGCCCTACCCAGTTCTAGCCACTTCTTGGGGTTTTCTTTGAGAATACTAGTTTTGAGACTACTATAATTCTTTCCATGATTCTAGAACCATACCCATTTTGGATCAAGAAGATGATTTTCTTGTTCATTTTGCTCAATGTTCTTAATAGAAAAACAGAAAACAGTACCGATGGTGGGAACTGTGGCCCACTGGAAAGATAACTGGGAAGAAGTGGTCAGTTAGTTGTTTCAGTGAAATACATTCAAGACCAGACAAACCTTATTGATGATGTGAGAACAAGACAGAAGAGAGACAAGCATCTACAGCATCCTTCAGGGGCTCTCTCCATCTCCTGCTCTGATCTCACTGCCCAGGCTGCACAGGTGTGGAAATGTGGAAGGGCAGCTGCATACACGGCCTTCTGCAGTTCAGAGGAAAAGCTCTGTAGACAAACCAGAATTGTCCTTATTTGCAGTCTCTAGAATGGTTCTTTCTCCTGGATTTTGCCCCATTTTCTTTGGAGTTACTAATAGAGACATAATGTCTTCTTACTAATTTTGGCTTTATAAACATTTCAGAGTTTGGCTTTTCTGTTATTTGAAAAATATACTTTCATAACTAAATATAAGAGATTTGTGGATTGTTCACACTGAGCTGAATTTCAGATGGCTTGAAACAAGATAATTAACACAGTCTTACTGCCGTCCACTTCTTTCTCCCCAAGGGTCTGTCAAGGCCTCCTTTCTCTTTTATTTGCTAAAATAAAGTCTTTGGTGAGAGTTGACATGCTAATGAGCAGTGATGTATGCTAAACACAAAAAGGGCAAGGGTCACATAATTTCTTCAAAGCTCAAGTAAATTGGGCAATAAAGATTGTTGATAGGAACTACAGCGAATATTTAAATATTAAGTTTATTAAGTTTTGATTGAAACAATCAGAATAGAGTATAGAGTCATCATTTCAGCGGCAAGCTAAAGTAAGCTACTGACTGAGATGATATTGTATCTGGACTTGGCTGAATGATTACTGTAGATCTTATTAGTTCCTATGTTCTTAAAAAAACACAGGAGCAAAATTTCCATATCTAATAGCCATAGTGTGGGTACATAATGTTCTACCTAAATGGAGATTGCTGAATATAACAGTTAGACCCAGACACTGAGGCATCTGTGAGTACAACAGCTTCCCTAGGTCATTATGGGCACTTCCATAACTATGATAATAGAAGCATCGTAGATCAGACAGACACATAATTCAGGACTCTGAGCAGAGGCAAGTTGCAGGTTGGGGATACTTATCTCTATGTCCTGTGTATATAGTTTACATTCCTAGAGCTAAATCAGAAATTATGTAGCTACTTAATGACTCTCCCCTATGATATTAAAATACTGTGTTTGTCTTTAAGTAGATTTAATAGTGCATCTTGCCTCTCTTTAGAGACCTTTAGCTCCCTCCCTTTCCTTGCTCTCCTTTGTTTCTCTTCCCTCTCCAAGTCTCCGTCTCTCTCTCCATCCTCATCTATTTCCTCTCTTTGCAGTCTGCACTCACTTGATTTGGTGTACAAAACGTGCCCTTGAGAAATTGTATCTAGATGCTACTTATGTTCATACTTCCTGTTTCAGCTCAACCTTTCTCACTCACACACATGTGCCTCACATTAAAGGATGACAGTCTCATAGCACATGGACTCCCACACCACAGTTTAAACAGGAAGTTCTGTTTAGTGGCCATATAGAGAAATTACCTACTAGCTGTTTTCATAATAGAAAACACAGGAGCTTCTTTATAGTTTGAGGGTGAAGTACTATAGTTGCCAGTATCGTATAAGATAAATTATGAAACAAGATATGCAAAGGCAAAGGTGTTTCTTAAAAAAGAGGA
The DNA here is from genome assembly GCF_049852395.1 of Peromyscus maniculatus bairdii. Lineage (NCBI taxonomy): Eukaryota > Metazoa > Chordata > Mammalia > Rodentia > Cricetidae > Peromyscus > Peromyscus maniculatus. Next base: position 89,982,704 of record NC_134861.1, read on the forward strand.
AAGCTGATGATCACAGAAGGGTGTTCATGGAAGGAATATGACTGAGACACTGCTAAGCTTGGTGTTTTTCTTAATACCTGTGATAACAGTTCTTGGTTGTCAGCTTGACTATATCTGGAATTACTGAAACCCAAGCAGCTGGGTACACCTGTAAGGGATTTTTTTTCTCAACTAAATCATTTGAAGTGGGAAGACCCACTTTTAATCTGAATCATTTGAGGTGGGAAGACACAGCTTTAATGCAGATCTTTTGAGGTAGGAAGATCCACATTTAGTATGAGCTATACCTTCTGCTGGCAGCCTATATAAAGGACATGGGAGAAGGAAGCTTGCTCTTTTGGCCTGATTGCTTCCACTGCAAATCCATTCCTTTACTGGCTTTAGAGCATGCTTCTTCAGGATTCTGGCATACACTGAAGAGCAGCTGAGACATGCAGCCTCCTGGACTGAACAACTACTGGATTCTTGGATTTTTTCCATTGGTAGACAGCTGTAGTTAGACTAGCTGTACTACATCCTATAAGCCATTTAAATATATACATGGAATTTATTACAGAATACACACACACACACACACACACACACACACACACACACACACACACACACGTATATTCTGTAAGTGCTATTCTTCCAGAGAACCTTGACTCATGCAACATCTTTGTGAAGGAGCTGAAGACCAGTTCAGTGGACAAGAATACTTGCTGCTCTTGGAGAGGAGCTGAGTTTTGTTCCCAGCACCCACATTTGGCAGCTCACAACTTCCTGTAACAAGGGATCTTTTGCCTTCTTTGGCTTCCACCAGCACCTATATGTATCTGCTACACATACATACACTCAGGCACACACACATATATAAAATAAATCTTTAAAAATTGATAAATAAGTGTAAAAAAATTAAACCCAAAAATTTTGTAATAGGCCGGATAATGATCCAGCATTCAAGAGTTACTGCTTTTCCAGAGCATATGAGTTTTTTTTGTCAGTATCCATGTTTAGTGGTTCACAACTGCTGGTAACTCCAGCTCCAGGGTATCTTCTGGACTCTGCAGGTACTGTATTCACATGTACAGACAGATAACACACATGCACACACACATTATATATATATATATATATATATATATATATATATATATATATATATATATATAATTAAAATAAAAAAAATCTTTGCAAATCTTCATAAAGTCATTTGCGGTAGGAAAATTATGATAAAATGAGAAATTAGTTTTAAATACTAGATACTTTTGTATATTTCACCAGCCTAATCACACAGAAAGAAATGAGCATACTGCACACCAGTCAGTCACAGAATTGGTGAAGACCCCTCAGTGTGCACATGAGAGGAGAGCAAAGATTGGTTTCTCTGAGCAAGATTTGCTTATGTTTATCCAGAGTATAATTTTTAAAAATAGTTTTTGAGATATAATTGTTTAATAAACTGTACTTGATCAACTCTTTAAATGTATTCATTCCTGCCACCATCATTCCCTCTGATGTCACAAACATGTCGGCCACCATTCAGTTTTCTGTGTGCCCTGTTATGATCGTGGCCTCTACCTTTGCTTGCTCACGCCTCCCTTTTCCCCGTTCCAAAACAGCCACTGGTTTGCCACTGGTTTCTGTCACTGTCCAAGAGTTTGTGGCTACTCTGAAAAGTGTCTGTATTTTATTGTGTATTTCTAAAACAAGTGTTTGGCCTGCATGTATATCTGTAAACCACATATGTGCCTAATTCCCTTCGAGGCCAGAAAAGGCATCAGATCCTCTGGAACTAGAGTTACAGATGGTTGTGAGCTGCCATTGTGGGTGCCGGGAATCGAACCCAGGTCCTCTGGAAGAACAGCTGATGCTCTTAACTGCTCAGCTGCCTCTGCAGCTTCTAGTTTGTACTCTCTAAAATTTTACATGAACCAGACCACATAGCTTCAGAATGTCTGTTCTAAATGTATAAAATACAAGTTCAATGAGGTGTATAGAGTCTGGGTCTGGTTCATTTTGCTGCATAATGCTTGTTATGGCAATGATATGATGAATTTTCATTCAACTAAAAATCCTTCCTCTCTCTTTTTAAAAGTTTTTCATATAGTTTCCAATCATTTAGGAATTTTTCAAAGATATTTCTTTTGTGAATTTACATATACTTAAATCTATACAAACTTGGAAGCAAATTGTGTTAGTTTCAACATGGTCTTTGATGGCAAATAATTCATTCACACTTGAAAAAAAGCCATTGTCAGTTGGCATGTTCTATGAATGTCCACTAAGTCAAACTGATGGAATTATTAAAATATTCTATACTTTCCAATTCTCATTTGCATGTCCTATTGTGATATTGGACACAGAAGAGATGATGTTGAAATCACTTGCTGCAATCAATATTTTATTTCTTTCCTATCTACTACATTTATGCTTTAATACATTTTGAAGCTTGATCATGAAGTGTTTAAATATTTAGGATTTTTATGAACTATGATGAGTATACTTTTTTGTCTTTATCACTGTAAAATGATCTGGTTTATGATTGGTAACATTCATTGTTCTGAAATTTGCCTTTAAGCACAGGAATAAGCACTTCAGATTTCTTTTGATTAATTTTAACATGATGTATCTTTTTCAATCCTCCCTCTTTTAATATTTGTTTTTGTATATGTGTAATGCTTTCTGGATGAACATACATGGTTGAGGCTTGTCTTAACTTGATAATCTTGCTTTTGATTTTGAATAATTGGATGATTTAAAGTTAATGTGTTCTTCAGCATGCTTATGTTTAAATATTTTCCTACCTATTATATATTCTTTTTTAACTGTTTTATACTGTTTTGGGGATCAATTGAGTATTTTATGGCTCTAACTTAGATATTTGAGTGATTGATAAAAATTTCCTTTTACTTTATGGTTTGTAATATGTATTTTAAAATATAATTTAAAATATCATACTACAAAGCATGGGGACCTTAAAACGTACACTTACACTTATTCTTTTGCAACCTTTCTTTTTATTCTTAGATACTAATTGTTTCAATAATCTCCTTCTGGAAAATAATACTTACTGCAGTAATCTACAGCCTTTTATTTTTCTGCTTAGATCTAAGATAGTCAATAAAAAGTACAGTACATAAGAAATAGTAATGAAATCATATTATTTCAACATAAATTATATATTCTATTTTTTAAATTTTGATGCTAGGATGTGACACATATGTTTAAGATAAAGTACTACCATTTTAGGAAACTTTTTTCTTGGTAAATAATATGTATACATTACCTTACACATATATGCCTATTTAACCCAAAGGAGTTGCATCGGTAGTGGTCAAGACATCCCTCCTCTGACTTACTGGCTGCCATGTGCTTTGAATTTATAAATGGGCTTCTCCATAGGAGATAGAGGTACATGTTATATGTTAAATAAATACGAAAAAAGAAAATAAAAACAGTAAAGTGATTCTTTCTCCCTTCATGACAACCTTAACTATTGATGTTAAAAACACATGAGATTTTACATATTCTTTTTTTAATGTGATCTCTTTATTTTAAGTTATATTTGTAGGGTCCTCATTGGTCCTGTAGCAAGTGGTTTATAAATAAAAAATAAACCTATAATAGTGACCTCACACTAAAAGACAGAATTCATTCTATAAAAAGCTGTCACTTCTAAGGAATCTGTGGTTGAAATTACTCTTCAAAACTTGCGACATATCTTGCTCCAATTAATAATGTCATGCTAGTCACTATAAAAAAACCCAAGGGCAGACAAGAGAAGACAGCACTGTTGCCATTTTCAGGAGCCTTGGCTGTAACCCAACCCATTGATTTCATCACCGCTCTCTTCCATGTTGAATAACGAATTTCACTTTCTGTGGCTTGGATTTGTGGTTCATACCGTTCCATCAGGACTGCAGACATATCCTCAGGTTCAAGACTCCAAACATCTACCCCTTCTGCAGCTCCAGCTGCCATGGCAGCTCCCAGGGCAGTTGTTTCAGGCATAACAGACTTGACTATCGGAATGCGTAGAATATCTGCCTGTAGTTGCATAAGAATTTTGTTGTTGGTCATTCCTCCATCTACCTGCAAGTGACTGAGTGGAATTCCACAATCGCGGTTCATGGCATCCACAATCTCTCGAGTTTGGAAGCAAACAGCTTCTAATGTAGCAAAAGCAATATGGCACTTATTGGTGAACTGAGTGAGACCACAGATGATCCCTCTTGCACTGGGTTCCCAGTAAGGTGCATATAACCCTGAAAAGGCTGGGACGAAGTAGCAGCCATAGGAAGTGCCTGCCTCTTTTGCAAGTTTTTCAACTTCGTCTGCGGTCGTTATAATTTCAAACTTGTCTCTTAGCCAGCGAATAACAGCACCAGCTATTGCAACAGAACCTTCTAATGCGTAACACGCTGGCTTCTTTTTGCCCAGTTTGTAAGCCACTGTGGTCAGAAGGCCATGTTCAGAAAACACACATTTCTGGCCTGTATTACATAGTAAGAAACATCCTGTTCCATATGTGTTTTTGGCTTGACCTTCCTGGAAACACATTTGTCCTACTAAGGCAGCAGATTGGTCGCCCAAACATCCAGATATTGGCACGCCTTCCAAGGCCCCTGATGTCATCAGGCCATAAATCTCAGAAGAACTGCATACGTTTGGGAGAATGTTCATTGGAATTTCAAAAAAGTCACAGAGTTCTTTATCCCACTCCAAAGAGTGGATGTTGAAAAGCATCGTTCTACTAGCATTTGTTACATCTGTGCAATGGACGCCTCCGTTGACGCCTCCGGTCATACACCAGATGAGCCACGAGTCGATGGTTCCGAACAGGGCTCTGCCTTCCTCAACAGCCTTCTGAATGGGTCTTAGGTTGTCGAGCATCCACCGCAGTTTCACCGCACTGAAATAAGTGCTCAGGGGGAGACCGGTCTTAGACTTGACAAAGTTGCTATTTCCTGGGATTTTCTTACTGAGACTCTCCACAGTAGACTGGGTTCTGAGATCGAGCCACACCACAGCATTGTAGAGAGGCTCTCCCGTGAACTTGTCCCAGATCACAGTGGTTTCCCGCTGGTTGCTCACGCCGACAGCCTTGATGTTGGAGATATCAATGTTCACTCCAGCAAGTTTCTCGCAAGCTCTCGCTATGCATTCATAGACAGACTGAAGGATTTCCTTGGGGTCTTGCTCCACCCATCCTTCTTGTGGATACTCTTGTGTCAGTTCCACACGATGATGGCTAAGAAGTTCTGATGTTTTCGAGTTGAAAACTAGAAAGCGAGTGGAGTTGGTGCCCTGGACCACCGCTCCCACCAACGGCCCCACAGCTGTTTGCTTCGAGGCGGCCATGAGCCTGGTTAGTGGAATCTGCAGCTCAGGGACCGTTTCCCTGGTGATGCCAGTTTGGAGGAGGCACAACAGCCAGTCAGAGACGCTGGAGTGCGCAGGCGCAGCTGCCTGCCTAACAGCTTCCGCTAACCTGTTAGTCCCTCGCCCGAGCCCCGCCCCTCGCCTCTCCATGTCATTTCCAGGGATTTATAGGAAAATATTTAGTATGTGCTTCACTCTTGCATGTGTGGATCTGTTTCTGTTTTCTCTCCCTTTCTACCTGTGAATTATCCTTAACATTTCTTATAGAACAAATATATGGGACACTGAAAAGCATTTTGTCTTAATACTGAAAGCTAATTTGTCTTGGGTATAGAATTCTAATTTGCTCTCTCATGCCTTCCGTTTAAGAACCATGGAGCAGTTACTCCAATAACTTCACTTCCTGTTTTAGGTGTGTTTCTGTCATTCTTGTTTTTAGTTTGCTTGCTTTTACTCTGTTTGCAGAGTTTTCATCGTTGCTGTTTAGTGTGTGTGTGTGTGTGTGTGTGTGTGTGTGTGTGTGTGTGTGTGTGTGTGTGTGTGGTATTTCCCATTAGTTTTATTGTGGTGTGCATTATGGTGTTTTTGTTGTTTGTTTTTGTTTAGTTTTCTGTCCTTTCTGTGCTTGGTGTTCATGGTGTCACCTATCTGCAGATTCACAGCTTCCATCAAGTTTGGGAAATTCTGGCTATTATTTCTCCAAATAGTTTCTTTGCTGTGCTTACTCCTTTAATGTCTCAAACCTCATGTTGAATCTGTCTTACAAGTTCTCTGGCATTCTCCTTGTTATAAAAAGATCTTTTCTGTCTGTATTTAAATTTACAGTTTATAATTGCTCTGTATTCAAGCCCACTACCCTCCAGTGTCTAGATCTGCAGTTAATTCATCTGCTGTATTTTTCCACTTCATGTGTAGCTTTCATTCCTAGAAGTTTATCTTGGGGATTTTAAAACATCTACTGAACTTTTCTTTCAAGTGTGGAATATGGTTAGAATAGCTTTTAACTTCATTTTCTGCTAAAACCTGTGTCAGTTTCTGTTCAATTTTGATTTATTGATTGTCTTCTTGTGACTTGTATTTCCATGATTCTTTGCATGTCTGATAATTTTTAATTAAATGCCAGGCACTGTGGATTACTTACCTGGCTGCTGGGCACACTGGCTCCCTGTTGTGTTCTGAGATGTCGGTAAGTCACCTGGAAACAGTTGCTTCTTCCCAGCTGTCCTGTTTTATTTTAATTATTCTTTGATTGCTTCATACACATAAACAATATGCTTAGATCATATCCACTTGTTCCACTCCGACTCTTCTCCAATCACACCATCATTCTTCCGACTTTATCTTCTTTTAATAACCCATTGAGTCTAAAATTAATCCTGCCTATATAGGTTCATGGATGTAGGGTCATCCACTACACTGTAAGCAACTTATCTTAGACCATCCTCATAAAGAAAACTCATTCTTCCTCTCCAGTAGCCATCGGTTGACAATTTCTCTTCAGTTAGGAGGGACACCATATGAACCCCTTCCACTCAACTTGTTCCCAGGATCTGAAGAAATCAAGATGGAAATGACCTGGAAGTTTTCTCCCTCTGGGTGCCTTAGAATGAGATGGTCCTACACAAGTTGCTGGGGGAGAAAAATTATCAAGTCTTAACCCGGCTGGGAACTTAGAATGCTAGAATAATGACAGATTTAGGCAGATATGAACATTGGAGCAATAGTGATGTATACATTATGAGGGGAAGCAACAGTTTTCAAATGGAATTTTAAAGACCACCGCCCAGGATGTAACTCATGCTTAGAACTATAAACCTGCCCAAGAAGCCATAGCTCAGGCCATAGGTTCTAGGAAGAACCTACTTTTTTTTTTTTCTAAATGGACATAGTATCAGACTCCCCTCTGAATTCATCTCTCTCTAGTGCAGATCTAGTTGCTCATCAGAAGAGATGCTTTGGGCAGTGTACAGTGGCTAAGACAGAGATTCAGAACTGGCCTCTGCACAGAGAAAAAGTGACTGTGGAGTGTTCATCACACCCTGTCTCTCCCAAGGTTAAAAAACACCATAGAAGAGGGGGAGCATGAAAACATCATAGAGCATGATGGGGACTACACAACCGTATCTTCTGGGTGTGACAGAGCTGTTGTGTATACAAACTCCCAGCTGTTTGGGTTCCCTGCTTAGAGCTGTACAAGTTCAAGTCCGTAACATTCCAGCTTTACTGTGCAAAATTGTTAGAAGAAATATGGGCCCTGCTCAGCCTGTGACTGACTGTTCTCCTTGGGGTAAAGGCATTTCTTTTTCTGTGAACTCTACACAGTGTCCAAAGCAAATGATGTTTTGTGGCTTGTGGGAGGAGTCTTAGCTCCCAGTCCTGGACTGATATCAGGCCCTGTTCTTCCTAACCTTCTCCTGTGCATCTTTTCATGGCATCAAGAGATTTCTTCAAAAAGAACACTGATCAGTACTCAGCTGAATACTTTGGGTGCTCTCTGGAAGAGCCCCAGATGTTTGCCCTACACAGCTCTTTTTCCCTCTGTGTGCTCTGAACTAAGTACCTTAGTGTCTCTGAAAGATCAGCTCAGCATCCTTGTTATTCCCTTCCACTGGGCTCCACCTGGGTGACACATCCCTCTGTTGTGGCTCAAACCAAGACAGTGAGCTAGTAGTGCCCACACCATTTGGTTCTCACCTCTTAAGACTCACTTTTCATTCCCTGGCATTTAGCACTTTATGCAGAACTGTCATGAATTTTATAAATGATCTCTTATATTTTTGTTCACTTTTATTCCATGTTGGCCAGAGTAAATATCCACTGAATGGAAACTTAAAATTTTTTATCTGTGAAGTTGGTGATTAAAAAAATATTTAATTTCCTGAGTGGTGGTGATACACATCTTTAATCCTCAGCACTTGGGAGACAGAGGCAGGTGGATCTCCAAGTTTGAGGCCTGCCTGGTCTACAGAGGGAGTTCCAGGACAGCCAGAACTACTCAGAGAAACCCTGTCTCTAAAAACAAAGACACAAAACAAAAAATATTTAGTTACCTGTTAAAATTTATTTAACAATCAGTTAATGGTAGCAATTTGTATACTAGGGCATAGATTACATCTGACTTAGCTTAAAGATAAGACCGATGTATTCCTAATGAAAATCAAACAGAGCAATATAGTAAAATAACAAAATGAACTGTGGTACTATTATTTCACTATTTTAACTGGATTTATTCTCCATTTAAGTAAACCCCTCAGTGATTATAAAGTGAGACAAAGAAAGGTAGCATTCCAATGCAGTTTGGATGGTAAGGAAGGATCAGGAATGTCCAGACTTTCTCCATTGTGTCTCCGTTCACTTTTCAAAAAAGTCTACCAGAGCCACTTGTGAGATATTGTACTATGTCTGTCTGAATTTTCATGCCATATAGTGTGTAAATTGCATTAATTTTTCTCACCATGTGTTTGACAGTAGTAAGACATTTCAGGTACAAAATTATAAATATATAAGAAAATGATTTAATCCATTTTTCTTTATATCCCTTCTTCCTATTCACACCAAAATATGCAAACGATGTTCTCATCCCTATTAGTTATTAAGTTTTAGACTGCCTTTAAGAAATTTCTCTTGGAGCTGGAGAGATGACTCAGAGGTTAAGAGCACTGGTTGCTCTTCCAGAGGTCCTGAGTTCAATTCCCAGCAACCACATGGTGGCTCACAATGATCTGTAATGAGATCTGGTATCTTCTTCTGGCTATTATACATAACAAATAAATATTTAAAAAAGAAAAGAAAAAAGAAATTTCTCTTTATGTACTTAACTATAAAGCCTTTTGTTCTGATTATAAAGAAATGGTTTATACAATTTCACTGATGATAAGTTATAGCCATTAAGTGATCAAATAAATGTCACAATTCAGTTTTAAAAATTGACTAATTGGCTTAGTTTCTTTAACAAAAGCTGACAAAGAATGCTTTTCAGACAACTGAACAGAAAGTTAAAAAGTTTAAACTTCCCAAACGATCAGATTATAGTAGGTAACAGCACACTCAGCTACAACTCCTTCTGAATTTAAAATCTTTATCAGTATCCACATTATAAAGTTTTAAATTCAACCATTCATTCAGTAATTTAACAAATATGTTTTGAGGGGTGTTATACATGAGTTTTATTGTAGGCAATAATACAGTGATACAGAAAATATCATCCTTACTACAGCTTTTAGGTTAGAACCATACCAACTAAATTTACTTGTCTTTAACGAAGTATCTTCCACTATACACCCTATTTTAGAGAGCAATTTATTTGAATATTTCTTTTTCCCTATCTACTCCCCTATATTATATGTTCAATGAGGACTTGGAACTGGGTATTATATTTAATCTTTAATTTTTAGCCTGTCTCAAATCCTACAAACTCAAAAAATTTGTTAAATGAATTAATGGGAACCACTGGTTATGGTCCTTGCTTAGCTAAGCAATTACAATAAAGTCAAGATAATTTATTTGTATTTATTTTTACATAATAGTTTAGCATACATTATAAATGGTTATATGCAATCAGTTATCACCAAAAGGGCAATTTGAAGTTTCACTTTGGGAGTTCCTTAGAAGTATATGTTTGTTGGTTAATTACCTTTATTAGGTTTATCAATAAAAGACAGAGGGAGGGCATTATTTCAGGAAAAAAAAAACTGTAATATAAAAGAAATCTCAACTTCTAGGACCTGGGAACTTCTGCAAGGAAAATGCTTGATTTGCTTCTCCTTGTCTGAGCCTCAGAAAATGAACTTGAGCTCCTGTTGGCTCGGGAAAACTGCTTGGCCTTCTAGTTGGAGAAGATTATTTAAATTTGTACACAAAAGTGTGAGAAGGGAAATTAAATTTCTGTGCAGATTAAAATTATCTATAAAATGCAGAAGTATTAAGGGCTCACCATGAACACAGCAAGAGGTTAATAAAAGTAGAGCAGGTGGGGTTCACAAATATTCACTTCCATTAGGTTATCAGAGACAAGCTGAGACAGATGGCATCTGGGATCGTAGCCTGGCGATGAGCTCAGGCATGGTTAGTGTAGTTCAGCTGGAGACCAGTGTCTCTTTCAAAAGGGTATCTGGGCTTCACAAAGACCTTGCTGTCCCATCACTGTGTTCTTACCTGTATTACACTGAATAATCAATAATGTCTTGAGTTTCCCAATTAAAAATATCTTTCCAGCAAGTTTAAAATGATAACAAAATTCCCATCCTTATCAAGCCTTTGTCCAGGTTTGTCTGATGAAATAAACGGTTCTAAGATAACTTCTAAAGTTAGTGTACTAATTTTACTGCTGAGCTTGCACTTTACCTATGGCTTTGGCGATTTGCTAATTTGAAAGGTCGTAGAGATATTAAACCCAGTAGAAGCCCTTGGAGGTAGTTTTAATTCTTGCTTTTCTTGTGTTCTGTTGTGTACTCTGAAAATATGGACTTTACACAGTCAAGGGAAACATCTCACCATTGGGAGATTATCAGGAAGAGTGGATGGTATTGCTGGTAGCTCAGGACATCACAAGACAGTTTCAACTTAGCACCTGGCCTTTCTGGAAAAGTGCCTGGCATTTTATCTTCAGTGAATCCCATTGGCATCTGTTTTAAATTGCTCAGCCATCCTGACACCCACAGCTCTCTTTTGGAATGCTGTCATCCAAGGCAATGTGCTGCTTTTGGACTCACTAGTCTGTTCTTAGTGGAGCCCAAAGTGACACCCATCTGTAAGAAGATGGTCTTCAGTAGATCTCAGTATCAATCTGTAATTGTATACTGAGCATCACAGAAACCATGGCATAGATATAGGAGAAGTTGATGGACAGCCACTAGGCCAGGTTGAAGAAGATGGGCAGTGTGTGTGGATAGCCTCTTCCTGAAGACATCATAGGAGTGGGCAGTGACCAAGCATAAAAGCCGAACCACCATGTGTAACCAAACCACTTCTGTATAAAGGTTAGTGCTCCAACTGCCCACCTGCCCTGTCCATCATGTATTACTGAGGACCTCCATCTCTTAAATCAAGATAATTTAAATTTTGCTTTCTGGATGAACTGTAGGCTAGTAGTTTTGTAATCTAACATATTAAGACAGGTTGAATAATGACTAGGAGGAGAATAGGTAGATGGAAAGATGTAAGGAAGTTATAATAAGAAAATGTTGGTTGTGGGATCTACATGGTGCTTACAGTGGTGTGGTGATGAAGTTCTTTCAGTTTTTTTATTTATTCGCTAATGTCCATAATAAAATGTTGGTATACTGTTATTTCATCTCTGTAACAAAGTATCTGAGATAACTAACTTTCAAAGAGAAATGATTTATTTTGGCTAAGTTTTAGAGAGTCCAGTGTGATTGGGTGCATCCATTGCTTGTGCTCTTAACGGGCTTTCTGTGTAGCAATTGTGGATGAATGCATAGCAGAGTAAACTGTCCCCCCGGGCTATGATAATGGAACCTCCCATTATCATGTCATCAAATGACCCAAGCACCTCCCACCAGGCTCTACCTCCTAAATCTCTCTCTCTTCCCATAGTACCACTTTAACCCGTGGACCTTTGAAAGACAATTAGCCTCAATAATATAGCAGCTGGGAAACTATAGCTGATGGGAAGATAGGGGAAAACAGGGAAAAATAAGCTTATGGGGGCCACAAAACATAATCAATGCAAATTCATTCCATGCAACTTCTTGTTCTTGGGCAACTGAGAGGCACAAAGTCAGAGAGATTCAGTGTAGCATAATCGAGTTAAAAGTATCTGCTCTGTAGCATTTTTTTTATTAAGATACTTGTCATTGTACTGAAGGCGTTCTCTTTTGCTTTTTATAAATTTTGTAAATCTCAGGAAAAAAAAATAACAACAAACAGCTGCCTGTTTTAACTGTTGGCTCCTAGCCACCATTTCAGATACCCAAGTATCTGTACCACTTCTTGATTTTATCACAAGAGTAGGACTCAGTGTGACAGGTTAGATTTTACTAAAAGTTGAGACTCCTTTTGGTGTTGATTTAAGTGTGTGGCCGGATGATAAGGGCATTTGTTCACATTGTTTGTGGCTCGGCCATCTGACTATTTCATACTGTGTCCTAACTGACGCATCATCACAGTTGGCAATCTTCAAAACACTGATGCATTTTTCTACATGCTGTTCCCAAATGTGCTGGACCAGCTGTTGAGAGCCATGCCATCCAATCGCCTGGAAGACCTCTTCTTGGACCACAAATCACCTCACACACTCTCCCTCTTTGTTCTAATGAAGAATGGAAAATTTAAAGCAATCTACTGTGGTTTATTACTCGTGTTCTCTGTTAAGTATGGGCCATGGGAGTCACTGCAATTCACATTTAGAAGCCCTGGCATTCTAGGTTAGCATTCACGACAGGCAAGCCAATAAGTTTAATATTCTCAGATCTAAAAGGAATTCTCTAAATATTTGAATCTTGGAATTTTTGAGTGTCTCTGCTTGTGTGCACACACATGTTCTATGTTGTTTTCCCAGTGAAAATTGCCCTGACACTGATCTCAATGTTAATGTATTCCTGCTTACATTTGACTTCGGAATATGTTACAGCTAATTATTACACGGGATGAAAGATCAGAGGCCTGAGTGAGGTGCTTGGGTTTATGAACAAAGGGAGCCCAATTCAGCATCTTGGCTTTGGGCCCAACAATTGTAATTGCATATCTTGAAACTGGTGGGATCTTTGCATTTTGTTTGTTTGTTTGTTTGTTTGTTTGTTTTCATCCCTCATTTTTTGAAAAGGGGGTGGGGAAAAGGGTTAAGGGTTTGAAGGGGCTGAAATTTCCCCTTGAACACGATGTCAATATGCTGGCATGTCTCCTTTTATTAAGATGCCATCCAACTGATAACAAGTCCTGCTGTGTTTTACCAACATAAAAAATTAGACCGGAGACCGAAGAGCGGCAGGTGGCTTTTGGCACCAAGAAATAATCACACTTGATGTGGAAAGTAAAGTAAAAGGAGCCATCTGTTCACTGCAGGAGGACGTGAAAAATCACATTAACATATTGTCACTAACATCATGAAACACACAGTTAATAATAAATTTAGTTATCAAGGCAAGTTGCATTGGATACTTACTCTGAAATTGCAGAATGTGGAAGATGCTCTTTCTTGCCTACCCCCATCTCATTTATTTACGTATATTTTAGAGAACAAAAAAAAAATCTAAGTTTGAAATGCTTCCTTGAGAGAGAGGGGAGTGCAGAAGAGAAGCATTTCATTCTAAAGCTGTGCTATAGGCCATTGTTTTTGACTGGGTGATGTGGCCTTCCACGTGAATCTGTCCCGTTGTTCTAGAACTCCTTACCTGGATGGAGACCCAGAGACATGAGTGTACAAGTGACTTGATGATACTCTGTACAGAAGATGTGGGAAATGCAAGCCCCCTGTGACAGGTGCCTAGTTGGCAGGGTGCTACTAGGGGAGGTTCAGTGTCTGCTGCCTCCCTTTGATGGGCATTTAAATGGACCTTTAATGCAGAAAGTGTTCCTGCAGAGTGTTTTTCTGATGACTTTGCTACTAAAAGCCTTTGCATCATTTCTGAGAGATCACATGTGTTAAAGCAACATGATAGGAAGGACTCCTTCCACCTTTTCTTGTGCATGTGATGTCTACAGATTCCAGTTAAATAAAGAAGCCACAAATTTTGGAGGTCAAAATGAACTTGGGAAAAGACCCCACACTATTAACTGTCACTGAGTTGCAATTAGAGTTATATTTAAACACTGTAGCAGTGGTCCTCAACTTTCCTAATGCTGTGTCCCTTTAAATACAATTCCGCATGCTGTGGTGACCCCAACCATAAAATTATTTCCTTGTCACATCATGACTGCAATTTTGCTACTGTTATGAATCATAGTGTAAATATCTGATATGCATCCCCTATGAAAAGGTTGTTTGACCCCAAAGGGGTCATGACCCATATGTTGAGAAACACTGACCTGTAGTAACCCTGTGCTTTCCATATCTAAGTCGCTTCTACTATACCTAAAAATGTGAAGGGATAGGCTACAGGGTCTGGGAAAGGTGTGGCACAGTCCGGCGGTGTTCTCTGGAGAACTCTGCTCAGTCTAGCTCCAGCATCCAGGGTCCAGGAACCAAGAGAGCCCGCACATCCAGATCTCGGGTCTTCAGCGTCCTCTCTCAGCCTGGCCTTGTAGGCGTGACAGTTACCGAAGCCTCAATGGGGGTTGGAACTTCCAGGTCAAAGCTGGAATGGCTACCCGCTACATATGTATATGAGTGTGTGTGTGTGTGTGTGTGTGTGTGTGTGTGTGTGTGTGTGTTGTCTTACCTTGCTATAATGTTTATGAAAAAATGAATTGACCAAATGATTCAGCAAAATTTGAAATGGTGAAATGAATTACCAGTGTCTGGTCAAATGTCAAACTATTGTAAGCACTGCTGTATTGATAGAGTAACATGCATTTTATAAAAGTATATATATTTAACTTATAAGATAATTAGTATATATTTACTTAAAATTGTTATTAATTGTCAATAATCTCAATGCTATGACATACATTTTGTCCTGCTGTTTTGTAAATGGAATATATGGCAAGAAGCAGCTACTGTATGAAAAGTCTGTGATAATCATCTAAAAAGGTAAATAAAATTAGGAAGTCATCAAAGTTAATGTTGCTAAAATATATTCTATAGGAAGTTGCCAAATGCTTGGACCTGTGTTGGAAATATTTTTGCCACGTTGCATAAAAAGTACCTCAGATCCTGAGAGGCAATTGTACTAACTGTCAAGCATTTTAAGAATTGACAATCTCCCTCACCCAGTAGATATTTCATTCCCTGCATGCTGGACTTCTTTGCAGTTGTTGAAAACCAAGGCAGATGGGCACTCCAGTCAGCCTGAGGGGACAGGAATAACATACTTCAGAGCACTATGTGCTCTGAGATTCTCCCTTTTTATCAGATGTTCTAATAGACCCACAGAGCCCAGGAGTTCAGTGATACCCTAGTGGGTCTTTCAGGTGGTTTTCACTCAGGTGCCCGGTAGGCTGCATGCCAACCCTGGTTTCACAGAAAGCATTGAAAATGACCTTTTCGCTATGACAGTCAGGGTTGACATAATGTTGCATTATTAGAGACAATGGGCTTGCAGTACACAGACAATTCTGAGTTGTTGCTGGTAGAACAACAGCCCCCACCTCTCCTGCTAGTTCTTCATCTTGCCAGTAATTCCAATTTCTTTCTCTGAACTTCTAAGACAGATTAATGCTATCTCTTCATTAATCACCATTGATTCCCTTTTTAACATCTAGCATGTTTTTTTTTTCTTATTAGAATATAAGATACCTGAGAAGATGACTGACTTGTACATCTTATAGTTCAGTTAATCTTGTTTTCTTCTTTCATCCAATAAGGAAATATTACTTGTCTTACCGTTTCTATTGCTGTGATAGAACACCATTGACCAAAATCAATTGGAGAGGAAAGGATTTATTTCAGCCTACAGTTCCACAGCACAGTCCTTCACTGAGGTCAGGAAGTCAGGGCAGGAACCTGGAGGCAGGAGCTGATGCAGAAGCTATGGAGGAATGTTGTTTACTAGATTGCTCCTCAAGCTTACTAAGCTTAATTTCTTACATATACCCACAACTCAGGGGTGTGTGCTGACTTGTTTTATGTCAACTTGACACAAGCTAGAGCCATCAGAGAGTAGAAAGCCTGGACTGAAAAAAAAAATGCTTCCATGAGATTGGGCTGTAGGCAAGCCTGTAGGGCATTTTCTTAATTAGTGATCGACATGGGAGGACCCAACACATTGTGGGCTGTGCCAACCCTGACCTGGTAGTTCTGGGTTCTATAAGAAAGCAGGTTGAGCAAGCCATGGGAAACAAGCCAGTAAACAGCACCCCTCCATGGCCTCTGTATCAGCTCCTGCCTCCAGGTTCCTGTCCTGTGAATTCCTGTCTGAGTTTCCTTGATGATGAACAGTGATGTGGAAGAGTAAGCCAAATAAACTCTGTCTTTCCCAGCTTGCTTTTGGTCACAGTGTTTCATCACAACAATAGGAACCCAACTAGGACGGGGATGGCACCACCCACAATGGTCTGGTCCCTCTCATATCGGTCATTAACTAAGAAAATGTGCTATAAACTTGCCTCCAGGCCAATCTTATGAAGACATTCTTTCAGTTGAGAGTCCTTCTTCCCAAATGACACTAGCTTGTGTCAAGTTGACATAAAGCTAGCCAGAACACAATGTCACTTAAATTAATAGTCATGAGGCTAACTTCTAAAATACAGTTTTGAACTATGCAGATAACAGTTCTTGTAAGAGTCAAATAATATGTAAGCCACACAAAAACTGAGTAATAAAGGTAAACTAATATCAGATAGTAACGTGTATTAAAATGGAACAAAGGCTAAGACTGATAATAACTGCACTGAGGGGAATGATTTTCTCTTGCTATTCTTCTTGCCTCTCTTGTCCCTCCCCTCTCCCATGCCAAATATTAAAAAATCGCTTCTTTTAGCTGGGTATATGTTCAAGTAACAAAGATTATGAAAGGCTAATACCTGTAATATTCTTTTTCTTTCCACAACACCTCTCCAAGGTGTATCTAAGTTGTCTTAGAGTTTCTATTGCTGTGATAAAACACCATGACTGAAAGCAACTTGGGGACAAAAAAAATTATTTCATATTACAACTTTCAGGTCATACTCCATTACTGAGGGAAGTCAAGACAGGAACCTAAGGCAGGAACCTGGGGGCAGAAATTGAAGTAGAAGTCAGGGAAGAGAATTAGTTAAGCTTTCTATTGCTGTGAAGAAATACCATGAACAAGAATACCTGTTTATGCAAGCACCTAGGAATTATATCCTGGAGAAGACTTGTACAAGTTCCAAAGAAAAGACAATACTATAAAGTGAAAGCCAAATTGATTTTTAACTAAATGAAGGCAACTGCATATATTTATGGTTATTGATTGTTACATGAGTTTATTCACAACTGGCCAAAGAAGACATGTTAGTTTGTCTTGGAAATGACTTTAAACATATATTTCTTCCTGTTTGTTGTTTGGAAGATCCATTTCCTGTCCTACACTACAATATGTATATTCTAAAGGCTTAAACCTTTGCTTAAATTATACTTGAAGTTCCCCCAGTTCTCCTTTATTCCTGTTTCTTACTCCTCATTGCATCCCATCTGTACTGGTCTGGAGGTAGTAATGATTTTATCTAAATCAACAACTGTTGATAGACACATTTTGAACATGGTGGTTGAGTGTTCACATTTTACTCTTTAATACTGTAGCTTGTGCAGTTTTAAAAGTCAATAAATATATCCAGTGAATAGTTGTTATAAGAATTTACAGATTAACATTATTCTCAAAATTTTCATTTTGTTTTACTTCAGACCATTTTTTTTTTAAATTTAGTCTTTGACAATTCAGTGCTTGTTTATAAGGTATTTCAATTACATCCAATCCAAATCTCCCCTGCTACTTCCCTAAGATCCCTACAATACCCCCCCATCTTTGCCTTTTCTGTTTTGTTGCTTATAAGCCATTGATTTTATTTTAGTTAGCACTGCCTACATGCACATGCATGTGGGACCATCCACTGGTGCATAGGCAACATACAAGTGGACAGAGTATGATGACTCATGACCAAAGAATGATGACTCCTTCTCCCTCAGAAACCATCGATTGCCAATAGCTCCTCAGGTATTGGTGAAGCCTCATGAGCTCCTTCATGCTGGAATGTTGACTGGATTGATCTTATGTAGGTCTCACACAGGTAACCATAGTAGCTGTCAGTTCATCAGTAAGGGTTTTCCTTACTGTTACATCTAGAAGTCAGCATTTCACATCACTTTTCTTCATCTTCTGGCTCTTACATTCTGTCTAGCCTTCCTCCATGCTCCCTGGGCCTTGGAGTGGGGGATTAATATAGGTGTCCCATTTAGGGATGAGAATTCACAATCACTTATTCTCAGTACTTTGACTAGTTATGAGTCTTTAAATTGACTACTGTGCACTGCAAACAAAAGCTTCTCCAACCAAGGTTGAGAACAGCAATAATCTACGGTCATAAACATAAATATGTATTATGAAGGCAGCATGATAACAAGTCAGTTTAGCAAAACAACAGTAGTAAGTTCCCCCTAGGGCCTATGGCCTCCCAAATTACAAGCTTTTGACCAGGTTTACAGTACCAGGCATGAACTTCTTTGGATCAAGCCTCAAATCAAATGAAAAAGCAGATACTTATTTCCATAGCAGTCATGCTACAATTGCTCCAGTAGGCATGGCTTGCCTGGTACATCAGTCACAGTCACAATTTCTGATGTGATTACCCCTCCTTCAAATTTTCCATCATCCGTTGCTGTTCTGGATAATAAAATTTAGAGACTACAGGAGATTTTCGATCTATGCGCCTATCTGTCTGTCTAGTTTATCTATCTATCTATCTATCTATCTATCTATCTATCTATCTATCTATCTATCTATCTATCTATCTATCCATGCAGTCTCTGTGTGTTTGTGTGAGTATGCACGTGTACTTACATAAGTGCATGCAAAGGTCAATGCTGGGTGTCCTTCTCTATTTTTTCCCCACCTTCTTTTTTTGAGACAAAGTCTCTCTCTGAACCTGGATGTCTTAGTCACTCTTCTATTGCTGTGAAGAGACACCATGATTAAGGCAACTCTTACGAAAGAAAGCATTTAATTGGGGGCTTGATTATCTTCAGAGGGTTAGTCCATTATTATTATGGTGGGAAACACTGCAGCATATAGACAGGCACTGGAGCAGAAGCTGAGAGCTACATTCGTATCTGTAGGGAGAGAGAGAGAGACGGAGGGAGGGAGGGAGGGAGGGAGAGAGAGAGAGAGAGAGAGAGAGAGAGAGAGAGAGAGAGAGAGAGAGAGAGAGAGAGAGAGAGACTGGGCCTGGCACAGACTTTTTGAAACCTCAAAGCTCACCCCCAGTGACACATTTCCTCCATCAAGGCCACACTTACTAATTTTTTCAGAGTTCCCCTCCCTGGTGACTAAGCATTCAAATACAACAGCCTATGAGGACCATTCTTAATCAAACCACCACACTGGAGATTGCTGTTTCCTGGAGACTTGCTGGCACATCTGCCTGTCTACCTGTCTCCATCTGCACTGCTCCCCAAGCCCTAATACTCCAGATGTGTGCTGCTGTGCCCAGCTTTTACCTGGGTGCTGGGGATCTAAACTCCAGTGCCCATGGTTTTGCCATAAATACTTTACCAACCAAGCTACCTCCTCAGCCCTATTTCCTGTGTCTATTTTCTACAATTCAGAACCTGTCCTGCTTTCTGTTGCTGTGATAAAACATTCTTCCCAAAAGCAAGCCAGGGAGGAAAGGGTTTACTTGGCTTACACTGCCACATCACAGTCCATCACTGAAGGAAGTCAGGACAGGAACTCAAGCAGGGCAGGAACCTGGAGGCAGGAGCTGATGTAGAGGTCATGGAGGAGTGCTGCTTACTGTCTTACTCAGCCTGCTTTCTTATAGAACCCAGGACCACCAGCCCAGGGATGGCACCACCAAAATGAGGTGGGCCCTCTTCCATCAATCACTAATTAAGAAAATGCCTTACAGCTGCCTCTTACAGACCCATTTTCTCAATGGAGGGCCCCTCCTTTCAGATGATTCTAGCTTGTGTCCAATTAACATAAAACTACCCCGGACAATGCATGAGGAAAACCAGAGCTGCAGTCTTATGGTTTGGGCCTGAAGGGCTCATATGCTGAAGGCTTGGCCCACAATGCTTCAAAGTTTGGAGATGGGAATTTCAGAAAACGATTTGATCATGAAGGCTCCGACCTCAATGATAAGTTAAGCAAGTTAAATCATTGGTGTGTTTGCAATTTGTGGGCTGTAGGGAGATGATAAAAACTTAGTGTTATGATCTAGTTGAAGGACATTATATCTTGTCTCTGGACCCTGTCTGTCTATTTATCTCTGCTTTACTCTCTCTCTGCCTTTGTGTTTACTGGCTACCATTAAGTGAGCAACATTCATCTTCAGCCTTTCTGCCAGGATGTTCTACTATACCACACATCCCCCAGTGATGAAGCATGCTGATCATGGAGGGAAATTTCAGAAATCAGGAGACCAAACAAGTTTTTCCTCCTCGAATGTTATCACAGTGGTGCTTGATTTTGTAGTTTATTAATAGTATGTAGTGATATTCTACAATAAATCTTAAAACAAAAATTATTTTACGAGTTACTTAAAGATGGTCATAACAGTTCTGATAGAAAGTTTTATTTCAATATTAAGAAAAAATTTATCATGGGGGCTAAAGAGATGGCTCAGTGTTTAAGAATACTGCTCTCCAAGAGGACCCAGGTTTGATTCTCAGCACCCATGTGTGACTCAAGTTCAGGAATTTGGTACCTCTGGCCTCTGTGGGCACCTGTACTTATTTGCACATGCCCCCACACAGACACACATGCGTACACATAACTAAAAGTGATAACAGACAAATCTTTGAGGATTTTGAAGAGAGGTAACTCAGAGACCGACTTCTACCTTTTCCTGGTGACTTAACAGAAAGTGATGTGCGTATTCTCAGAACATCTGGTAAGAACAAGGAATAGTTTTCTTTTCAATATGTTTTAATTGGCAGTTTTATGAAGCTGGAAAATAACTATTTTAACTTTAAATTGTCTTTTCAGGGAAGCAATTTTATTCGTATTTACTCTAAATGCTTAGGTTAGTCTCCTGCCTTCAAAATAAAATTTCCTTATATGAGCTTGATAGAAAGTTTCCAAAATATGTATCATTTTTGTAAAACACAACCTCAGATGCCTTACTTTCTTACAAAATTTACCTATTGTCAACCCCCTGATTAATTTTCCTTGCTGTCATTTGACCCATAAAAGTTGTCATTAGTGAGGTTTTCACATATTTTCGTAACCTAGTGGTCCCTCCTTGTTTGTCTCTTTCTCCCACCTGGCCTGAATCTCATGTCTGATCGTTTAGTATGCTTCACAGGCTGCATCAGTCTGTCATTGTTGTAAAAACAGAGGCACTATTAAATATTTGAAATGTGGGGTTTAGTGGATAGAATTAGTGGCATGTGATAGTTAAGCTGAGAAGCGGAGAACGGTGAGGTGGTGATGTCACTCGCAACCTGCGTAGTTATCATCCGTGGTTGGAAGGCACTAGGTGTGGCTTTGGCATAGTTCCAAAGTCGGGGCCAACTGCGCCATATTGCACTTAGTTGAGCGCTTCTTGGCGGTGCTGGTTCATTGACCAGAGTGCATATGAGTAAAGCCCCAGACAGGACACACTTGCTTTCAAAGCTGAACAGGATGGGGGCGCAGGCTGGTAACAGCCCTGCTCTTATAAATGAATCCAGTCAGAAAACATAATAACCATGCCAATGAAGTTTCACAGAGGCACTTTAGTGCAGACCATCCAGAAAGAAAATGGTAAGGTGACAACCCAGGAAAGCATCCCGAAGCCCTGGGCTGGGGGAGCCCAGGGAAAAGGCAGAGAGTGCTGGAAATGTGAGGACAGATGGGGCAGAGCAGGATCCAGTCCTCTAGAGAGGAGTGATGCAGGGCTCCAGCCTCAGCTTCCGGAGCTGCAACCGGGATGGGAGAAAGTCCCAGCCAGGGGGTGCTCGTCTCGGAGCAGGTGTGCTGAGACTGTTTCTGGAACCACAGTCAAACCCTAGAGCTTAGAATCAATTTCTGTTGTGTAGATACAGAACATCACCATGACAACAGGGACACCAATGAAAGCAAAGAGGACAGAACTCACCTCTCCACCTCTCTGACCTCCAAGATTCACCTAGTGTGTCTTTATGGACAAAGACACTTGGTAAGGACACATGTAGCTTGTAGAGGAATGGCTTTATCATGACAGAGCAGAATAGTAAAGGGTGGTGTGAGTCTGAGGAATTATAGGTGACTTCTGTTACCCACATTTTACACTCTCCATCTCCCACTGACTAAACCTACTCAGAGCCAGAGTTCAGTTACCATGGGAGGAGCAGGAAGTAGCCTGAGACCAACAGGTGGATGACTAGCTTGTTAGTACTTTTTATTCTTTTAGGATTGCCTTGGATTCTTTACTGCTGTGGAACACCATGACCAAAAGTAACTTTGGGAGGACCGGGTTTGCTTTCCCTTTACTTTGGGTTATAGTTCACCACAGAGGGTAGTAAAGGCAGGAACTCAAGCAGGTCAGGAACCTGGAGGCAGGAGCTGATGCAGAGGCCATGGAGGAGTGTTGCTTACTGGCTTGCTCCTCATGGCTTGCTTACCCTGCTTTTTTTTTTTTTTTTTATTTGGTTTTTTTCAAGACAGGGTTTCTCGGTAGTTTTGGTGCCTGTCCTGGACTAGCTCTGTAGACCAGGCTGGCCTTGAACTCACAGAGATCCACTTGCCTCTGCCTCCTGAGTGCTGGGATTACAGGCATGCACCACCACCACCCGGCCCTGCTTTCTTATAGAACCCAGGACCATCAGCTCAAGGGGTATACCCACCTATAGTCAGCTGGTCCCTGTGGTGATATTGTGTTCCCCTAAATATTGTGCACCCTAATGAAGTTATCTGAGGTCAGAGAACAGAACAGCCACGAGATATAGAGGCCAGAAAATAATGGCACACACACCTTTAGTCCTAGCATTCCGAAGGCAGAGATCCATCTGAATCTCTGTGAGTTCAAAGCCACACTGGAAACAGCCAGGCATGGTGACACATGCCTTTAATCCCAGGAAGTGATGGCAGGATGCAGAAAGGTATAGAAGGTGTGAAGATCAGGAGCTAGAGCTGGTTAAGCTTTTAGGCTTTTTAGCAGCAGTTCAGCTGAGATCCATTTGGATGAGGACAGAGGCTTCCAGTTTGAGGAAACAGGATTGGCTGAGAAGTTGGCGAAGTGAGGTTAGCTGTGGCCTGTTCTGTCTCTCTGATCTTTCAGCATTTGCTCCAATACCTGGCTCCAGTTTTTTTTTTTTATTTTTTTTATTTTTATTTTTTTTTATTAATAAGACCTTCTAACAATTCGTGCTACAGGTCCCTCCTTTATCAATCAAATATTACAAGAATGCTCTATAGGCTTGCCTGCCTACAGTCCAATCTTATTGAGGCATTTTCTCGTTTGGGGTTCCCTTTTCTTAGATGACTAGTTTCTGGCAAGATGACATAAAACTAGCCGGCACAATGATATTTTCTCCTGCTTGGATAATTAAAGTCCTACATATATATATTAATATATATATATTAAAGATGCAGTCCAACTTCTAACCTATTATCCAAATGTTGGCAAACTGTGGTCTAACCAAGCTCATTGATTTTAACATATTTGTATACTTGAAAAATTCAAAAGAAGACTAATGATACAGAAAAATGTATCTATGAAATTATATTTTTCAGTGTCCATAAACAAAGCTTTAATGGCGCATTGTCATGTTTAATAGTGACATATTGTCTCTAGTTGTTTCTGCATTACAACAGTGGAGTTGACTAGTTGTCACAGAGACCTCAGGACAACCCGGCCTCCAGTAATTACTATCTGGCTCATTACAGCCCACCTTTTCTTTGAACTCACGAGGCTCAGCTCTGCTGGTAGAAACGCTGCCATGTTGGTTAATGTGTCACAGGGCCACCTTCTCCTTTCACTTGCTCTTGCTCTGTTCCCTTTTTCCGTTCACTTAAAATCTACTGCCGATGTCACCAGCTCCCTCAGGTGTCAGCATCCTTACTGCACCCCAAACTAGGGATGATGCTTCACCATTCCACTGAGAGTATTTTAAGGGTGTAGATCTCACACATGTGTTCACCATCATCTGCTCTCAGGTATTCGCTCTGCAATCCCCTTTCTATAGACATTGTAAATGGATCTGTAATTATGAAATCTAGCCACCTAGACTCAGACTACCTCCCAGTATTTACTAACACTGTAACCATTAGCAGTTTCCCTTAACTTTTACTGAGCTCAGTGTTCACCTTTGTAAGAGTAACTGTTCATAAGACTGTTGTAAACATTGAATACAAGCAGACATGTAAGAACATAGCACAGTACTCCAAGTGTGTCTAATATAACTTAGCTGTTTCAAAAATATAATGAGCTTGGTGGTGGTGGCACAAACTTTTAATCCCAGCACTTGGAAGGCAGAGGCAGGTGAATGTCTGTGAGTTCGAGGCCAGCCTGGTCTACAGAGTGAGATATAGGACAGGCACCAGCAGTACACAGAGAAACCCTGTCTCAAAAAACCAAGAGAATATATATACATAATGAAAATTTAACAACCATAACTCTAGCTTTCAAAAGCCAAGGCTCCTTTCATCTAAAATAAGAAAACAGTAGTCTCCATGACCCTGTGCCTCTCCTTGGAGACTCTTTCCTATTCCACTTTCCCTCCCTTCTCAATTTGTCTGTTCTCCGTGTCTCACGGTTTCACTCTTTTAATTGTTCCCTCTTTAATGCATTTCGTTTGCATCTCACCTTTAATCTTCTGACAATTCTCTCTGAAAGGTCATCAGTGGTGTCTCAATTCCCACATTCTGCCATGTTTTCCGGTGTTTGTGTTCTATAATCTCTCTATGATATTCAGTGTTAATCACTGGTCCTTGAAACTTCCCAGCCCTGGACTGTAAAAACACTACCTCCTCCTGATTTCTCAGCTTCCTGTCTCCTTCCAGGGAGTTCCTTTATCTGTCCCTGTTTTAGGTCCTGTCACACTACACATATCCCACCATGTGTCGTGTGGTGGTTTTCTTCAGTTCCATGGTTTTAAATTGATATACATATAGTCATAAACCTGATATTACTGTGGGGTGTCCTTCTGTATGCTGCAAATATGTGTTGCTTTTATTGGTTGATGAATAAAGCTGCTTTGGCCTATGGCAAGACAGAGTATAGCTAAGTGGGAAAGCCAAACTGAATACAGGGAGAAAGAAGGGCGGAGTTGAGCAGACACCATCCAGCCAACCAAGGAGCAAGATGCCAGCAGACCGGTATTGCCACGACCATGTGGCAATACATAGATTAATAGAAATGGGTTAATTTAAGTTGTAAGAGCTACTTAATAATGAGTCTGAGCAATAGGCTCATTTATATGTAGTATTAAGCTTCTGAGTGATTATTTACAAGTGGCCATGGGACAAGGTAGGACAAAACAGCCTCCGTTTACAAATTACAACCTATCCACAGGCCAAAACTGTGCAGCAAAGTGTCCAGTGTTTATTCATATGGGCATAATTGCCATTTAAAAATCAATATATCCAAACGCGCTCATCATTTTATCAGCCTGCCTCCTCCTCATTACTTTTTGATGAAATCATGGGCCAACCAACCAGATTGCTGTGAGTCATTCTTGAATCTCCTTTTTCCTATACTTCAAACTCAATGAATCTCCAACTCTGGTGAATTCCCATTCTAAGATGCCACATTTTCTGGCACATGGGCCCCTTCACTAAGCCTTTTCTCTGCTCTGGTTTACCTTTGACCACCCCTAAGGCTCTAAGTAAGGTCCTCTCTGCTTACAGTTGACTCCTTCTTAACCCTGGGCCACAGCAGAAAGCCTGTGTGGAGTTTAATTACGCATCCCTCCTGCTTAGACCTCTCACAGGCTACTCCTTCATCAACTACCCATGAAACTAAGCTTCTTTGAATGCCATATAGCACTCTGTATGTGGGGGCTTTATTCCTTTCTAGTTAGTACTACACCCTGCTACTCCGTGGGCATGTTTCATCTCTTCACATCACTGTGCTCAGAAGTATTACCCTTTGTCCTCTCTGAGTTCTGTAGGTGTTGTTTTCTCAGATGATAGCATCTTTCCTCTACCTTTTCTCTACCTAGCCAAGGGCAAGAGCCTTGGTCACCATTCCATTACTGTGAAGAGGTATCATGACCACAGCAACTCTTATAAAGGAAAGAATTTAATGGGGGCTGAGCTTGCTTACTGTTTCTGAGACTTACTCCATTAATCATGGCAGGGAACTTGGTGGTGAGCAGGCAAGGTGCTTGAGAAGTAGCTAAGAGCTACATCTTGATCCATAGGCCAAGAGAGGTACTGTATCTAGATTGGGTTTTTAAAATCCAAAGCCTGCCTCCAATGACAAATTTCCTCCCAAGGTCACATCTCATAATCCTCCCTATCTTTCTCTACTAATGCTAGTTCCTGATGACTTAGCCTTCAAATATATGAGCCTATGGGTCGCTATGGGGGCCATTCTTTTTCAAACCACTATATCCTTTTCTAACAGGTCTCCCCCTGTCTAAGCTTCCAGTTTCTCTTTTTATTTTCTGCTTTGACCATTGTGATTTTGATTGCACTATAATTATGTAGCATAGTATATGAATAAGAGTTGGCATTTATCTTTTTATTAATCATGGAAAGAATTATCCAATCATTTATTTAAGATCTAATTGCTATTTTACAAACTAGAGAAATGATCTCTGAAAGTATAGTCTTCTAGGTACTATTTAAGTCTTTTTAAAATTATTATTATTGAAAATAAATTCTTCTCTCATACAATATATCCCAATCACTGTTCCCTCTGCCTTTATTCCTCCCAGCTCCCCCTCCCCACCTCCCTTCTCCCCCAGATCCATTCCCTCTCCATTTCCTCTTCAGAAAAGAGCAGGCCTCCAAGAAACGACAGCCAAACAGGACAAAACAAGATACAATAAGACAAGCTAAAAAACCCTCATATCAAGGCTGTACAAGGTACCCAATGGGGGAACAGAGTCCTGAGAGCAGGCAAAAGAGTCAGAGATTAACCCATTCCCACTCTTAGGAATCCCACAAAACCACCAAACTAACAGCCATAACGTATAGACAGAGGACCTGGTGCAGACCCGTGAAGGCCCCTTACTTACAAGCTAAAGTGCCAGTGTTTACAAGGACAATTCAGTCATGGATTTGCCCTTGAAAGGCATGTGGTCAAGTATGAGGCATTGGCAAAGAGTTCTCTAGTTTACAAATTGGTTCATGGTACAAATTAAGTGCAGGAGAGCAGTGAACATTAAGAATTAAACGAGTCTGTGGTCCATGATGTATCTAGAAACCACATGGAAGTCCATGATCTGTGCCCCCTGCTGGCTATAAAGGGCAAGAAAGCCACTTTTACATTGTATCAATGACTCACAGTTGAGAAAGAAGGACAAAGAAGGTTTCTGTGACAAGCTTACTCCTCCAGATCCCCCAAAATGTAACAGTATAGACAGAAAACTATCTAGGGGAACTCTTAAAATTTGTGATAAGGATGCTGAAGTGTAGCTCTCCACAATTGATGGCGTAGAGTAGGGATGCAGGTCAGAAAGAACTCAGTTTTCTTTAAGGGGCTGGCCACTGGGAATTTGACCATGCAACAGTGAGGATACTGGCAACACAAATTGGACTTGTTTTCTTCCTCTTTCTCCTTCCTCCTCTTCTCCTTCTCCTTATTTCTCTTCTTCTCCCCCTTCTCTTCTCCTCCTTCCTCTTTCTCTTCTCCTTCTCCTTCTTTTAGAGGGAGGTCACAAGAGTTGGAGGGGTGGACCTGGGAGGACTGGGAAGTGAATGTGATCAAGGTGCATGATATGAAATTCCCAAATAATTAATAAAAATATTATCTTGGGAAAAAAGAATTGAATGAGTTCATGTGGAATATGAATTATTCTCATACTGGTTTGCCAGATATTCAAAGCACTAACTTAAATATTTTGACATCCTGTTCAATTTGAGAGCAATGATTTGTAGTCACGTTACAAGTGAACTTTAGTGCAAATGTGGCTCATGCTCTACACCCCACAGTTGTACTCCTGATTAGATTTTTTGGCCTCCAACCCCACAGCCCCTCGCCCAGCATTTGGTT
Organism: Peromyscus maniculatus bairdii; assembly: GCF_049852395.1. NCBI lineage: Eukaryota > Metazoa > Chordata > Mammalia > Rodentia > Cricetidae > Peromyscus > Peromyscus maniculatus. The sequence goes on from NC_134861.1 coordinate 90,010,931, forward strand.
ACAAATGTTAAAAAAGGCATTTTATTTTTTTTAATTTTCCTTCAGAAGTATAAAAATAATGAAACAAAATGCATGCCATTTTTAACGAAGAGGAGCGAAAGGGACAGAATGAGACGGCACGGATGAATGGCAGCAGCAATGGTGCCTAATTGAATAAAGAAAATTGGCAATTATAAAACAGTTCTATGAAGAATAGAAAAGAAGCACAAAAGAGGAGATCTAGACCCAGATTTGTGAAGTCGTTTCCTAAGTTCACATATCTAATAGTTTCAGAACCTCATATATATTCACAACACAGCAAAGACAGTTATGATCATTTTGAGCAATACCTCTTACACAACGTATCAAGGAAGTTTACAACAGTGTTTAAAATAATTTTCTGTTTGATACCCGCAAATATAAATTAGTAAGAGAAACATCAATGGTCTTAATTCTATCTGGTAGTGTTCCTTAGATTGATATTGAGTGACTTACCTTGTGAACACAGCCTTGTCCACTCCTGGGCCCAACTCTGCTCAGTCCATCTTTGTAACAGGGGAGAAGGGGCTTTATACCAGCTTACAGTTCTAGTTACAAGCCATCATTGTGGGCAAGTCAAGGTAGGAACTTCAAATAGCTAGACACATCATATCCCCAGCTGAGAGCATAGAGAAACGAATGCATGTACACTCAATGCTTGCCAGCTTGCTTGTATTGAGCTCTATTTCTCCATTCTCTAACATTTTTTTTAGGAATCTCTACCTCAGTGAACCTAGATCATACTACTGTGTACCTTGAGCAACTACTTCTGAATGACAGGACACTGAACTTAGATCTGGGCCCAAAATCCTCACAGGTGACTCAAGGCACCTCATATTTTGGATAGGAAGGGTGAATAGTAACAGAAGGTCTGTGGTTCAGAAATAAAAATTCCCCCATTCCTCTATGCTCTTCAGGAAAATCTGAGACACTTATGAATTTCAGATTGGAGCTCAGCATTCCAGGTTGTTCTAACATGTATTTGGCATGGTAGAATCATATAGATCACACTTTATTAGTTAGTTCATTTGTTTTATGATTTAAATATTTATGTGTATGGCAAAGGGTCATGAGTGATCTCTAGCTAAGTACCCCTGTCTGATTTCTTAGATGTTCATGATATATCTTTATGTTTAGTCCAGGGAAAGTTCACTGAAATGCTGGACACCATACTGAGAAGAAGAAAAGAAAACAATATGGCCTCTGGCCTGGGTTATTTGGGTCATCCTGCTTAAAACTGGAAACATGAGAAAACCAGAAATGTCTTCCACTTGCAATGTGTCTCTCCAGGATACTTGTAAGAGCTGGGTAACCATAAGCAGCCACCATTGGCCTTGATCCCACCAAGAGGAAGGGCTGTAGCTGCTCCCCCAAGGCAGAGCTCAGTCAGCCCTTCAGTGGCCCCCAGGTCCTCTCAATGTGTCATCCCCCAAGAGGACCCTGAGACCTCAGCCAAGAAGAGCACCGTAGCCAAGGGTGGGGAGGAGGAGGTCCACCAAGTGTGGGCGCATTTCTTACTCCCAGGCCTGTTAAATCTCAGTTAGCAGCAAGGTTTTCTCCATTGGTGGACAATGCCCTTAAGACATATGTCAATTCATTGATAAGCTTGCAAAGATTAGTGTAATTGGTTGCTGGCCCCTTCTAGGATCCAATTTCTCAGAGCCTGCCCTTTTGTGAGGAAATGGATCTATGGTGAAAAGCACTGCATGAGCCAAAAGTGAAAATGGGAATATGGTTTCCTCAGACATGCATTCCATCCCTCAATCCTTCTCCCATTTCTTTCCAAGCAGCCAGATCCACTGTCTCTTCCTCTGGAAACCAAAGACATGTCTCCCAAACATAGTCTAGAAAACTATGAAGCGGCAATATTTCCACCTACCTCCAAGACTCCTCAAAATCTCACCAGTGCTAATATGTAATCAGCCTTTCTCTAGATTCTACTGGCCCTGTGTTTTACAACCAATGCTTAGAATTGAGCCCCCTCTTCCTTTATTTTTATCTATCTATCTATCTATCTATCTATCTATCTATCTATCTATCTATCTATCAACTTTTTTTTGTTGTTGTTGGTTTTTCGAGACACGGTTTCTCTGTATAGCTTTGGAGCCTGTCCTGGAACTCACTTTGGAGACCAGGCTGGCCTCAAACTCACAGAGATCCTCCTGGCTCTGCCTCCCGAGTGCTGCTGGGATTAAAGGCGTGCACCACCACTGCCCAACTTCTGACTCTTTATTTTTATCTTTACCTTTATTTGTACATTTCTCTCAAGAACATCCCCTCATTTGACCATGAGAGTTCTAGTAGTCAGGTTGCCATTTTCTGTATTCAGAATATCTTGATCTTGGAAACTTGAGGGGGGTGATGTAGGGATAAAGAAAGGACAGACACAGAAACACACAGAAAAACTGGGATTGGGTAGGTCTTGTTTTCTCAGATGCAACAGCATCAACTACCAGCAACAAACCTGTATCCTCAGCACATTTATTAGGGATAGCAAAGGGACATGGAATTAGCTAGTCTCAGTGGGAGGTCTCTATAGTTCTTAGACTGCATACATCTATCTAGAGGGAAGAGGTTGAGGTTGCTAGTTTTTGCACACATTGCCAACTCTCAACACATGGACAAGAGGAAGTCTTTGACAATTTCATGAGCTTGACTAAAGGAAGAGTTTACCAGTTTTCATGAGTCTGAGGCATTATTAGTCCTTGTCAGTAACACGCATTCACTCAGGACTTCATCTTCTCTTTATACATTCACTCAAGGCTTCCTCTGTTCTCCACTGGTGAACACTCGTTTCCCCATGGTCTTAGTTATTTTTCTACTGCTGTGTTAAGACACCATGACCAAGACAACTTAGAGAGGGGTTTATTTGGGGCTGAAGGTTTCAGTGGGTTAGAATCCATGACCACCATGGCAGGGAGCATGGGAGAAGGCAGGCAGGCATGGTGCTGGACCAGTAGTTAGGAGCTTAAAACTTAACCCACAAACAAGAGACAGAGAAAGCTTGCTGGGAATGGCACGGGCTTTACAAACTCAAAGCCCTCCCCCCAGTAACACCACCTCCAACAAGACCACCCTCCCCAAATCCTTCCGAAACCATTCCATCAACTGGAGACCAAGTATTCAAACATCTGAGCCTATGGGGGACAGTCTCATTCAAATCGCCACACCCATTTAATGTTTACTTGTGGTTGGGGATAAAGGCTTAACCACTTCTGCTCATGTTGAGAAAATGTCCAGGTCTTTTACAGTATGCAGGTTTCCTATGGAATTGACTGAAAGCTTTGTTGGGCTTAGTTTGTACCTTACCTCTTTCCGCTCAGTCATATTCATTTCTCCTCTTCAGGCAAGTTGAATATGATAAAAACACTATATATCAAACAACGTCTCACTATCTGTTTTTAGAGAGTTCTGTCTTCATTATCTATCCCAAAAAGAACTCAACAGATATTTCTTGAAAATATATGTTAGGCACTTAACCATAGTGATAAGCTGCATGATAGTGCTTAGGATGAGCATGGTACCATTGGTACCAGAATCATACAATGTGGAAGACTTCCACCAACTTTTTCAGGCAAGTGCTATGGTTGATGCCCACTTTGTACATTAGAAAGCTATGGTACAGAGATGTTATGCTATTTGTTCAGGATCATACAAGTGGTAAATTATGAAACTTACACCACTACCTAGGACATTCAAGTCCCAAGTTCATGTTTTTAATCACTAGTCTAAAGTACCTCTCTGAAGATGTTCAATAAAATGTTCACAGCATGAATAAGAATACATTCCGATGGTATGAGTGGTCAGCTGATGCTTTTGATTAAGTAATACTTTGGGTTATCTAAAAAACATTATTATTAGCTTTAAATAAACTTTTTCCTTACAATAATATTGAGCAAAAGGTTGTTGCTTACAATTAAAATATTGTTTTTCCTCCTGTATTAGTGAGAACATTTATGATTACTTTCCTTTTCCCATCTCATCTTGCTCATGACAGTAGCTGACCTTTTATATAAAACTTCTTGCTTCTGAAATTTTTTGAAAGAGACCCTGTGATAAGCTACAACCCAGCATTTTTACTGGGATACCTCTCCTCTGTGGTTCTTGCCTCATCTAGATCTAAAGATTGACACTGTCCTACATTTAAAAGATATAGGAAGGTGGCACATTGGTCAGCCCCAGTCAGTTCTGTGGTAGATTTTGTTCTTGCTCTCCAGTATGATTGGCTATCTTGGGTCTCACTTGGTGGCCCATTTGTTGTGAATCCCATTTCTTCAGTCTCTTAGCTCCTGTCTGATCTTCGGTTCCTAGAGGATTGAATAAGCTCGCCAGTAACTGGCCACCATTTACATTTCCACCCAACCACTGTTGTTTGCTCTGGTGGTCAGCCCTAGAGAGCTTGTGACTGAATCACCATCAGCTGTGTCCTCTGCTCTGTGCATATTCTATCTAGTCGTTAGGGATTGTCATTCAATCTACTGAATCAAATTCCAGTTGGTGGTCTGTAAATCCCTGCTCTGGCTCCCTTCCCCCTTTGTATTTTCATCTTTGGCTTCAGAACAAGGCATTGCAGAATTACTTTTCTATACCCATTTATTAACTGATTCTAGTTCTTCTGAAAGTTAATTCTGGCCTTGTTTTATCTGTCTCAACTTCTCATGGTTTGGGTCATGATTACATGAATCTTATAGCTAACAAAAAAGTAAAATGCATAGTTGTGTATCTATTCAAGTTAAATGCTAAGTGTAAAAAGTTGCTTTTTGGATAATGGCTGACTTTTAATTCTGCATTAATTATCTCACTGTTACCAGAGACCAGAACATGGAAATCATTTTATCTCATTTTTGTTTTCAAATCTTAGTAGTAAGTCGTTTATTAGAGGAACCTTACAGGTTTATTGAGTGGCCACAATATATCAGACTCTGCTGTGGGTTCAAGGCCTGCTTCTGAGTTCTGGAAATGCAATACTTCCTTAATCTCTTACTCTGCTCTCTACATTTCTTACTCTTCATATAACTACTTTGAGCTAAAAATCCTTATTACTTTATGAAAATGTTGGGGGAAGGGTGCTGGTTAGTTTTTATCTATTTGACACAAACAAAGACGTTTTCTTGATTAATAATTGTTATGGAGGACCCAGTCCACTGCGGGCAGTGCTGTCCCCTGCCAGGTAATCCTGGTTGTGTAAGAAAGTGGTCTGAGCAAGACACTATGAGCAAGTCAGAAGCAGTGTCCCTCACACCACTTCTGCTCAAATCCCTGTCCTGAGTTCCTTCAGTCATGAATTGTGACTGGAACAGATAGCATAATTAACCCTTTCCTCCCCGAGTTGCTTGTGGGCATGGTATTTTTCATAGCAACAGAAGCAAATCCAGACCAAGAGTGTTGTTATTATTCTCAATGCAAAACTGAAGAAGAGAGGTATAGAGAAGCTATGGTGACTTGGCTGATATACTGCAAAGCAAGGCTGGGAGCTGGATTCCAGGTACTGAACTCTGTCTCCCTCCCAAAAGGAGGGAATTAGGACCAGAAATTAAGACACAAAAAACAACTTACTAGTTCCACATCTCATCTGGAATTTCTTTTTTAAACCAATCTGATGCTAGTACTTTCTTGAGACAATTCTGAACAAATGTTTAGAATACTACACTCTTAATGGAAGGGGTAATCTGATTTGATTTTTCTTTTTTTCTTTTTTTTGAAAAAGAAAAATCTTCGGTTCCATCAAAGCAGTGGTGTTCTGTCATTTACCTCTCTTTAATATTCATCTTTTTCTGATGGTTCCCTTCAAATAACTTGTTAGGAACAAAAATATAAGCTATGTTCCCACAGAGAGATGTACGGCTGAGAAATATAAGCTGTGTTCCCATAGAGAGACGTACAGCTGGGAGATTCCAGCCCACTGGTATTTCCGGGATACTTACTTGCATGATATCGTAAATACAGTGAATGCATGGAGAGACACAATGTAAACTGTTACTTTGAAATGCTTGCTTTTGGCACAACTTCATCACAGGCGTTTTACAATTTACAAAGCAGTATGGAGTAATGTTGACGACTTCTGTGTTTACAAATTCCCTACTTCCTCTTACTCAAGGCAAGATTTTTGGTTTTGGCACCTTTTCAGACATTCATTTCTTCTCCTCAATGTATTCTTGCCTTGAGTGCTACTCTCGCCTTTATCAGAATACCTTTTACTTTATCCCAAGTTGAAAGATTAGCTGTGTAATTTCTCAGAGGACACACACACACACACACACACACACACACACACACACACACACACCATACACACACTCACTCCAACTGAAGTTGGCGTTAGGTCCTAGAAAAATATCTGACTTCATGGAATTTAAAACATCAAGGGGAGGGTTTTGTGTTGCTTTAATTTTCACAAGATTGAAGAATATGAGAATGTGAACCATGATATACAAATCGTTGGTGTGAAATAATGCAAGAGAGACTTTGAAAGCTGTTTTCACCCACAAGAATGTTACAAGGGTTGAAATGTAAGTCAGGGAATGAGCACTTGTCTACCATGTGCAGGGTGAACTGGGGTTCAATCCTCTGATCCCAGGAACCAGATGGATAGATAGATAGATAGATAGAGTTAGAATTCCTGAACAACAACAACAACAAAAAAAAAACTAAAGATGTTTTGCTAGTATCACAGAGGTATTATTTTATTTTTGGCAATTTTCAAGATTCCTAAGATAAAATATCCAAGGCAGTGTCTTAATTAGCTCTGTCATCCTGACACAGCCTAGAGCCATCTAAGTGGAAAAATCTCCATTCAATTAAGGAATCACCTAGATCAGATTGGCTGGACGGCATGTCCATAAGACACTGTCTTGATTGCTAATTGATGTAGGAGAGTACAGTCTATTGTAAACAGCACAATCTCTAGGTTGCCCTGGACTGTATAAGATGTAGGAGAGTACAGTCTATTGTAAACAGCACAATCTCTAGGTTGCCCTGGACTGTGTAAGATGTAGGAGAGTACAGTCTATTGTAGACAGCACAATCTCTAGGTTGCCCTGGACTGTGTAAGAAAGCTGGCCAAGCGTAAGTGAAGGAGTGAGCCGGAGAGTGAGCCAGTGGGCAACATCCCTCCCATGGTTCCTACCTTGAATTCCTGTCTGGATTTCTTGACATGTTGAACTGTGACCTGGGAGTGTCAGGTACATAAACCCATTCCTCCTCAGGTTGCTTTTGATCAGGTGGTTTTAGAAATAGTTACAATGTTGTTACAATGTTTCCATGCCTGATAGACAAAAGATTTGGTATGTTAGTTAAAGGTTAGAGTAAGTGCTCAGAAGGTGGAGGCAGGGGGACTATGAGTTCAAGACTACTGTGGCCAATAATACATGAAAAAGCATTTCCTGTTACTGATTACTAAGGTCTTAGTGAGCCCTGTTGAGTACCAATAGTACATACTGAAGATGTGGGCAAGCTTTCCATGATGTTGAGACTGTACAGAGCACCTCTCTGCTTTACAACTCTGCCCTTATGTTTTGTTAAAGAGCTGTTAAAACATGTCCACAAAAGACTTCTTCAAACGTATTATCCATGAAGTCTAAACATATTTGTGAGCCACATCACACTTAGTTTAAGAAAAAAATATGTATTTTTAGTATGCAACCCTGTTTTGATACTTGTACACGTGTTCAATGATTAAATCTAACTAAATGCAATATTCATTGTCTCATGTACTTAATTTTGTGGAAAGAACAGTTAGAAATCTGTAGCTTTAACCATTTTAAGTATACAATATATTATTAAATTTACTCACATCTTGCCATATAATAGATTTATTGACCTTATTTGCCCTATCTAGTTTAAAGTTTACATTCTTAAATTACATCTTCCTAATCTCCTTAGACCTTGCTTCTGCCTTTACCAGTTCAACATTTGTAGATTCCACATACAAGTGAGGTCATGTTATAGTTGCCTTGCTTTGCCTGCCTTATTCTACTACACCAGTCTCCTGGGTTGACCTACATTGTCCCATACTGTAGAATTCTTTTTTATGGATGATGAGCACTCTACTGGGTACATTCGATATACTTTCTTTATCCATTCATCCACTGATAGGCTTGTAGGTAGATTCTGTATCTTGGTTATTGTGAATTATGTGTAGTAAACACAGAAGTACGTTTATTTCTTCAATATATTGACTTTGTAACCTTTGAATATACTTGAAAGAAGTTAATAGATCATTTAAAATTTTGAGGAACCTCCATACTTTTTCTATGATGGCTATATTAATTTACATACCATTAACACTGTATAACAATTTCTTTTTGTCCACACTTAATCAGTACTTGTTATCTTTCATCATATTGATGAAAAGTATTCTAACAAATAGGAAAGAATATCTCATTGTGATTGTAGTTTGCATTTCCTGAGAAATGAGTGATATTGAGCATTTTCCCATATAACTTTTGGTCATTTGTCTTATTTATTTACAGAAATCTCTGTTCAGGTCTTTTGCCCATTTTTCACTTGGCCTATTTGTTTTCTTGCTATTGAATTGTTTAAGATGTTAGTCTATGTGGAAACTGTTAATGTCTGTTGTATACTACCTATAGTGCTGTTCAGGTCCACATTAAAATATTTAATTAAGAATAATTAAAATTCAGAATTTTATAAATTACTTTTAATCATATTCACCTCCTCTCTTCTCCCTAACTCCTCTCAGACACACCCTATCTCCCCACCTTGTGTGTTTTTCCCCCTTTTTTAAAAGTAAACTATTGAATCCATTGTGTGCTGCTTATCTTGTACAGAGTGTGGAATCAACCCACAGAGAAAGGCAGACCGTACTCTTAAGGAAAATGGACTCCCTCTTCTCTAGAGCTAAAGCTCTCCATAGCTCCTCAGTTAGGGATGGAGTCTCATGAACTCCTTTCCTCTGCATTCTAGACTGCTGAGGCCACGCTTTATTGGTATGCTTTCCAGACGATCTATCCACACTTAAAAGCAGAACATTGTACTGCCCTCCTTTGCTCTTTTTCCTTTCAGCTCCACCAGTAAATGCTTTATATATTTAAGCGGCCAGGTGGAGGGTGCTGCAGACTGTGCATTGCATCAGCTGTGCCCACTGGAGATTTGGTAATTTATAGAAAAGGCCTGTGATCCTGCAGTCTTCTACTGTAGCCATTTGTCAGATACGGCTCTTGTGCACTTGAAATGTGGTTAGTGTGACTGAGGAATTGCGTTTTTAATTGTATTTAATTTTAGTGATTTAAATTTGAATAAAATAATGACTTCCTATTGGAAAGAACAGCTCTAATAAGTTTACTCATCTTGCTTCCTATGAACACTGTAATTAGAGGCTGTTTCCTTGCATGACTTACTTGTATCTTTGCTCTAAGTTCAACTACTAGTGACCTGATGACTTCCTGCATGGCATCTACCACACCTGGTTAGGACCCAAAGTGAATAGCCATGACACTATTTCTCTACTATCTATTGGTCAAGACCAGAGGAGTTAACTAGCCATTGGTATTTCAACTCAAGCTCTGTTTGGCCTCAGAATGCTATCTACTACAATGGGTGGAGTTTGGCTCATAATGCTGTTTGTTACAATGTATGTAGAAAATACTGGGAAGAGATGGGTTACTATGGAACAGTTTTTATATTTAACCATAAAGTTGTTATGGTTATGTTATGTTGCACGTGCTTCTTGCACAAGCTAGGTGAAATTACGGCAAGAAATGGAAAAATCTGGTGATGTTAAAAGTCATTCTTCTTTATTTTATGCAACTTTTAATGACAATACTTGCTTTGAAAAATATAAAATTAAGGAAGAAGTGCTATACTGGATTAATGCCTGGACATTAGATTTAATCTGGGAGTGTCCTAGAAAATAGTAACATATGGTCACCTAAAATATAAGACATTATCGTATTTGAAACAAAAATTCAATTATTGAGAAGAATAAATAAAGGCATAAGGAATTTATAATTGGAATAAAAATTCAAGAAAATTCAAAAAGCATGAAAGAGGTGAGACAGTTAAAATCATTGCATGTGGAGGAGAAATCTGCTGGTACGTTATCATCTGTTCACTTAAAATGGTGAAAATTTAATATATGCAAAATTCACAGTTGAAAAGTTTATTTTTTGTAAAACAACAGTTTCTGTTCAAAGTGGAGCCAAGTCTATTTTGTCTTTGATTAGAGGGAAATTTTGGAGTTTCTGGAAATCAGAGTCAAAAAACAAAGGACAAGAACTATTTCTACTTATGAATTTATAGTTCATTCTTGAAAAGTGTTCAATTTCTAAATGAAATATTTTGAAAAGTAAAAAAGGAAATGTTGTAAAACATGTTTTTTAATGTGAGCCTTGTACCCTCAGCTCATCCAGTGATACATAATGAAAAAAGCAACCATTCATGCAAGAAAATGATAGGTGTCACATAAAGAAGTCAATTAAATTGATATTTGGGGTTTATTGATTTTTTTAATCACATATCATCCTAACTTGCATGCTTATAAACTGCGACTTCAGCAAGTCTGGCCACATAAATTTGTCTGCTTAGAGAGAAGGGTCTGCTTCCTGATCCCACAGTTAATCCTGCACCCACTGCAACTACAGCAGCAGATGTAAAACGGACACAGGAAAGTGTGCGGCTGCTCTTTAACCTTGGTGGTCATGTCCTTTTGACTTAGGAGTAGTGAAGTTCGGTGGGGAGATGCAGGGCGTCTGAGCCACTGTCAGGGTTGTGTGTAGCCAGCCTCGGGTATTTCTTAAGAAAAGCTCAGTGTTTGGAGCCTATGTGCAGAGAACAGCATTAAGTACAGGAATCTTTACTTGCCCCAGATACACTCTGCTTATTATGACTTATCGGTGGAGAGAGTGGATTTTTGAGAGGTTACAAGAACATAGGGAATTGTGCTGAAAGCTTTTCAAACACCATGGAGTTCAAGAATCGGGTATGTGGATAATCATTTCTAAAATCGAATACAGTTTAATTTAAACTTTTCTTTATTAAATCAATAAAATGTCTTTGAAGAATATTTTAAATAAAACAATTTATTTTTCTTTTGTGTTCAACAGGGTTTTTTTTTTTTTTTGATAATTTAATTCTACTTCATTGATAGACTTGTATTCTATTTCTCTGGCTTCTTTAGAAATCTTCAATTCTCTCCCATCAAAATTTTTACCTATTGGGCTGGGAAGATGGCTCAGAGGTTATGAGTACTCATTGCTTTTCCAGAGGATCTGGGTTCAGTTCCCAACACCCACATCAAGCAGGTCACATATGCGTGTAACTCCAACTCCAGGGGATCTGACATGCTCTTCTGACTTCTAAAAGCACCTGTATACATGTGGCACACACACACACACACACACACACACACACACACACACACACACCTAACTAAAAATAAATAAATGAAAAAATGTTTACACATCGTATTGTGTATAGACAGTGGTCTACTCTCTTAATGGAGTTTCGTGAAATAAAAAAGAACGGCTTCTTTATAGAGAATATTGTCACGTGACTTTCTGGAACAGCACATGTCTTTTATAGTATTCCTTGAAATACTGAACACCCCAGTACCTACTAGAATGTTGGCAGTAAGGTGTTTAGAGTTCGTGGAACAACAACAAAATGCTACTCAAATATTAGATTACTAGAGGGTGCTGTCACGTGACAGTGCTCTTTCCCATATTGTATTTAAAATATAGCTTTCATAAATTCATTTTATATTTCACTTTCAATTTCCTAAGTGTATTGGTTTGATCATCATGTGGCAATTTGGGTAACACAAGTTAGTTTTTGGCCAATAAAGGGAAACTTGCTTAGTTTTATTCAAGTATTCAGAGACCTGCCTTTGAAGCTTTTGATAGTGCTGTGGAGGTAGAGGCTGAGCAGGTGTCAGATTACATCGTCACCTCCTGAGTGAGAAGATACTGTCAGGGGATTTATTTGATAATTGTAGGACTTAATGGTTTGCCAGGACTGTAACTTAGAAGAATTTGCTCTTTGTAATTTAGTTCAAGAATGCACACTTTGAATGTGTTCTCTCATGCTCTCAAAACATCCTGTCAAAACACCTCGCTAAAATTAATGTCTTAGAACCGATGCTCAGCTTTCAAGAATGCTGCAGTGATTTATTGAGTGGTGCCAGTCTACAGTGTCATTGGGTGGAGAGCGCTTGTCTTCGTGTAACTAAGGGGCTAATATCACTTCAAGCTGTTGTCAGCGGACTTGGTGAAATTGCTTAGACACACTCCCCACACAGGGAGCTGGTGGTGACTGCCCTTCTGTATTCACAAATCAGAAGCCCCAGGGAAACACTAATTAGCCACCCTCAAGGAAGATGCCCCAGCCATGTAAACAATCTCCTGAGTTCTCTGTGCTGTAATGAGGACCAAGCCCCAGCGACAGGTTCTTTTCTGTGCTGTGCCGATGCATCAAGGTTCAGCAATTTTCAAGAAGAGAATTATTGGATTCAGGCCCAGCACTGCACGGAATCTGTTAATCACCATGCAGAGACTTTGGCTCTGCAGGATCCACAGGGGGTAGCAAACTCTCAGGAGTTAAAGGAGACTTTGGCCAATGGTGTTGAGAAGTAGAGGAAGGGCAATCTCCTTAAATATTTATTTCTACACGGCCCGTTAGTGTTCCTTTAGTCTATGCAAAGTCAATACTTTGTTCTCCTTTTATTAACTTAAAAGAAAGGCTTATATATATCGCCATCTAAACTTGCAAGTGACCTTCCTCTTCTTTTTGCACTAACAGAGCAGTAATCAGATTGCCAAGAAACAAAGGGTGGCACAAGATATATGTGTAGGTACATTTGTTGTAGCTTCACAAGTGTGATTTAGCCTAAATCAGGGACAAACACAATTTGTCAGGTCTGTATGATAGAGAACTCGGGAAATAAAACATTAATGGGAACAGAACTGAAAACTCTTCTCTCCCCAATAATCAGAGAAGATAGAAGGAAACCTGAGTTAAGAAAGTCATTGCTGTAGGCAAATTGGGACTAGATAATTTTCTCAAGTCCTTGGCATGGAAGGGAGCTGTAAGTAATTTCTATGGCGTAAAACTGGAAGGGGAAGTTAAAAGGCACCAAGAACGATAACCAATGTAGCCTGGATTTGTAGTAAGCAAAGGGAAATTCTCCCTTCCCTGAGAATTTGTAGCAAAACATGGAGGAACAATGATTTTTCAGGGATTTTGAACATAGTAGCATTCATCCATTGATACCAGTTTCTAACCTGGGCTTTGCTTGTTTCCACAGCAAATATGATTCAGTGGTTAATTTCATCTTAATGTCCCAGAGAGGGCGAGAAACTAGTCACATGAGAACTGTATATCAAAAATTGTTTGTTGTCATTGCTCATAGGTTTTAAAGATTATATGTAATCTCCACCAGATTTTAGGAATGAACACAGATTGTGTGAATGCTGTGTAAGCAGCCATATTGTACAGGAGACAGTGGAATGTATTGATTGATGTATTTAAAGGATTTTAGTCGCAGTTGCTATAACTTAAGGGAAGCTGTAATAGAAAAGAACAATTAGCATAGGCTGCAATGAGTTTTCTATTACCAAAAGGACAGGAAATGATTTCTCAAGGCATTTACATACATTTCCTAGTACGTATTCATGTCATTCAGTCTCCTATCTTTTCCTTAAAGGCTCTGTAGATACTTCTGTTGTAGCTTTGCAAACTGGAAATGTCTGTTATGAGTGAAGAGCTTTGGTCTGATTTTTTTTTCAAAAAATTTCACATATTTTATGGAAGGAAAAAAATCAAACCAGCTTTACTTGATGAGAGCCAAGATGGCTAATGTAGTATCCTTCTGACTGGGTCATGGAGTACGAGACACTTAGACATTGACATTTTGAATCTGACTGAGGGCTTTTCTAGATAAGATTAATTTAATCCCTGAAGTTACATCTGGTTGAAGTAAGCAGTTTGCCCTTCCTCCTGAGGTTCCACACGGTCTTCTTGAATATAACAAAACCCCTCACTCTCCTGGGATTGTTCGTTTTCCTTGTCTTCTAACTTGAACTGAAATATCAGACCTTCTGAGGTTTTGAGGCCACCTGGTTTGGATTTGGAAGTACACAGTTACAGTTTTGAGACTGGAATTGTTTCCTCCGCTCTCTTGGGGCTCTAGCTAGTCAGTTTTGCAGACTTTGAGACTTAGTGTCTGTAAAGATGAGATAGCTGTTTTCTCTCTTCCAGAGAACCCTCACTATCCCAATTCCATTCCCATCTCATTTTGTCCCATTCCCAGGACATATAATTTGAAAGAAATTCTTTAGAGCAACAATACAGGAAAAATCATACTGCACAGAATTAAATAGGCAAACAAAGAAGGTTTATGTTAGATGCTATTGAAATGGAGGGAGAGATTGAACTCAGCTCTGTTGAAACAATGCCTCTTAATGGCTTGTAAGCAGAAGTGGCTCTCTGGTGTGGTGGAGATGGATTTTTACAGAGGCTAGTGAGAGAAGGACTCTGAATGAATACATTCCTATCAAACCCCATATTCATCAGTTTGGTGCCAATAACCAGTTTTCACTTGTCTTGGTAGCTGGAAGTAGATCTACATTGTAGTTTAAATGAGAAAGGTGCCCTTAGTCTCCCATATTTGATCACTTGGTTCACAGTGGGTGCTGCTGTTTGGGGAGTCTATGGAACCTTTAGGAGATGAAGCGTTGCTGCTGCATGTGTCATAGAGGGCAGGACTTGAGGGTTTATAACCTCACCCCCCCCCATTCCTGTGTATGAATGAAAATGTGACCATCTAGCCTTCGGCTCCTACTGCTATGCCACACCTTTCCACAATTACAAACCCTCACCCTCTGGAACTGTAAGTCAAAATAAACTCTTTCTTCCTTAAGTTGCTTTTGGTCATGGAATTTTATCAGGGCAATGGAAAAGTAACTAACATAGCAAATGATTAAGTTAGTGTTAACGATAGCAGTTTCTTTGCCAATATGCTGACTTAAATAACTTCTTATGTCCTCCTAGAAGACTACATAATGCCCTATTAAGTCTGAATGCTAAACCATGGTTAATTAAAAAGTCAAAATTTAAATCTGGTGTTTGTGGTTCATTTTGCTTGTACTAATATAAAGAACTATCTACCATAAAAATTATTTGCTTAAACCTCATTTAATACCAAAGTCTCATTTAAGAAATTCAGTGGTGAGTAAGCTTGAGGAGTTTCTTCCCTAGTAAAACTTACCTTTCAGTGTTGGAGCAATGTGAGTGGAGGTGTCTTCTGTTTCTACTTACTGTTTTCTACATTTTTACTTTGTGTGTACATGTGTGTACATGTGTACACAAGTGTGCATGTCAATGAATTCCAGTCCAGAGGCTGGAAGTCAATGTGAGATGTCTCCCTTAGCTGCCCTCCACGGTATGTTTTACTTGGTTTCTCATTCATTATGAAGTGCAAACAATTCAACTAGTTTGGCTGGCTAAATCTGGGGTGCTACCTACCACTAGGGTGTTTTTTTTTCCATAAGTGCTGGTGATTCACACTCAGATCCTCAACATTGTGCAGCAAACACTTTACCTGCTGGACTCTCTCCCCACCACCTTGTTTTATAATTTAATGAGAAATCATTTTATTTCCTTATTTAAAATTGAAACTCAATTTTTGAAGTGATATTAAGACCAATATTGATTCCACTTTGTGTGTGTGTGTGTGTGTGTGTGTGTGTGTGTGTGTGTGTGTACAAGTTAATTGAAGAAAAGCCTATTTGTTTTTAACTTCTATTCTGGATCTTGGTTCTCCAATACTGTATCCACATAATAATTCACATATGCATAATCCATGCAAATGACCAACAGTAACTAAATCAATAGCAACTGTTTTCTGAGCGGGTAAGAGAAGAACCCAAGACTTTTTCATGGTGTTAAAGTCTTACCCTTCAGAGCACCGAGGAGGGCATGCTCACTGCTAACTCCTTTGATCCTTTCCTGCTCTCACTGTAGGGAAAAGACCACAGCATAGACACCCAAGCCACAGTTATTTTCTCCCCTAATCCTGTCTCTTTTCCATTGCAATAGTTGCATTATTATTATTCATTACTTTAACATTGTGTTGTATTTTAAGTTACAGGTCATACCATTTCACCTAGAACTGAAGTAAAACAAAAAAAGAAGTTATGCTGTTTCCCTGGGGCTTAAGGAGCTTCCTGTTGGCTATAGCTATTGTGGTTACTCTTTCAACGCAGTTTACACGAGTAGACGTGTGTTAACATGCTGCTGATGACTGCTTTTCACTATACACAAAGTAGTTTGGTTTTCATCTTATACTATATTAAATAACAACAGTAGCATCTTAGGGTATTCCTCGGCGCTGTCACTGTGTCTAAAGATGTTGACAGTCTTAACTTTTTCTATGGGATTCATTCATTCATTGGTACATATATTTATTTCAAGATAGGCTCTCTCTATGTATCCCTGGATGGCATGGATCTTGAACTAGGCCGACTTTGAACTCACAGAGATTCACCTGCCCTTTGCCTTCTGAGTGCTAGCATTAAAGGCATGTGCCACCTTGCCTGGCTTTTGTGGAGTTTTCTGAAGACTTACTTATTGGTGTCATTGAAGCTTTCTTCACATAATACTCTGATTTTTCAATAATGTTTAACATGTGCTCTGAAGACCTCACATTACCTTAGTCTATATCAGTGCTTAATTTTAATAACATAGGTCAATTTAATGCCTTTGTATTATTCACAATTTGCTTATAGGTGCAGATAAGAGAGAGTTGGTATGGGCTATGTCATGTGAGAATCCTTAACCGAAATGGTCAACACTTCTATTTAGTGCCAATGATGCCTTACATTAATCTACTGAGAATTACCTTGTGACTATTTGCAAAAATGAAAAAAAAAAGGACTCTTTAAAGTACTTAGAAAGCAAACTGGGAAATTGTATTCCAGGAAATGGTAAATTGCATATCAAACATGGAGACAGCCTAGGTGGTGTTTTGGAACAGAAACAAAAGTAGTATAGATTTCTTTGGTGCAAACTTTTAAGGTATTGTTACTACTATTTTATTGATATCACTATCTTTCTGAATATGTGGGGTCAGAATGTTTGAATTTCTGCAAATTAAGATTCAGCCATAGCCCTGAGAACTTCTCCCCCATTGAGTACAGGATGTGGTATTGTTGCCAATGGTCCCCTGGGTCCTGCTTGGGAGCGGGAGAGTTGAGTTAGAGAGTCAGTGCTGTGTTCAAAGCTTTTCCAGCCTAGGAAGTTTTTAGGCTGTTTAACATGTCCCATGTGATCACTTAATTGCATGCACAAGCGTGTCAGGAGAACCTCCAACTAAAGCAAATCGATAATGTATTCAGAGCACAGTGGGGAGGCACTGGTAATGGAGTTTTCAGCTGCCCAGAGTGTGCTGGCCGATTTGCTTCTGAGTCTTGTTAGCCTGATCAATAATTAGACCAATAACTTCTGGGGCTTCGTGGTCAGGATGTGAGATACAGATTCTGATTAGGTGACAGTGTGAGCGAATTAGCAATCCAGCTTCCACAGAGGCTAGCCTTAATTGTAATGTGGAGACTGGTTAGTCCAGTTAATCATCAAACCCATAGCTTCAATTCTAGAAAGAATAATGAATGTCTAAATACACAACTTAAGATCATAGGATGACTTTTAAATGTTTTATAACATAAGTACAGCAATGAACAAGCTTTCAGATGCATCCTAGGTGGACTGTGCTTTCCTGCACTCATTGAGACTCTACACAATCTTTTCCTGACTTATCATTTGAAAAGATATGTTAATGACTTTATGTTGTATGTTCCCCTTTCTCTTCACTTTTTAATTTTCCTCTACTAATTTCCCATGTATACCACATCTAATTTCTTTTTTTTTTTTGAGTGTAAGGAAAAACAATTTGATCTGTATGTCATCATATACTGTGACTTCCTCAATTCTTTATAAGGAAACATTTAGAAAGATATTACATAAACCATTTAAGCATAAAGAATATTCAGGACCAATTTAATATAAATACTACTTGAATGTGGCTCTAATAATAATGTACTCCTAAATGAGAATGGTTCCTAAATTTTCCAGATAGATTTATGCAAAGAAACCACACTCTTTAGAACTTGTCTTTTTTTGAAGTGTTTACAACTACTTGCAGAAATGCATATTTTGATTGGTTTGAGGTTTAGATTAAGAACAAAAATTTCAATTCATAAGTTCTTAGGGTATATGACCATGGAAAAACACAGAGCTTGTTATTGGTAAGTGTCTTAGTCTTGTTGGGTAGGTTACTGAAAATAATGTATAAAGAGTAAGTAAGAAAAGCTTGGCTCACATAAGATGGCAATAACACAAAACACTGACTTCTTAGGAGAGAAAAGTAAGACAGTCTTCAGGAGCTGACATGTGATCTGAGATTTCAGAGATTGGAAGAGCCAACATGTAAAGCCCTTGAGTCACAGTCAGCCTCAACTTGGAGGGTCTAAAGAGAGGCCAACTCAGCCCTAAAAATGACGGCTCTGCCTTGTATGATTACAAGTAATCCCATGGACAGAGTCCCTAGTTTAAATGTGCTCATGGATCATACTGAAACACTTTCCTTGCTGATCTGCAGTGGTACCTGGTATATGGTAGACATTTAATAAGTGTTCATTAAATGAACTAATGGACAGCACCAAATCTTGTAAATGAAAATGGCATTAAAGTTCTGATGTTTATACAGACTTACTGTTACTGCCTTCTCCAGACAAGAGTGAGATTATAATACTGTACTGAATCATATGAGTTCTAATCTTCTGGGTAACACTTGGCTCACAGAAAATTTACCTCTTTTTATTGAAAGGGAAATGTTAATTTAAAAAAAATGTGTTCAAAATAGAATCACTGACTCATATTCTCAACCCAACAGAGACCTCAGTTAGGAAACATGTACGTTCTTCTTACCTTAAATCTGTCTCAAGAGTCAGTAGTACCAGTACAGGCCTGGAACTTGATTAAAAGGCACAGTTCCAGTCCCCCAACTCATCCCTCAAAGAAAGAATTCCCTGATGACTTATGCACACAAAGTGCTTGAGAGGCCCTGCATTGTAACAGCAAGTCCCAGACATTAGCTTTTGCAATTGAATGAAGGACAATTGGAACAGGAATTACTATTTTTTAGTTCTGTTACTGTACTTCATCCCCTGCCCAAAGAATAGAGCACTGAAATACATCATAAAAATCCTAAGCAAGCAAACACATAGATGAACAAGAGCTGTCCACTTGATTCTGGTGCATCTTCCTCCCTCCAGCTGGAGGGCTGCCAGAAATAGGGAACTGGATTGACAATAGGTTCACATTAAAATCATTCATTGTTTATTTGACATTCAAATTGAACTGAGTATTCTATAGCAATACTATTCATTGACATATCAGAAACTCAGCTAAAACGGCTTTATAAAACCTGCACTGTCAACCATTCTAGAGCTAAGATTTAAAACAAGTCCTGAGTGTGGGGATTTTTTGTTCTATGTAACTACATAAAGAGCCAGAGGTTGGTACCTGTGCAAACTGTCATATTTCATGTTTCTTAATTTATACATTTTCATGTACCATTCAGTATTGTAAATCAGTCATTGGCGGTAGCACATGAGAAGAAATTGTGTGTCTCTAAATCAGTAAACCAAATATGATTTATTACAATGCAGTCATCCTCATGAATAATCTGATGTGTCCACTTAAAAAAGCCAAGAATTAGAGAGTTTATATCCTTAATTCTCCTTTAATAACCTTTGCACGTTTTGTTTCACTTAACTTGAGACAAATTTGAGCATATTAAAAGTTAAAGATACATAATAGATATTTAAAGAACATTTCTTACTGAAATAAATTTTGAAGCAAAAGCTTCCTTATAGAGTAATAGTTGGCAAGTTTCTTCTCTTTAAATATTTTATGAACATTTAGTGTGGTTGGGAGCTATAGAACAAGCAGCTACAATAGTTACCTAGAACTATTGCAAACAACCACCAAAATGACTGAGCAGTTCAGCTTCCAAATATTTTCTCTGAGAACATTTTTTCATAGTTTTAGTAATACTTTACCATGCTGTATAACAATATTATGCCTTCAGACTTGATATTGTATCATAAGCACCTTACCATTACATTTATTATTTATTTATTATCACATTTATATTTATATAGTAGCTAGGCACGTGGCTACAAGTGAGTTTTAATTTTTTTCTTTAATTGTTTTGGGTCTGGGAAGTATTACTCAAACCTGTGCCGTTTGTGAATCCACACTGCATGGCAAGCAGAAGCAAACACGACTCCCCACCCCTCCGTCTTGTCACACAGCTGGGCCCAGTCTTCGGAGAAGTGAAGACCGTGTTCCCCTGGGACTCTAGTCAGATACCCCAGCTTCTTTTTATTTGAAAACTATTAGAAAGTTTAGTTGTTTTCTACATACTGTTAGGTCCAAAGGAAATTCCAAAAGGTAGTCCAGTGGGCTCAACCTGAACTACGGGATGATTTCTGCCAGTTAGATAAAAGCCAGCATTCCTCAGGAATTTGTGAAAAAGGGTTCCCAACTACCAAAAGGAGTCATTTCCTTTACCATTAGCAGAAGGGACAAATGACTATCTGTGATGCCTATCAAAGCCCATGCTGGCCTCCAGGCTCCCACAGTATCAAGTACCTGTTGCACATTTCAAAAAGTCCATGCTAGCATCCTAGCCCTCCCCACCTGCTCCTTTATCTTAAACTCCCTCCAGCTCCCAGGGTTCTGTTCCCCTACTTCTCACACTCCATATAAACCTGCTGTTCTCCACACGTTCATTATTCTCTCTCTGCTCCGCTCCTTCTCTCACTACATTTTCTCCATCCCCTGCTATTCTCCCCTCTCTCACAGGTAGCCCACGCCAGGTCCAGTCTGCTGGCCATGTTCAGTCTACTCTCTCTGTCTGCTCTGGACACTTCCAGATGCCTCTGGCTATTCTCTCTCTCTCATATCTGCAATGAAAACGTCCCCCTTAACCACACCATGGAGCCATCATGTCACCTGTTCGTACACATACAACTCCTAAAGAAGCTCTGAGAAATTCAATCATAGCTGTCACTCCGATGTGAGTAAGACTGAGTCTAATTTGTTGGGTGGAAAGAGTTAAATGAACTTTAACTGAAAAGCTCCCTTTCTTTTCCTCTCAGGGTACAAAATAGCCAAGGGCAACAGCGGATGACTAATGTGTAGAATATCGCAATTAGTATAGCAAGGTACTTACAGGGATCAAATTAAAAAATTCATTAACGTACGCACTTAATTAAGAAACACTTTTCAGTTTACATGATAAATTATGACACCTATTAAATCTTCCGCTACAAGCTGTAATGGCTTCTTTGCTCCCGGGTAGAGAACTATTGCCTTTGAGGTCCTTTGAAACTCCCCAAGGACCAGCACATTAGTTACAAGTGTATTAAAAACAATGCTTTCCCCTGCAAGGTGCAAGAGCCTCTTGATTGAAAACTAATTTAAACTTAAGAAAGCACCAGGGAGCAGGAGGCTATCACGTTGAAAGCAACTGACAATACACACGTGCATACAATGACCTTGAAAGGAGAAACAAAAGTCTTTGAAATAGCTGGGAAGATGTCCTGCTTTTGCTTTGTGTCTTGTTTCTTTCTGTTTCCTCATTGGCTCCCCTAAGAATAAATGTCATCATGTCACAAAGAACACAATGGAACTGGAGTACTTATCAGTAGGTCAGCGGCAAATGTGTTTTTTGTTTTCATCTAGTGGGATGAACTAGGAGGAAGAGAAGGATGGGAAAGTGTGTGCAAGGGAGGGAGGAAGGAGTTACATAAGAGTGAGGAATGTATACACACGGAGTCAAATGCATCCTTCAGACTCAGGCGGGGCTGGAGGAAGCATGGTGGTAGTGTCATACTCCCATGCTTTTCCTCAGGATATCTTTCAATGTTTCCTGTAGTGTTGTTTCAGAGCCTAGAGTTAACAGGGCCTAAAGGTATCAACTTGGCTTCCCAGGGTCACATCTCCTTAGGATCCCTGGCACAGTTCTCTTGTCTCTGGAATAGACAAGGTTTTACACATGGCCCTTGCTTATTTGCTGATCTCTGTCTTCAGTGTGAGGGGCAGGGACTATTACTAACTCTCAAATCTCCCAGGTAGGAACCTACAAACCCTCCAGATCTTTGGGTCCCAAGGAAACTCCATTTCTCCAAATTCCAAAAGGCAGAAGGGATAAATGGTTCTTTTTGCTACCCATTAGCATGCCAAAGCCCATGCTGGCCTCTAGGCTCCTTTAGTATCACAGGCACCTGTTCCACTTTTCAAAGTCCTTGATGACATCCTAGCTCTTCTCACCTCCTCCTCTACCCTAAGCTCCCTTCAGCTAAACACTTACCTTCCCCCAGTTACTCATTTCCTTATAACCCTGCTAACTATAGACATTTCTCTCTGTTCTCCTCTTCTCTCTCTCTCTCTCTCTCTCTCTCTCTCTCTCTCTCTCTCTCTCTCTCTCTCTCCCTCTTTCATCTAAAGTAAAACCTTCAAACTTCACCTTAACCATATCATGGGGCAGTCATGCCATCAGTTTATACATGAATCCTTTTGGATTCTCTGTAGGAGCCAAACTGCCGTTATCAAACAGAGGGAGGAAGATTCTAGGCAGGAAGGGGGCAAGCAGAGGCTATGAGAATCTGGGGCAGGACTAGAAAGAGAATGTCTCTTCATTCATTTCCTGCTAAGTTCTTCCCTTTGAAGTCAGGTAATGGATCACACCTTAACTTTCACAAAGTACCAACTCTGATCTCTAATTTAGAACATGGAGGTCATGTGTCTGTCCTGTTCATTATAGAAGTGCCAAGAACATAAACAAATAATCTCAACACAATTATCTTCATGTCCATTGCTTGTTAAAGCTCTTTCAGTCTTGCAGCATGACTGTTGTGAGAATTTCTGGGATGCTGGGCCACAGATCACAATGTTGATAGCAACCAGCCTCAGGTTCAACAGTTTTTTATTATTCAGAAAGCAGAAGGGAATAAACAGGAAATATGAATACCAGAGCATGGATGGTGGCTGGCCAGGGTTAAAACTCAATTACCCTACTTCCTCAGTGCCTTGGTTCTAGGAGATGCTGGGAGTGAGGCGGGGTGGTTCAGTGGAATTTCCTTTGTTTTAACATGGGGCAGTTTGGGGGAATTTCCACCACATGGTAATTTGCATTTACCACCATGATAGCTAGGTCTGGCCACAGAAAGCTTGGCCAAACCCTTGGATTCTCAGTGTCAGCATTGTCTGTTTCTCACTGTGTAGTTTGAAGATCGCGTGGCTGTCTGCAACATGACTATTACACTCCCTGATGTGGTCTGAACAAAGGGAGGCTTGTAACAAGGTTTGAACTAAACTCTAACTCTTAATCTCAACACAATTGAAACTGTCAACCTTCCATTTTACAAAGTAAACCATCTGATCAGTTTTCCCATATGATTTACACTCCTGGTAAAATCAGAGATCTTACCGAGGTACCTTGCACTTATATCCATGGCACGTCAGTTAAGAGCCGCGGGTATGAGCCACCCCAGTCCCACATCATCATCTCATCAGCTCCAGCTTGGAGAACAGAAGCTACTCAAGATGCCTTCAGGCTTTCCTGGTGCACCATAACCATCAGTTAATTATTTTTACAATTTAATCTTTCATAAGGCATCCAATGCCATCCAAAGCAGCGGCCTTATACAACATTCTTAATGATCATTATTTCCACCAAATGATATTCTTTGTTGGTTTTTTCCATAACTGTTTTGGGAGAAGGGGACTAAGTGTGGGGACTCCATTAGGAAGTATATACCAACAGGAAAGGAGAGATGCAGAATTTTCAAAAGGAACATTTTTAAGCCAGTTTCTAGTAAGTATTTTGACAATTTCCAGTAGTGGGTGACTTTGCCACCAGTAAGCCAAATTAAGCCAACTTAAAAGTCCAGGTTTAATGAGCAAAGCATCCCCAGATGATCGTAGGGGAACAGGAGATATCACATGGAAGGTCTATGGACAGGACTTTAGATACCCTGTAGGTGTGGTACTGAGGCGTTCTGAGGGAGGAGCCACTGCTTTTCTGAGGGCGGGGTCTGGAGAGGGAGGCGTGGGCCAAAGCAGGGTTCCAGCTCAAGAGTTGCCACAGTAGGCAACTAAAATGTAGTTCCAGACAATCTCCTTGGGGATTATAAAATCCATGGCTTAAATGTATTCTAACAGCAGAGAAGGGGTCTGGGACAATTATGTGTGTTCCCAAGAGGCTTTGGTTTCAAGTTTCTAGTAAGAATGTCAATACTTGACATTTGAAAAAATATTTATTCTTTCATAATTTCATACACAAATACTATGTATTTACATAATCTCTTCCTCCTCTGCTGCTCCTAGACTCTCCCTCCCTGTCCTGTATAGCTCTCCCAATTTCATGTCATCGTCTTCCTCCTCCTTCCCTTTCTCTCTCCTGCCCTCCCTCTCCTCCTCCTTCTCCTCCTTTTCTCCTTCCTATTTCTCCTCTCCATTTATATAAACCACTGAGTCCAGTTAGCACTGTGTGTCCACATGAATACAGCTTCCTTCCCTCAGTGCCTATCAATAGACAATGGCTCCTGTGGTGGTTTGAATGAGAATGGCCCCTACAAGCTCATATATATGAATGTTTGGCCCCCAGTGTGTGGAACTGTTTAGGAGGGAACAGAAGGTGTGGCCTTGCTGGACGAGATGTGTCACTGGGGTTGGCTTTTGAAGTTTCAAAAGTCTACACCATTCCAGTTCTCTCTCCCCCACCCCTCTCTCTTTCTCTCTGTCTCTCTGCCTCTGTCTCTCTTCACAAAGTGGTGGCTGTCACAACATTTAAGCTCTTAGCTACTGTTCCAGCACCATACCTGCCTTCTCTCCACCGTGATGGTCGCCCTCTAAAACTGTGAGCAAACCCCAATGAAATACTTACTTTTAAGGTTCCTTGGTTTTGGTGTCTCTTCACAGTGATAGGACAGTAACTAAGACTGCTCTTCAGCTGGGGTGGAGACTCATGTACTCAGCTCCTCTCCATGCAGTTTTCACCCTGTTGTGCCCATGAGCACCTGGGTTTCCCATCATTCTATGGGTGAAAGCATTTAGGCTTAAAGATGCAGATGTTGCCAGGGGAAGTTATGCGCCCAAACCTTAAAGCAGAAGCACCTAGGAGTTTGTTTTTCCACTTAGCTAGAAACTGTAATTTAGACGGAATGGGGAGGAGAGGGAGAGAATGCTTCTCCACAGAAGCAGTTTTTCAATGGAAGTGGGTTTGTCATAAAATGGGGACAAGTTCTAGGGAAAGAAAATAAACAGTGCACAAGGACACCAGAGGTGGGACAGAACTTGAAGTAAGAGGTATGCATCACAAAACTCACTTTCTATTAGCAAGTCAACCCAATCAGCCACAGCTTAATGCTGGAGATCATCACCAGACTTATCTTCCGAACTAGCAGCATACATGGTTTCCATTGACAGACAATTCAGATTCAAAATATTATTATGATGTCCTTCCTAGGGGCCCTTCCATGCTTCACTCTCCTCCTCTGAGTTTCCTTCAAAATAAAAACTAAGTCAAAACCTCAGCTCTCTGATCTGATTGCAGTCTTGTGCCGTCAGGCCTGGCCACATTTGGTTGTATGTGTCAAACTTCAGCAGATGAGGAAGGCAGATGAAAACTACTACATCATGTTGTGTCTTTAGCTCATGGTATCTGGTAATAAGATAGTAACTATTCCTTACAGAATGCCTAAAATTGTTCACCGCCAACATGAAGTTGCAGCCACTAAGTGACTTCCCCATATACTGAGTTATCCCCACATACTGAGGGAAGTGGACACGAACTCAGGTATTCTGATCCTAAAAGTAAGTCCCTAACATCTATCCAGGCTTGCTTTCCTAAAACAGTCACTGAGGAGCCATCTCAGCAAACGATTGCTTTATAGAAAGGAAATAAAAAGCCGAAGGAGGATGAGGACAGATCCCCATTTGAAGGAGGGGTACCATAATGCCATCATTGGTGAGATTCTAGAAATAAAAAATCAGCAGGTACATTTTCCTTTTTAAACAAAACATTCAACATCAATGATCCACATTTTTAGCTCATGTAAGTGTTCCATCTATTTATTTTACAAGCCTGCTTTAATGTTCTTTTAGATAGCAATGCTTGTCTTGTACAGTTGACTGTACAAGAAAGTTGTATGGTTGGAATTTGTTCATTTGTTCCTGAGTGTTCCTGACTTTCTTGAAGTAGAAATTCCAGACAGTTCATTTCAGATTCAGATTTTAAAATAGAGCCTGTTTCTCCCCCTGGCATGCTGGTATTTTAAAGTATAACACAAATGAGTTCTCAGGGTTCTTGAGACATTGTACTAAATCACTGGGTGAAAACGTCAACATAAGATTTTTTTTTTCAGGCAATGAGGTGTTCAGTACTAGATCATCCTTAGCAGAGGTTTTCCTTGCAGATTGTTTGTGTGTGTGTGTGTGTGTGTGTGTGTGTGTGTGTGTGTGTGTGTGCAGTAAGATCCCTTATGAATGCTTCAAAACGGCCTGTAATGGCTGCTAATCACCCTCATGTCAGGGCTTATAGCTTCAATATATCTTTCTCAGACTTCACCAGAAGACAGTTACAGTTTCAGGAAATAGTGCCTCAAACCACCGTCAAGCACATTTCCAGTCCTAGTTCACAGAAGGGCACATTTCTGTCTGTGGTTGAGGAGGGCAGTGGTCCTTCGATGTGAAGGGATTCTCATTGAGTTCTGGCTTCTGACTGTTTTCTGGAATAACAAAAAGGGTTGATGGAGGGGGATGGAATGACCTTTACTACACCTGTTGAGTTCCCTCCACTGCGTTTTTACTAAACCCAAACTACCCTTCTTCCTCTGTTAATGGGTTTTGTTTTCTACTTCAGCCTGTCCGTTTCTGACCTGATAAGAGCTGACTGTGATTCTTGGCTTAACCTCACTCTACCTATGCTTTTTGCTTGTTTTATGACTCAAGTTAGCTAATTACCTTCCTTTCTGAAGTGAGTAAAGTAAAGTTGGACTGAACTTGCTTAGTATTTCTCACCAATGCTGCTATATAAGCAATGGCTCTGCTCTGCTTGAACCTGTGATTTCTTCATCTCTTTGCCATAATGTTTGAATCTTTTGAGTTTTATGTGTATTACTATCTGAAATTCTAATTACTCTGCCTCTCTTCCTGTATGTCTTTGGATTCTGACCCACTTGGCTTTTGAATAGGGGTCTTGGTTTTGGCTCTTGTTTTCTCAAGCTGTGTCAATGAATTAATCCCCAGGAATTTCTTTTCTAACTGTTTGATCACTCTAATTTTTATGATAATTCAGATGCTTATTATATGATTCATTCAGTGTGGGTAATATTTTTGTGCATTTGCAGAATTTATATAAAAATAAAAAGAAAACAGATACTTCTGGGATTAGATGCCAAACTTATAGACTTATTTCTCAGTCAAATATTAAGCAGAAATTTCTTTTAAGTAAAACAAAAGAGTGTACTGAATATACTTAATATTCTGAATATACTGAATATATTGAATATTATTTGTGTGTGTGTGTGTGTGTGTGTGTGTGTGTGTGTGTGTGTGTGTTGAGACAGTCATAGGCCATTCAGCTAAGTAAATATAAAGTAAAACACATCTAATAACAAAAGATAATTTCCATAGAACTTACTGGGTTTTGTTTGTCTTGGATTTATGCAACATGTTATTCAATTTCACTTTCTTGTTATATAAAGAAACACATTCTATTTCTCTTTAAATATGCGTGTTCTGGTTATTTTTCTTTAAATATGCATGTTTTGGTTAGGATCTTAAATGTTTCCCCAAGGCTTGATGTTAGGTTTGGTCACTGACCTGTCGCATTTCTGGGAGGAGGGGAGACCACTAGGGAGTAAGCTGTAGTTGAAGGATTTTAGATCCCCAAGGACCAGCTGGGAAGGAGACATTGGCACACCTGGACCCCCTTCTCCACCACTCCTTTTCCTGGACCACTATAAGTTTAGCAATTTTGCTCATCATATGTTCCTCCATGGATAATCCACACTTGGCCACAATTGATGGAGCAAACCAGTCCCGTCTGAGATATCTGAAAATTTGAGCTGGAGTGAGTCCTTCCCCTTATCAGTTCATTCCCTGTAGTAACTGTGACAGCACGATGGGATGGGGCACTGACTGGCAAAGCTTCCAGCGTTGATGTTTCCATGTGTACTTAGTATCTATTTGCTTCAGCTGCAGTGAAAAAGCCAGGGACATGATACTTCTTCATTTAAAACACTGAAGTTTGATGATAGCGTCTCTCCATGCCCTAAAGGTTACTTGTTAGGGGTAAAATTTTGATAGTACAAGAAGTTACATATTTAATTTCATTCTGACTAAAAATAAGATGCAATCCTCAGTCCTCATCAGAGAAGCTTCTTTGGGCTGTGGATGGTGGATAATGTAGAAACTCACATTAGGTCAAAGTGTAGAGAATAAACATCTATGATCTGTTTAGCCATAAAAAGGGCCTCTATATCACTCCTATCCTGTCCCAGGCTTAGGGAACATCAGTAGAAGAGGAAGTAGAGAGATTGTACATGCCAATAATTCTGGGAGGGAAGATGAAATTGTGTTTTCTGGATATGCTGCACTCATGAACTCATAACAAGCTATTACCTGCACAAGACCTGTGTAAGATCAAGCCAATCAACATTCCAGAATGGGGAAGGGGTGGTGCTCATGAGCCTTTGCCTCTAGTTGAGGTGCTATTGATAGTCGATGGCTGCTACAGGAGGAAGAATAAGTTTTCTTTAAAGATTTCATCCTTGCTAGATAAACTGGGCACTGGTGGGCTGTTCCACAACCATGAAGATATGGGTAATGCAAATTGGACTCAGTGGGTTATAGTATACATGAAAAGAGAAGATAAAGTTGTGAGGGGGTTGGGGGTGTATCTGGGAAGAGTTATAGGGAAGAGGAGAGGGAGTGAATATGACCAAACTCTACTGTATGTGTGTATGAAATTACCAACAAATTAAAAATACTGTACTTGTAAAATAAAGCTTCAAGAGTCACCCATTGATTTGCTCTTATGTATTTGTCATTTTATAAACAAAATTATGAGTTTCCTATAAACTTGTGTTTGTTCAGACTCCTCTGTAGTTTTCATCTTAGAGGAACAGGAGTTAAACGGTCAGAGTTGTTGCATTATTTTAGGTTTCCATTGACTTTATCATTTCTTTTCAAGACATCATTGGGATATTTAATGCAAACAGAGGCTCTGGAAAAGTGTGTCTTCACTTTAAACCTAAACAATGCAGGTATGCAGCTGTGCTCTGGGCAAATGAGAACACTTGTTACATTGAGAGAAAGAAAGATATCATTTAATTCTTCCAGCAGATAAAAAGAGAGCAGATAGAGTTTAAGCCAGAAACTTCTATTGTAACAAAAGTGCATGGTGAATCCAGGAATGATTAAGCCCAAAGCATCCTGGCTCTCAGCATTCGTTTATCTTGAATGGGAGTTTGACACACATTTCACTTTGAAAAAATTATGATTTATCTCACTAGTTCATTTCTTTCCTTCTACTACCATCACCAAAGGCTACCTTCTGTTTGAGGGCAGACCCAGTACCAAACACCTGCGTGGCAGATACGGTCTCTGCTTTCCTTGGCTTGATCCATCTGCAGAATGAGTCTGTGTGCCAATGATGGTCATTCAAGTGGGACTAGAGTCCTAGACATTTGTGAGAATCCAATAAACATTAAGTAAACACCTTTCCTCTTCTATCAGTTCTTCTCCAACCAAGTTCACATTCCCTCCTTTCTTTTGGACAGTAGTGACCTTGCATGTCAATGAAGCATGCTTGAGTCAGCCCCAACCAGGCTCTCTAGGGTAATTAATTGGCAAACTGGTTGGCGAATGCCATGCCTAGATTTTTGTAGGTGACTTGTGACTTAGGTAATTGTTCATGAATAATTTCCAAAATTTTGGTTGGCAGAGAGTAAGTGATATTTTGATTCAGAAGCAACCCACAAGCAACTATATAAAACTACAAATGCCAAGAAATTCCATTTTGAGTTTTTAAATGTTTCTGCTATAAGAAAATTATTTTCTTTATGTTTCTTAAGATGAGTTGTTGTGTGCTGTAACACCACTAGGTAATTTTTTTGTTTTACTTTTAAACTTCAATTACAGAAGCTTCAATATTTTTATCTCCATGTAACCAATTATTAAGTAAGAATATTCATGAGTTTATTAAAACATTGTATGTATGTGTGTATGCACTTGTGGTGTACACATGTGCTGATGCATGTGTATGGCATGCGTAGTGCTGTGGATAGAACATAGTCTCATGCATGTTAGGTGAGAACTTTATGACCGTGATGCATTTGCAGCATCCAAAATTAATTTAATCAAAAGGCAACTACAAAATCATTGAAATATAGCCAAATCATTTTCATTTAACTGTACATCAATTTCACTTTACTTATACAAATTACACATAAAAATCAAATTTTAAGTAAAAGAGGCAATTACTGAACATCTATGTGTAAAATGATCAAAATTGTACTAATTGTTGAACCTATGGGATTAAAGCTCACAAAGAATAAAGTAATTCCAACAAAGGGTAGGCACTTTAGTGAGCAAATACATAAAAGGAAAGTGCTGACAACTAGGAGACTGGAGATGGACTTGTGGGAAGAGAAGGTCTAATTAGTAAACTGCTTATAGGATTTTAACTACTCTACTTGTTTGTGTCTGGCACTTTAATGGTGATGAAATCTTCTATGAGGTTTTTCCTCAAACTGCTTGTCTGGGCTAATATAAGGTTTATCCAGAGTTCTGGTTATTTTGATACCATGGAACTTTTAGTTTTTGAATACTTTAAGAGGTTATTGCAGTTTTTCTTAATCTCAATCCTAATGCAAATCCTTGATTTACATGTGTGTATTTAATTCTGATAAAGTAAATGGAAAAGTTTGTATTATCAGGAAGTTTTTCAAGGAATTAAAGGAAATGGAACTTACAAATGAACTGTATTTAGACAACTAAAATAGTTTCATAGAATTAGGGAAGAGAAAGGGAGACAGAGAAAGAGAAGGAGGGAAGGAGAAAAGGAGGGAGAGAGAAAAAGGAAGAGGGAGAGAGAGAGAGAGAAAGAGAGAGAGAGAGAGAGAGAGAGATCATTGGAAGATACAAAGCTTGAGATTAGATAAAGGTCTTTCATTCAAGAAAGATTTCTCAGCTCTTGGGGCTGAAACTCACTAAAGAGTTTTATTATTCAGGGCTGTGATGTGATCTGGTTTGTCTTTTGGACAGGAAAAGCTATTGCATAGTGACATTTGTAGGTAATGACTCAAGCTAGACTTTAGTAAGAACTGCTAAAACAGTGAAAAGGAAAGGGGGTATGAGTCAGAACAATGGCAGAGGCAATGGGGGTGGTGGGCAAAGTTTGGATACGAGAGACAGAATTGTCAACCCACCAGGGAGATTTAATTTTGTGTGTTGTGAGTTTGAAGTAGAAGCTTCTGGAAAATAAGTGTAGAAACCAAATAAAAACATTAGTTCAAAATATAAGATCCTAAGTCTCCAAGGAGAGAAGACAGTGGGATGGGAAAGTGTAAGCAGACAAATGATTGGGCCTTATTCACATTAAGTTGTTCACAGAAGAGTTAACTGACTAAAACTGATAGTATCTGGAGACTAAGAAAGATTAAGGACAAAGAATTAGATAGTGGAGATGTAGACATGGAGAGTTGGGAGAGGAATTCAAGAAAGGAGAAGCAATTATGAAAATTATTAGATTAAATCTGGGAGATGTTTTATCAATGTGATGGTATAGAATTGCTGGTGCATGAATCATTTACTGCTGTGTAGTAATAAATCACCCCAAAATGTAGCAACTCAAAGCAATACAATTATTTCTTCATAATTTTTCTGGGTCAGAAATAAGAGCATGAGTCTTAGAGAAGTGTTCTTTAGATGATTTTAGTGTCAAGACAACTACTTTTATTGAGATTGATATGATACCAATTATATATGATACAAATGACAACTTCATAATGCTGGTAGGCAGAATTAGTTGCTCATAGCTTGTTGGTGTGAGAATCTTAGTTCTTTCACACAAGGAAGGAGCTAACTGCAGTCTCTGGCTGACTTAATCTTCACTAAGAAAATCAGAATATTAAGGAAAGGCCTTTCAATGATTGGAGAATGCCAGTGGGTTAACCAGACAAGAAGGGACTACTGGAGTACAAAGAGAAGACAGTGGATAGAGGCCAGAAGTTGTTCTGAATTTGATGTGAATCACATTCCAAAGAGAAGTTGGTAATTCATAAAAAGAGGGGCATTGTTCCTTCAATGGTGGAGGAGATGGAAATAGTTGTAGTTCATGCCGGTAAATTTGTAACAGCAAATCCTCAGACTAATTCATTTCAGCTACAACTTCAGCTTTCTTGTTAAGATGGGTTGGGAAATGCAGAGAAATCTGTTTTAAGAAGCAGCAGTAGGCATAGAGGAAGGAGGGTAGCAGTTTACTATAACTGCATATGGATGAGAGGTAGGAGTGACTGGAATTACTATCAATTTGTATTTAAACATATTCCCATGTGTGAGGGATTTGCAGTGTGTATTAATCAACACAACTCTTCTTTCAATTTCAGGCATGGATTGAAAAAATAGCATGTTAAGAATAAATTTGAAGTAGTTAAATCAGAGGTGGGAGAAGTTGGCCTTTGGAAAAAAAATTGATGGGTCTATGCTATAATTCAGACAGAAAGTAGTAAGTACCCAAACCAAGATATACATCTCAATGAAGTAGAACAGATAAGACTGTGAGCTCTGAAAGAATGTGGTATATATTAAAAGACTGAGTAAAATTTGGCAGTCTATGAGATTTTAGCCTTGGGTCTCAAACAAGTCATTTATCTGATTTAAAATTTTCAATGCACTTATTTGTATGTGTGTGTATGTATGTACACCATGGCACAAATGTGGAGGTCAGAGCTTTCAGGAATTGGTTCTCTACTACCTCGTGGGTTACCTGGAATCAAACTCAGATCACCAGGCTTGCAGATAAATGTCTGTACCAAGTGAGTCATCTCACATTCCACATTTAATTGATTTTAGTGACTATACTCTTATCACTTCTGTACTTTCTATTCTCTCCCCCCAATCAACTGACATTAGCAATACAGAAATTCACTAAAATTTCTTATATTTGTTCATCCAGTAAGATGGGGAAGGTTGTAATATGGAATTTTCATAAAAATAAGGTTATTTGTGTCTTCTTTCTGTCTCCCATGCGTTTACCTTCAAATATTTCATTCTTTTTGTATTGGGGCTCATACTGGCAACACAAGGGGGTGGAATCAGAGGACAGCTTGAGAGTCATTTCTCTTTTTCCACCGTACAGGATTCTGGGATTGAATTTTGGCCACCATCCTTGGTAACGAGCCCCTTTACCAACTGAGCTATCTCACTGGCTCATTTGCTTTTTGAATATGAATATGACTTATGAAAAGATGTCTGGGGAAAGTAGCTGTTTCCTGAAAGATCCACAAAGACAGCAAATTAGTCTCCATGGCACCTGTGGATTTGGAATTTGACTCTTTGGGGTTATTTATGGAATACATACCCATTATCACTTAAACACAGTTGAGTGTTTTAGCTTAGTCAGGGACACATGAATATGTGGCTAGGATAGCTTTGATTTATTTTTATATAGCTTTGGAAGAAATTTGGGGATACCACTGATTGGAGACTAAATACAGATATATAGAAACATTGAAGTTTAAATTCATATCACATCTAAGTGTCAGTCACTTCAACTTATTTTCTGCAAGAAGGCTGTGCTGTTTCAGAGCAGGTCAAAATTATAAATAGCTAGCCTGTGCTTCCAAACTGCTCTAAGGATGGCAGAAACTGAATGCGTCATTTATGGCTAATGCATGATTGAATGTTAAATGTCAGTCAGAAAAGATGTTCTGAGACTGTCTGAGATTCTTATTGGCTTTTAGCACCCAGAGGTCTTTTCTCAGTGGAGTCTGTGCTCTGTAATTAAGAGCCTGTACTATAAATGTCTGACAGGGGCAGTTTTCGATTCATGTAACAGCCACAGACATGATGACAGAGGGCCGGCTCCAGGAAAGCATGCAAGAAAGAGCTGGGAATTCCAGTTTTTGGTAAACTTTTCTTAAAGAAAAGCACTTACGTTAATGTACAACCTACCACTTTGTTTGCTGTGAAGAGTCTCTTCATTTTGTGCCTTTGCAAAGCAGAATTCTTGAGTGTGTTCCCTCATTTTAAAATGAGGTACTAATAAGTAGATGTGTGTCTGTGCCTTGATTCTGGGATACCCAAAGAGCTCATCTGTGAGCACATTATGTCAAACTGACAAGATTATGATTGGAATTAATTTTTATATAAATCCTTTTGATTTTTATGTGCATAATTATTATGACTGGTCCTGTTATTTAGAAATTATCATGCTATATTTCAACATTTGATAGTATATTGTACTTGTGCAACTTCTAAATTGTAGAAGTTTAGTGGGAAAAGACCTCATAATTCCTTGTCCATCCATTGTTTTCAAATAATATTTGCAGGAAACATGAAGTCTATTCATGAAGAGGACTGTAGATCAAGCAAGTGTGAGAATAGGGAGCTGGGGAGGGAACCCTTCTGCATCTCTCCTGAAGGGTTTTCCCGAATCATTCCCTTGTTTCACACATTATATATTTCCAAGGATGGCTTCCCTTGAAGACATTTTCTATAAAGTCTTGCAAGGCACTGTCTTCAGGTGTCAGCTGTTTTTCTGACTTCTATAACTTATGAATGAAATGGCTGTAAACCAGGACTGTTCAAGGCCATGTCTCTAGTTGACGAAAGACACAAAAATTAAAAACAAAGCCTGATATGGAGACTTAAAGCCAGACTTTAGCAGAGAGAAAACTTGGAACGCACAGTTTTGGATGGGATATGTCCATCAAATCCCTCTTCTCAGAGCTCAGGGAACCCTACAGAACAGGAGGCAGAAAGAGTGTATGAGGCAGAGGGGATGGAGGACATCAGAACCAGGCCCTCTGCATCAACTGAGCAAGGCTCATATGAGCTCACTGAGACTGAGGCAACATGCACAGGGCCTAATGTGGGTCTGCTCCAGCTCCTCTGTGTATATATTACAGTTTTCAGTTTAGTGTTTTTATGGGACTCCTGAGTGTGAGAATGAGTGGGTCTCTGATTCTTGTGCCTTCTCTTGGGCTCTTTTGCTTTTCTTTGTTTGCATTCTCTAACTTCCATGTGATGGTTACTGTTTTATATTATTATATTTTATTTATCCTGTTTTGTTATTATCTCTGAGAATCCTGTACTTTTCTAATGAGAGATAGAAAGGGAGTGGATCTAGATGGGGTGACTTGGGAGGAGTAGAGGGAGGAAATACTGACACCAGGATATATTGTATGGGGAAAGAATCTATGTTCAATAAAAGCAGGAAATTTAAAAAACAAACAAACAAACAAAACCAAAGCTGGAATGCCATCCCTGCTTCCTCTAAGAGTGGCTCTCTCCAAAAAATACTCTTATAACTAGCATCCTTTCATAACTATGTGCTTGTGATCTAAATACTGATCTGACATCATTTGATAAATAAATACTAACGTTCTGAACTATCTATTCTAAATAAGTGTCCCTAGCAGTCTGAAGTCAGTATCATCACAGGTTTCCTTTGAGACATATCCACCATGCTCCATTCAAAGGACTCTTGTCACAATGAGCTGGCGTAGGCAGCTTTGCACGAAGACTAAGGTGGCTTATTTGTTAGGAAGACCTTTATTTTTATCAGATTATCCAAGAAAAATGCAAGCCATGCTGTTAGCTCCACTTCAGTATAACCGACATGTGACAGAGTTAACTCATGTCATGGTTTTAAGAGTTTAGAGCCTATGCTCCATTTGGGTGTGTTGTTTTTGTGTCTGTGGCAGGAGAAACAGTGGTGAGACCTGTCAAGCAGGAAAGAAGCCAGGAAGTATAAGAGGTCCCTGCATTCTACAATCTTTCTGGGGATTGTGTGTGTGTGTGTGTGTGTGTGTGTGTGTGTGTGTGTGTGTATAATATACATATATATGTATATTTATATACCTGTTTATGTATATATATGTGTATATATATATATATATGTATATATATAAACTTACCTGTAGCATGAACCTTAAAAGGTCTTATTAATAAAAAAAAAAAAAAAACCACCTGAAGCCAGGTATTGGGGTGAACGCTGGAGGATCAGAGAAACAGAACAGGCCACAGCTTCCTCACCTCGCCAGTTCCTCAGCTGATCCTGTTTCCTCAGACTGGAAGCCTCTGAGTCCTCATCCAAATGGATCTCAGCTGAACTGTGCTCAAAAGCCTAAAAGCTTAACCAGGCTCTAGTTCCTTGTCCTCACTCCTTATATACCTTTCTGCTTCCTGCCATCACTTCCTGGGGCTCTTTCCAGTGTGGCCTTGAACTCACAGAGATCCAGGTGGATCTCTGCCTCAGGAATGCTGGGATTAAAGGCGTGTGTGCCACCATTTTCTGGCCTCTCTGTCTGTCTAGTGGCTGTCTGTCTCTGACCCCAGATAAGTGTATTAGTGCACAATAAGACCTTCTAACAATTCATGCTACATCTGGTGCCCAACGCTCGTGGTACGAATTTAAGAAAAAGCTGCTTGCCTGTGGCCTTCTGGGCCCCAGCTCAGACCTGAGCTACACATTGCTGGTTGTGGAGTCACACTGGTTGGATTTACTGAAGGAGGCAGAGGTAGGAGGATCCCAAGTTTGAGGCCAGCCTAGGAAGCTTGCTAAGGAGAAGCTCCAGCCAGGGCCGAGCCACAAATGGTGGCAGTGGGACTATGGAGGCAGGAGCTGCTGCTCCGAGTTGCTGGCTGCTTCTCATTGTGTTGGTGACTGTGGTGATGCTGCTACCTGGGACGAAGGGCTCACTGCTGCTGCTTGTTCAGAGAAGAATTGCTAAGACCTTTGTGTTATAAGAAAACATTGGCAAAGGTCAGTTTGGAAAAGTTTGGCAAGACAAATGGTGGGGAGAAATTGCTGTGAAGATTTTCTGTTCTAGGGAAGAATGTTCATGGTTCTGAGAGACAGACATTTATTTACCAGACTGTGATTGCTCCAAACCACAAAGGAGGCACAAAACAAACAAACAAACAAACAAACAAGTAAATAAATAAATAAATAAATCTGCAGGGAACTATGACCATGCCTAACAGCAACTTTGAAATCTTCAAAAGGATGATGGGACACCACACTGATGGTTCCACATGGACTGTGGTAAAGCCAAACACCATGGAGAGAATGGCTTTGGACTACAAACTACTCAGGACAATTTCGAGATGGCTAGCTGAGATGATCCAGATTCACAGACAACTTGAATAAAGACTTGAGAGCATTCATTTTCCCAATATGCAGAGACGAACAACAAATGATACAGCTACCTCTTCCAGGACTTGACAATTAACCCAAAAATTTTCTTTTTAGTATCTCCCTAAAGATGTCTTCACCCCCAGAAAGCAGGAAGTAATTTTAAGGAAACGATGCCCACATTCCCAAGAGGTGGGGTGGGTGTTTTTTGGTAATTGTTATTGTTTATAATGGTTGGTTACAAGTTGTTAATTGTTAATGGTCAAAAAAAAAAAGGCTAAACAAAGGAGATTAGATACAGGGTTCTTGTTTTAAAAAAAAGAAAAAGAAAAAAGATAGAAAAGGGTAAGCCATTGAATCTACTCTGAAAAAAGGGAAGATACAGACATGATAAGATAAAAGGTAGATTTTTGGATCTACTCAGAAAAAAAAAAGAGAATATGGACATGATAAGATAAAAAGGAAGACTATTGAATCTACTTTTTAAAAGGAAATACTTGTTTTAAATAGGATAAGTAATGAAAATTTTTTATCTAAATTTGTCAAATGTTAATGGACTGGTCATTGTTAATGTAATTCTTGACTGTGTATTTTGTTTATACTTATTGGATATAGTTTTCTTGTATTATAAGCTTTTTTAATTTTAGAAAAAAAGAGGAAATGTGGTGATATATTGTTCCCCAATATATTGTGCACCCTAATAAACTTATCTGGGGTCAGAGAACAGACCAGCCACTAGATACAGAGGCCAGAAAATGGTGGCACACACACTTTAATCCTAGCATTCCAGAGGCAGAGATCCATCTGGATCTTTGTGAGCTCAAAGCAAAACTGGAAACAGCCAGGCATGGTGACTCACACCTTTAATCCCAGGAAGCGATGGCAGGAAGCAGAAAGGTATATAAGGAGTGAGGACCAGGAACTAGGCTGGTTAAGCTTTCAGGCTTTTGAGCACAGTTCAGCTGAGATTAATTCTGGATGAGGATTCAGAGGCTTCCAGTCTGAGGAAACAGGATCAGCTGAGGAATTGGCAAGGTGATGTAGCTGTGGCTTGTTCTGTATCTCTGATCTTCCAGCATTCACCCCAATATCTGGCTTCAGGGTTTTTTTGTTTGTTTTGTTTTTTTATTAATAAGACGTTTTAAGATTCATGCTACACTTACCAACAGAGTTTTTTTTATTTATGAAATGCTGTTCTTATCAAATATTGTAAAAAAAATCTAAAACTGTAATATTTTACAGAGCATGCAAGCTATGCTTTTAACATTGACTATAATAATAATTTCTTAGTTATTTCAGTGAAGTTTCCAAATAACTTGATACTTTACTAAATCTTACTATCTTTAATTAATTACACAAATAACTGCTACATTCCCATGCACATATTACTGTAGGGTTATATCTTAATATCTTGGATGCTTTCTCTAAAATGAATTTTTGCAGAACTTTAAATATTTTTCACCAATTAAATATTTCTTTTTAGGTTTATTATTATCTTAATTTTCTTTCTCTGGGCTACTAATTATTTTTCCTTTCACAGTTAATGTTGCTCTTGAGCGATGCATTGTTCTTGGAACCGTCCCGGGCTTCTGCAAAGCACAGGTGGATCTGCTATGGACCTCATGCTGTTGTCGCTTCTGTCGTGTGCTTAATAAAACAGAAGCACATGATGGAGCAATTAGGGAGGACCTCAAGCAATAGAGGAACTGTTACAATGGTCAGAGTTTGACAAAAACCAGTAAGCATTGGAAGTTATCTAAAAGTGACTAAACTTCTGCTTTAATATGAAATTAATTATAGCAATACCCTAATTATAATGATGAAGTGGACTTTTCCTGTCACACTTTGCTCTTGGCTTGAATGCAATATACAATGAGTTGTTCTTTGACCCCCATCCATAATGACTTGAATACAAGTATATAAGAGGAATCTACTGGAAAATGTTATGTTCACAAAGGATACCCAAACTGTACTTTCTTATCATTTCAGTGAATACTGTGTGTTTATTGAATACAAAGTAAGTGATGATTATACACCAAAACTCCCAGTATTTCAGCCTTATCCTGAAGAGTAAATCCAAAAGTAGACACATGAAATCATTGTGTGCAATATTCACACTCTTCTGTTGGACTGGGATTTCACCAGGCCACCCCTGCCTTTGTCTCTCCTCTTTCCCACATCTTCCCTTCTCTGTCTTCTTATTTCTTCCCTTTTTATCCCCTTATTGTTCTCTCCTGCTTTCTTTATCTTCCATCCCTTGAAGTCTCTTCCCATTGCCCTGTTCTGCCTCTTCCCATAAACACGATTGCTTCTTTCTAAGGTCTCATTACCTTAAAATGCCCCACATCCACATGGGTGTGAGTAGATGTGGAATTCCCCAAACTTCATTGTGGTGCTTGTTAAAGGGAAGACATCATCTTTGGATGAAAGCTAAAATGCTGATGGTTAAAATTCTATTTATTTTTATAGTGCCATCATGTGTGTGTGTTGAGGGAGCATGCAAGTGTGAATGGACATCACAGGACAACTTGCAGAAGTTGGTTCTTTCCTTCCACCATGTGGGTCCCAGGGATGGAATTCAGGTTATTAGGTGTTGTGGCAAGTACATTTACCCACTGAGACATCTCATTGACATTAGATTCAGTTTTGATTTTTTTATAAAGATATTTTAAAGAAGATTGTAATATGTCTCTTGTCGTTTCTAAAGTCTTCCCTTTTCTGGTAGAAAGGACATACTTGATGGGGTTGCTCATAGATAAGGGAGTATAAATAACTTAAGAGCATGTAAAATGTTGTGCCATCTCTTTTTTGTTGTTGTTTGTGGCCCTACCGTGCTTAATTGAGGTTGCAGGCCTGAGCGTGGGTGGAGAGAGGGAAGGAAATAAGAAAAGATAATTGGAGAAAATGATCAAAGCACATTAAAATATGTATATATATTGATGATGAAATGATGATGAAAATATGATGAAATTTTGAAGATGTTCCATGTTTATTCAAAATTTAAAACAATCTTAAGATAAAGAGCCCTTTAAAATATTGTATACACAGACTTTTGTTTGCATACTTAGTAATTTATATAAACATATGTATATGTAAACTTAATGAGACTCATATTTGTATGTGCATGCATGCATTCTCTACTGTCTTGTACAAATACACTCAGATGCATTTACATATATTCTGTAGTCATTGAAACGTGTGAAAGGAATGCTGGGCATTAGTAGAAGCTGTCAGCTTATTTTTATTAAAATTTAATGTGGGTACTTGTCAGTTTCCTGTAAAATTGTATTTAAATAACATGGAATTCAAAATAAGATGAAATAAAATATAATTCATGAATTTTCAAAATATCTTTGAGCAAAAGGAAGAATAAAGATAGTTTTCATTTTGTATAGGCTCAAATATCTTGAATAGAATGACTTTAGCTTAGACTTGTATACATAAAATTCAAAAATATTTTGAGATTATAGAATAAGACAGGTAATAATCACAAATTCTTCCAGTATTTATTTGTTTGTTTATGTATGTATGTATGTTTGTATGTATAGTGTATGCTTATATATGGGTTCAGGTATGTGCATGTATATGTGAGAATAATAGATTAATGTTAGCTGTATTCCACAATTGCTTTTCCCATAAGTTTTGGAGAGGACTTTTACTGAACCTGTAGCTTGCTGATTCGCCTAGTCTGATGTGCCAATGAGTTTCAGGGGTCCTTTCTGCCTCTACCTCCCCATGCTGGGATTATAGTAATCCCCCATGCCTGGCTTTTTATGTTGGTTCTAAGAATCTGAGCCCAGGTCTTCATTATTTCTTGGCAACTTATTGACTGAAAAGCATCCCCCTGCCCTCTCTTCCTGGATTTACATAGTGAAGATCACTGGTGTAACCAGCAATGTGCTATCTACATCCTTCTTATGACATCTCTCACTTTAGTTTTGATGTACATAGGCTGTCATTTATGCTCGTAGGATTCTAAAAGCTATTTGGCATGGGTTTCCTTGATCATGATGGGTTCCCAACATGGCATCAAATGAACTACATAAATAAGGTTAATGAACACCAAGGAAGAACTCAGTGTGCAAATTTGGTCTTGAATCTAAGGTTTTATCTTTCTGGAGGCACTGCTAACTGTCCCGTATGCTCAAAACATCTCCTCTTAAGAAAACTGTCTCACCAGAGAGAATCCTTAAGTTAACTTGTTCTTGGGTCGAAAATATTGAGAGTCTTAAAAGAAAAAGGCATTTCATAGAAAGAGTCCCCATATTATCTTATGATTGTTCACTGATAGAAGGCAGCCTAATTTATTATATTCATTTAGGCAGAAGGAGCTGGATTGTGCTGTGGGATGTTCTGTTTGTCCTGTGGGAGCCCTTCTTGGGTTCTTTGTGGCGTTACCCAGCAGGTCCGTATAGAGGATGATTAGGACCATGGGCCTGAGTGCAGGTGTTTGAGATGGTCTGCACTTGGCTGTGCTGGGGGATGGTCTGTATGTCAAGTTGCTCTGATTGGTTAATAAATAAAACCTGATCGGCCGTGGCTAGGCAGGAAAGATAGGCGGGACTAACAGAGAGGAGAAATAAAAGGACAGAAAGGCAGAAGGAGACGCTGCAGCCGCCGCCATGACCAGCAGCATGCGAAGACGCCAGTAAGCCACCAGCCACATGGCAAGGTATAGATGTATGGAAATGGATCAATTTAAGATAAAAGCACAGTTAGCAAGATAAGGACAGTTAGCAGGAAGCCTGCCACGGCCATGCAGTTTGTAAGCAAAATAAGTCTCTGTGTTTACTTGGTTGGGTCTGAGCGGCTGTGGGACTGGCGGGTGACAGAGATTTGTCCTGACTGTGGGCAAGGTGGAAAACTCGAGCTACAGGATTGATTTTATTTGACGAGTATGGGCAGGATTAAGTGTGAGACTAGGAAAGAGCTGGGTTGGTTCAAGGGCCTGGGAGGACAGTGGACAGGGTTTTCAGGAAGTGGACTGAGCACAGAGAGGATTTTGGATAAAGCCTTGTTCCTGAATCAACCCATGAAGGACAAGTAACTGTTCTA
The DNA here is from genome assembly GCF_049852395.1 of Peromyscus maniculatus bairdii. Lineage (NCBI taxonomy): Eukaryota > Metazoa > Chordata > Mammalia > Rodentia > Cricetidae > Peromyscus > Peromyscus maniculatus. The sequence goes on from NC_134861.1 coordinate 90,053,457, forward strand.
GAGATTCTAGTCTGAAGGTTCAAGTCAGAAAACAAAGCCAGATGACCAACTTAACTCTGTGAAGGACGAGTCTTACGTTTGGGGTTATGATCATGTGTCCCTTTGCTCTAGTCTCTCCAGTTCTGCTCTTCCTTAAGATGTTCTCTGAGGTTTCCTGGAGGCTATCATGCTGTTTCCATACTCCTAACCACAAGACAGATCATTTATAACATGGTCCTTGTTACAGGTGATAGTGACTAGAGGTATTATTGGAGTCAGTGAGTTTTAAAGTATGAAACCTTATTATCCATCAAACTGCATAAAATACACATAGAATATGTGGTATGAAGTGATATGAAGTGTTCTGTTAACCATTTAAGTGTGTAGTTTAGTGGTACTAGATCATTTACCTCACTAAACGATATCATCTGTCATCGCCATCCATCTCCAGAACATTCCCATCTCCCTACATTGAACCTCTCTCCTCATCTAACAGCTCCACACTCCTTCCCCAAGTACTGGCAACCACTGCTGTACTTCCTCTTTAGACATCTCACAACAGTGGGATTGTGTAGTATGTGTCTCTGTGTGTGGTCTACTTTGATAACAGAATTGCTTCAAGGCTTATCTGTAAGGTAGCATAGGTTAGAATCCCACTTATATTTAGGGCTGAATAATAACCATTGTAGGTATCTACCACATCAAGATTGTCCATTAATCTCTGAAGAACATTTGTTTCTTCCTCTTGGGTAATGTGGCTATTGCTGCTATGAACACTACCATACTAAGCCCTCTATTTTTAAAAGAATAAAAACCTTCATTAGTAAAGCATACTGGGTTTTATAGAATTGCCAGGGATAAGTATAGGTAATTCTGGTAGATCTTGGGTAATGTCAATAAACCACAGATTTAATTTGAGAAGTTTTTCATAGAAGACAAACCGAGTATGTAGTTAGCCCAGACGATGGCCATGCATATCTCTTATAGACTATGGCAACATCTAGATTCAGTCATGTTGGGATTGTTGAACTATCAAATTTCAGAAACAGACATTTCTCTATTTCTCTAGCAATTAGTTTTAAGGATTTCTTCCTGATCCTTCTCACAAACTTCTTGCTTTTTTTCAAAGCCTACTTACAAAACTAGGGCTGTGGGAATACCACATTCATCTGTATAGTGCACTATTTAAGGTCAGATGTTCACCCATAAGTGTTTATCACTAAAACTATTCACTTTTGTCATGTATGGATGCATCTCTGAAGATGGAGATCATTTTAATCTAGTTGTGATGTGTTTCCAGTCATGGGAAACAGATGGAACAGGGAGTGGTGAAGAGAGGGAGAGCACCATGAAAATAGGGTGTGGGAATCTGAAGAGGGTTTTATGTCCTATAATGAAGAAACAGACAAACAAACAAACAAACAAACAAACAAACAAAAAAGCTTATAAAATTGTCCCATTCCTTTGTGGAATAATTTGGTGTCATTTATATAACTTCAGCAACCATTCTGAGACTTGGCAAGACTGACAGATAAAACAAAGGGGAAGGACCCAGATTTCCCCCATGGGAATAGCCGAGTTTGTGGGACAGAACATAAATCCCGTAGTGCTGCTGTTTGCTAAATTCTCCTTATACTCATAATTGGAGCTTCATTTGATCTAACATGGAAAACTGAATTAGTGGAGAGAGAATTACGCTTCTCATGTTTGAATTGGACTCTCCAGATGCACCTCTCCAGGCCTTTTTTAGTCAGAGCCAGATCTAGGAGAATTCTAAGCTAAATAAAAAGAAACACTGAAAATGTGTTCAAATTGTCAAATGTTTTTAGCAGATCCATATGTGTCCTACTGAGCCGGACTGTGCTTCAGTTCTGGAATTAAAGTCCTAGATATTCTTTTTTTCTACCCCCATTTATATTTCACCATCTTATAATTGGTTTGCTGCTTTTAGTATTTAAGAAAATGGTTCTCATCTAGCAGAAGTTACTATACATACATAGACCAATGTTTCAGAATGAGTAATCTAATCACTAGAAATAAATAATACTAGATTAGATTACTAATAGCTTTCTTTAATCCTAGAGAATTTGATTATTTTTTGTTTATTTAACATATGACTAAGGACTAGGTCCTTAACTTCCTTAGTCTTGAATATTCTACTTTTATTTAGAAGATTGCACTAAATCATCCCTAATTCTCCCTTACTCTGAACTCTAGATATGCGGAAAAATACGCAGTGTAGTTATTTACTGAAATTTTCTTACACTCATTAGAATTGGATTTACTCTAACACTGAAGACTGAATTAGTGTAGAGAGAATGCATGGTTTTCATTTTGAACTGAACTCTAGATGTAGACTTATTTATAGAAGGTGGCTTAAGCAACTATGAAATGGGTATGTTCTTAATATCTGTTTCAGAGTTCCTTTTTCCTCATCAGTTGAAAGCGTTGTAGTGGAAGGACCTTTTGATGTCAATTTTTATATGATATTTTTAACCTGTACATATCCTATCTCCTCACATAATACCTTGTTGGAGGAAGGAGAGTCATGTTAGAATTCTTTGTACTTTGTCTTTACTATGAGTCTTAGTTTGGAAAACTTACACTCTGGCTCTTGAGCATTTTAAGTGAGTTTTTTTGGCTTCATCCAAACACTCTGGGATTTTTCAGAGATCAAAAATTTTGATGTACTTTAAAGTGTTTTGAAGAACAGTGTGCACCCAATGTTCTTACTGTTTTCTAATCAGTGAGAGCAAGTTACTCTGGGTGATGAATATATTAGTGTATAGTTAGAGATGGGAAATCTAGAACAATTCTAGAAATAGAAAGAAAGCCCTATCCACAAGTGACTTTGGATTGTAGTTGATGTCCCTGCTTTAACTAGAGCAAAGTAGCTTCATTTCCTTATAAGCCTGATAAACACTAATTTTGTTTTTAGATTGATATATAATATAGGACTATTGTGTATGACATCTGTACTCAGACAGGATAGTAAAAAGAAGATGAAGAGCTGAGAGGTCGAATGACATGATACTATACACTAAAATGGGTAAGAAAGAGGGAGGGCAGCTGACATAGCCATGTTCCTTTTGCAGACACAGTCTGCCTTTTCCAGCACTTACACATCCAGGCAATGAAGACATATCAAGGCTCTCGTGGTGACAAGAGAGCTTCCAGATCTAGTTTTAGTGTCTTCCGCCCATGAAAATTTAGTGCAGCAGCAGACACTGAACACTTTTCCATGCTCAAAGCAGTCATTTGCTATATATGTGACCACAGCGAAAAGTTTGTATGCGCTTCTGTTATTTGTGAGTTGTACTGTTTCATGGTACAAAGGACTGTGAGCCTTAATTAGTGCTATCTTTAATTTCTTTTGAAAAAGGAACGGTCTTGGTTTTTATGGAAAAAAATGTAATTTTGAAAGTGGTTGTTCCATTTCACGAGCTCAATTTAAATGTAATATCAAGTAGCAATTTCTTCCTGAAATGCTTCACTTGCTTTGCCTCTGGTGTCCGCCTTCACGTGTACATCACTAGCTAGATGCAGTTGTTTCTTTCATTCTGGCTTCCAGTTTGCATCTGTATCTGATTCTAGAAATCAGAGTTGATTTAATCTCACAAAAGCCCTCAGGAGAGCTGATAATTATTGTCACTGCCGGCAATACAAATTTGATTGGTATTCAGATCTATTGTAGTAAACTCGCAAACTTAAGCCATACTACAAGATGACTATATACAACTAACTTGTGTTGATTCATATATATTAATTTGATTTATAAATATGTATTAGTAAAATTATAAATGTGCATTAATAAACTATTCCGTTTTCATTATTACTTCAGAATCAGTGACCTGTATCTTTCTAATTTCCAGTTGTTCACAACCATGTTGTCATTAAAGAATTAGCTTATTTTTACCATGGTAATAAGACAATCACCATTTGAGAAGATTATGTATTCAGCGTGGGAATTTCTCCAGCCTTTATAGAGATGTTGATTGTAATAATTACAAATAATACTACAGGAGGGGCTGGGGAAAGAGCTCAGTAGTAGTAAAGTGCTCGATGTAAAAGCATGAAGACACCCCCAGCCCCCTAGAGCGTGATTCCCAGAGCTCATGTAATAAGCCATGTGGCACATGTTGATAATCCCAGCACTTTGGAGACAGAGATAGGTGGATCCCAGCCCAGCTTCACTGGTGAACTCCAGGCCCCAGTTAGAAGTGTCTCTCAGTTGGAGAGAGTGCCCAATGGTTTAGTGCACTGGCTGCTTTTGCAGAGGATGGAGTTTGGATCTCTCCACCTACAAGGTTAATCACAGCCATCTTAACTGCTGTTTCCTGGAACCAAACACCCTCTTCTGACCTCCTATAATACCAGGCACAAACAGGAGATGTATGTGTGTGTGTGTGTGTGTGTGTGTGTGTGTGTGTGTGTGTGTACATGTGTATATAGTCAAAACACTTAAACATATAAAATAAATAAATTTCCAAAAATTTAAAAATCAAAAGAGAAAAAAAATTAAAAAAAAAAAACAATGAAATGGATTGCTCCTGGAGAATCACACTTGAGGTTGACCTCTGTTCTCCACACACCTCCCCTCAAACTTGGACATGAAACTGCACACACAGTTATAATAATATAAATGACTCTTGTTGATTTTATATCATTTTTTAATGTATTTTTGAGAAAAAAAATCTGAACTTTCATTGAAAACAAAACTGAATCACGGTTCTCCCTAATTTTCTCTGTCCTGGGTTTTCCTCTGTGGGGATGCTCGGTGACTGTTGGATTTGATGTCTTTGGTGGCTTTGGATCTGCTTGCATGCGCCCTTTCTTCTGTCCTCACTGGGTCTTCTAGGAAGACCACATCCTTTGTGCAACATGTGCACTCTCTTGCTGGACATCGTTGCTAGTATTCCATTGAACTTTAGTTTCAGTAAGGGCGTTAATGACATGCTCTCATTTCAATTTTTTTTTTTTTTTTTTTTTTTTTTTGGTTTTTCGAGACAGGGTTTCTCTGTGTAGCTTTGCGCCTTTTCCTAGAACTCACTTGGTAGCCCAGGCTGGCCTCGAACTCACAGAGATCCGCCTGCCTCTGCCTCCCGAGTGCTGGGATTAAAGGCATGTGCCACCACCGCCCGGCTCTCTCATTTCAATTTTAATGATCATTTCAAATTTTTGGCTAGTTCGTGATTTGTGGTCGTGGGCTTTTGGAACAACACTCATTGTTTTTTGCTGATTTTTTCATTTTCTTCATTTTGTGCTCAGTTTATAGTTTGTTTTTTTATCTGTTCTCTAATTATATGCACTTCATTTTTTTATAGTTTATTAAGGTGTAAGTTTAGGTTATTGATATGAGGTCTTTGCTGTTCAATTTTTTTTCTTAATTTTATTATTTTCTACTCTACATTTTCTACTCATTTTACAGACCAACTACAGATCCCCCTCTGCCCCTCCTTCCAACCATGCAGCCTCCCCACCCCCCATGCCCACCCTCCATTCCCACCTCCTCCAACACAAGGCCTTCCACAGGAGTCAGCAGAGCCTGGTACAGTCTGCTGAGGCAGGTCCAAGCCCCTCCCTCTGCACTAAGGCTGTATAAGGTGTCCCACCATAGACACTGGACTATTTTGTCTTTCCCTTTCTGAATTTATATTTAAAATACATTTTGTATGTTACATTTTTAATTTACAGGTATTTTCAGATTTCTTTTTTTTTTATGTCTTTCTTGACCACTGCTTACTTAGGAATGTTTTTTAGTTTTCACATTTCTTGGTTAGAGAAAATGTCTGTGTTTGCAATCCATTTAAATTAACAGATAGTTTTATGCCCAATTTATATCTTGTTAAAAATATGTGTAATTGATGAATATATGACTTATATCATATAGATCAGAATAGTTAATAAAACCAGTAAATCGTCATCATTTTACTTTTTACCTAGTTCTATCAGTTGCTAAGAGAAAACAATATTAACTCTCACAATTATAGAATTATATATTTCTCCAGCTTGGATTGTTTCAGTCTTCTCAAAATTCCATTCAGTTTATTATATTTACATCTGTTTTTCTTTGAATTATTTTTTGTTATTTGCTTTAGGAAATACAACATAAATGCTCAAGTGTTTGTGGTCTCTTTACATCTAACTTTATCTAGTAACTGACATAAAGTGTATAAATATTACAGCCATTTAAGTGACTTAGTCCAATGCTACACTGCCCTTGCTACCCTTATCCCTAGAGAATATTGGTTCTTAAGGACTCAACCTCTGCTTTGGTACCATTTCTTCATTCCCTTCTGACATCACTTCTGAAAATTATGTTACACACTTAAAAATCTACTTGAATTTATTTTCTCTCCTATCTTCAGCAAGTAGACTAAACAGGAACAATCGTCTATGTTCCAGTTCAGATGGTGTATTTAGCATGATTTTTGTGTTTGTATCTATCCCTCACATATACCACTGGACACGTCCACTTGTTTTTCTCTAATGTCCTGCTTTTGACCTTTCTAGTTTATGAGACTCAAAGTGGAGAATCTAAGAGGAGTAGAGGAAAATCCTTTGTTTTTCTTGTAATAACAGCAAGCACTAGTATTTAGCTTTCCTGATTTTAACTTTATACTTTTCCTTAATATTGTACTCATATTAATCTTTTTCATGGGCATGGTAGAGGAATTCACCACAGTATGTAGTAGTTTGAATGAGAACAGCCCCCATGGGCTCATGGATTTGAATGTGTGTTCACCAGGGAGTGGCACTATTTGAAAGGATTGGGGGTGTGGCCTTGTTGGAGTTGGTGTGGTCTTGTCGGATAGGTATGGCCTTGTGGGAGAAAATGTGTCTCTGGGGGTGGGCTTGAGGTTTCAAAAGCCCAGTCCAGGCTCAGTGGCTCTCTCCTCCTGATGCCTGTGGATGTGATGTAGAGCTATCAGCTGCTTCTCTAGTATCTGCACACTGCCATGCTTCCTGCCATGATAATGTACTAAACCTCTGAAACTGTGTGCAGTCCCCAAATAAATGCTTTCTTTTATAAGAGTAAGACATAGTAGGTCTTTGTTATTTCATTCACTTCCTTACACAGGAAGTCTGATCATTTGCAGATTCTCGAGTTGCTTTCAACATGGCCAACTCTTGAGGAATGAAAGAACCATTCTCAGCTGTCCAGCTGTCTTCCTCTAATCCTGCTAGTTGATAGACAAGACGACACTAAATTGGTCCTCTCATCCTCCATCAGATTTCCCACGGGAGTACAGCATCTTCTACATGTAGACAGTCCTCTGAATAACCACCAGAAATAATTCAACCTTTTCCTAATTTTGATAATTGATTAGTCATCAAGGAAAAACGTGGGGACCATGGAGGAGCTGATCTTAGACGGGTTAGTCCACTGTAATCCCTCACACTTAAAGGCATTCTATATAAGGCTGCTAAGTTTGGGACAGGAAGAAGAAAAGCTGCTTTTTGTACTTTCTGAGACAAGAAAACTGGAAAGAAATGAGCATCCAGGATGTGGAGGGGTGAGCTAGTATGCCATTACTATGCAAAGCCTCACTCCAGATGAATGGCTGGCAAGCAGAAGGACCTCTGTTTAGACACTGCTTCTTTGCTGTTAGGAAGAAAGCTTTCATCCAGATAGTTTGGGGCTGATCTCACTTCCTTCTGCTGGCTAACGGCACAATGGCTTGCACGGAGCAGCCTCCCCTTTTTTCTGTGGCTCTTTGACACCCCCACCTTTCTGCCAGCCTGGTGTGGCTGATCAAGCTGTTCAAACAACTGGAAGACATCAGAAGTTAAACACTCATTATTTTAATTTGATGCTAATCATGTGTTAATGAGACTAATCCTTGCAATGATTCAGGTAATTTGCTTAATGGCTGCCCAGAGTACAGATTACAGCAATCAGTCACGTCTGATAAGATGTCTGTTGTGGAGAAGGCTGTCAGGTGAATGAGGTGGGAAAGACTCAGGAGTGAGGGTCTGATGCCATGTGTCCTCTGTGTGAAAGGGTGTTGGTTCAGGGGAATTGTGTGCTCAGAAATGAAAAAAAAAATTTTCACCAGAAGTCAGCTTCTTTATGCTTCTGTTTAGAAGGAAGGTGGTGTGATGAGCTTTCTCCTCTCACAGCCATGCACACACACTGAAATAAATGCAGTAGTTTATGAACAGTAATGAATATACAGTTCACTTTGCCCCAGAGAATGATTAACTCGGGAGAGTGTCAATGAGAGATGCATTTCTACTTTTGTTTAAAGAAAGTTGAAATTGCTCCTTAACTGAAGAAATCCACCAACGAAAATGAAACCACTTGGAGCAAAGACATGTATTTTTTTCCATAGGAAATACAGGCTAAAACAAAGACTTAACTGAGCCGTTATCAACTTTCCATTACAGCCAAGCATTGGGATGTCTCAGACACTCATATTAATCTACCTCATATATATTGGGGCATCTCAAATCATGACATCTCCCCCCCTTTAAATATTGAAATTTAATAGCATTAGGTATAAAGGTGTAGAAGTAACAAAAATTCAAAAGGGTACCGTATTTTTACAATTTTCCTATTATTTGCTGTCCTAGTTAAGGTTTCTATTGCTCTGTAAAGACATCATGACTACAGCAACTATTATAAAAGAAAACATTTAATTGGGGTGGCTCCCTTACAGTTCAGAGATTCAATCTGTTATCATCATGCTGGCAGCATGCAGGGAGATGTGCTTAAGAAGGAGCTACTACGTTGGTACGCAGGTAACAGGAAGTAGACTGTCACCGAGAGTAGCTTAGGCATAGAAGAACTCAATGCCCACCTCCAGAGTGACGCACTTCCTCCAACAAGGCCACACCTCCCAATAGTGGCACTCCCTATGAGCCTATGGGGGCCAATCACATTCACACTACCACATTTGCTTTTAGTTTAATAGTTACTTATGATCTCCAAATTGTCCCGTTTTCTTAAGTGTTTGAATCAGGGGAAAAGATTTAAGCTTCAAGAAAGTTTCCCGTCTTATCCCCAGTGTAGTCATTCTGACACCCCTGTGATATCCACGTCTCCCATGAAGCAGTTGAAGCTAGTCTTGAAATAGCAGGCTCTCTGTTTCCTTCCCCGATTTCACTGTGCTTTCCCTGCCACCAGGTGAACACAGTCTTTGTCTCTGAGATGCTTGCTGATCGTGTCCTTGCAGATTCTGGAAGATGACGGACAGTGGAGACACGCTGACAAACAGCTTTCGACATTGTCGTGCACTCTGACCCTCTGAAACCCTAAGCCCTAAATTCAATGCTTTCTTTTTATGAGTTACCTTGATTTTATCACAGTAATGCAACAGTAACTAAAAGAGTAGGCATGTGACCTTTGAATGTTCTTCCAAATCCTCTGCTCTTGTACCAATGATCATCAGGGCAAGAAGCACAGAAGCAGGGAGACATTTTGAGGTGTAATAAGAGAGAAAGACTGGGAATGTCACAAAAGCTTGCCTACAGTGACACACCTCCTCCAACAAGGCCACAATTTCTAATCTTTCTCAAACAGCTCCACAAACTGGAGACCAAATATTCAAACTTATGAGCCTATAGGTACCATTCTCATTCAAACTGTCAAATTCCACTTCCTGGCCCCCATAGGCTTGTGTCCATATCATAATGTAAAATGTGTCTAGACCATCTTCAAAAGTCTCCAGTTTTTCATAATCTCTATACTGTTTAAAAATCCAAAGTCTAAATTCTCTTCCGAGACTCAAAGCTTTGTAACCCCCTGTTTAAAAAAAAATTACATACTTTCAACATAATATGGCCCAGAATACCCGTTATCATTCCAAAAGAAAAGACTAGGGACATAGTGAGGAAATATAGGACTAAAACAAGATTGAAACCCAGCAAGGCAAACTACAAAGCCTATAGCTCTGTGTCAAATGTAAAAAAGTTTGGATGACTCCATTCTCTCAGTTTTGTTGATTGCAACACTCTTGTTTCTCTTGGACTTGTTTCATTCCCCTTGTGCAGCAAATTTTGGCAGATGTCTCATGGCTGTGACATCTCTAGTATCTTGGGGTCTCCAACACAATCCAGGCTTCACTTTCACAGCTTGATGCAATGGCCTCTTAAGACCTCCAGGCAGGAACTTCCTTTCCAAATGCCTTTCTTCACAGGCTCTTCTTAACTATGGAGGAAGATTCCACAATACCTTTAGTATTATATCCTTCGTGCCTCTAAGGACAGAACCTCATGGACAACACTGCTTGACATCTTGGGGTGGAGACTGGAACTCCAAAGTCATATTTCCAGAAGTTTTCATAATTGTTTTTTAGGAACAGAGATCTTTTCCCCCTTAAGTTGGAAGCATAACTGGCTGAGGGCTTTTCCCAAGGGCACCCCTCCCTTTATTCCATGTAGGATTAGGTCTTTCCTTATCTCTTTCAGCATAAGCCTTGGCTCCAACATTAAATTCTCTGGTTCTCTTTTTCACTTTACACTGTACACTTTTTTTTTCTTTTTTCCATGTTTGCTTATTTTCATAGTAGTTCTTTATAAGAGTAGTTGCTAATAAGCAAGCAACAGTCAGGTTAATTCAACACTTTTCAATTTAGCCTCAGGCAAATTCACAGGATAAGGGAAAAAGCATCTCAGTCTTTGCCAAAGTATCACAAGAGTGGTCTTTAGCCCACTTGCTAACATTATTCCCCATTTTTGTTTATGTCTCACATGTCTGAGACTTAGGCCAGTAGTGACCATTAACCAAAAGAGGGAAGAGAAAAAGCATAGCTTCAGTAAAAGCCACCTTTCTTTTGTCAAAAGGCCACAACGAATATAGACTAGGGAGGTAGAAATCTTTTAGACAATAAATACTCTGACCTCAGCTAAATATCACAGCTAAACTGTGATGCTATCTCATCCATTCTAGCAAAGGACATGTGAGAAGTTCCTTTGCTTGAATGTTGTAAGAAAAAACTCATCAGACAAAAACCCATGCTCCTTTCCTAAGTAGCGAGTAAGGAGAGAGCTGTTCCCTCCTGGGTCATAGCAGAGAAGCAGAAAGCCATGACTCTCAGTATGGTCCCACAGTAATAAGGCAACCATTCTGCTCCTCCCCCAGAATCTGTAGAAGCTGTCTTGGGAGCTGTATGTATTAGGAGTCATGAAGCACTCCTGTGTCTTCTATGTAAAGCTTAGTAGAGAGCCAAACTCCCCACCACATCTAAGGATGGACTTTACCCACTGTTTGATGGAGTGATGTCATAGAAATAAGGCTAAAACTGAAAGTCATATAAGATTCAAATTTATAATAGTTAAAATCTCCAGGTTCTAGTTGGAAATTACTCATGACACTGGGAACCAGGACAATTTCAACTTTAGCCTAAAAAGCAAATAATAAAATTTAAAACAAAAATCTTAGAGTTTCTAAAATTATGTAGCAAAGATTTAAAATAAGTCAGAAAAAAGGTTCTTCAACAAATCATATGGAACATTCATAAGACAAAAATATAGACTGGGACAAAAGCCTCTGGCTGTCTAGGTCATAGACCCTCAGGGAAAACCCAAAATTATCATTCTGCTAAATGGACATGGGTATAAATTGCCCCACAAGTTATCTTTATACTCATAGATTAGCCAACTCTTACCAGAGAAGCTTCTTTTTACAGCAGATGGTAATCAATACAGAGACCACAAACTGGCCAATGTTCAGAGAATAAGAGACTGTGGAGTGTTCAGCTACAAATGGACACATCTATATCACATCTTGTCCTCACCAGGCTCAGGGATCACTGTGGGGTAGACAGAGAGATTGTAAGATCAGCTAAGCCAGATATTTTTATGTTTCTCAAGTTACCGTAGCAAAGGTTTTCACAGGGTATGTCTGAGAATGAGAAACTCACTTTTCTTAGTTTTTGTCAGCAAGATAAAGATTCAGGATAAATGCCCAAGGAAGAAGGCATTTATGTACCCCGCCCCCCAAAAAAAACCACTTAAGTCTTTACTTTCAGACTAATACTTAGAAAAATCCTACATTTTAAGTGTACTTTGTAGGTCCAACTTTGCTTACTCACATGTGTTTAAGCTTGAGAGATTCTGCAGTGTGCATTGAGAGTTGAGTTAGCACATTTCCTTTAAAAGACACAATGAGTTGCCTCCAAAGAAAACAAAGGGAGCCTGGTATGGTTCACTTATTATCTATGACTAGATCAAAATTTCTATCAGTATCAGATGGCCCTAGCTCTCAAGGGTTTGCGGTCCCCACCTTCCTTTTAGGAGAGATGGTGTCAGTTTAAAATTAATTACTTAAATGTGAAACAAATCAAAAGATAAAACAAATCAGCCTGTTAAGACAAACATTAAAAATCAAATTATGCTCTCAAAATAGGCAATTTACAGCTTGGAAGGGTAATTGGCAAACCTGAAATGCATACAAATAGTTGAAATTACCAACTCAAGTGGTATATTACCTATTGGTGGGTATAATTTGACAATGACTCTTGCAAAAGGGTAGAGATCCTATCATTTTTCATATTTAACAGCAATATATGGGATAGCACTCTGTCTGGTAGGCTGAAGGCAGATTAAATTGAAGAAAGAGCCTTAGCTAAAAGTGAAAAGGGTGTCAGAGCTGATATCAGGATGAGGCAGAGTGGTTTTAAAATTTTACAGTCCTGTGTAAAGGAACACTCTCTCAGGGTCATCTGCTGAGCACAGTAGCCTGGTGAGTCATTTGAGCAGGTTGAACTTACTGATTCCCAAGGGAGGACAGGATGCATCCAGGGTGACAGGAGCCATCATGAATCATCTCAGAAGTGGCGCCATTGACTACACTGTTATTTACCACATCCTATTTCTGGTTTGAAAGCAAAGAAGTCATCATATGCACATTTAGAAATTTCTGTATTGACATACATTCCTTTGCATATTGGGAAGAAACCACCACTCACCACAAGCGGCAATATTTGCCACTCTGGTGGCGGAGATACGGTATAGGAGGCAACAGCCAAAGGTGGCACAGAGGACGCTAAATGCCAGGAGAGAGGCCCATCCTATGTGCCTCTGTGAGATGTTTCGTTTCCCCAGGGCTGTTCACCCTTCCCACCAGTTTCTGGTCACAACTACTTTTTGCTCTGATGCATATTTTTCCTGTGTCATTTTCCTGCTCAGAGCCTTGTATACTGTAGGATAGTTTAGTCATATCCAGTTTTTCTCCACATTGGGAAAAAATATTATCATGACCAGCAAGGCTGTTGATTTCCACCATTTTGGTGCACCATTATGACAATGGGGTTCTCCTCCCTCTTTCTCTTTAAACAACTTTATTGAGGGAGCACTAACAAACAATTATTTTCCAAATCCAAAATGTCCAGCATGTTTGTTTTTGACTTGTGTTTGTACACATGGAATAAAAACTCAATGAGGATAAACTTGTGCAACACACTTCAGTGCTCAAACTTTAGCTTTTGTCTCTTCCAAGTTCCCCTTCCTTGGTTCCCTGACATTATCCAGGAAGTTATCAATACACAATTTACCACTGCAGAACACTGCCCATTCTAGGAATCTATGTGCATGGAAACTTACGGTGGACATTTCTATCTGGATTCCTTCAATCCATATATTTGAGATATACCAGTGTTGAGTGAAATACTCATGTTTTATTGCTCAGTAGCATTCTGTTGTGTGGAAATGTGATCCCAGCCATTGTGATTTCACTTTTCACGAATCACTCTTTTTGCAAATTCTCAATTTTTTTTTTGCCTAACCCAGAGACTCATGAAGACTTTTTTCTTTAGTTTTCATCTTAAAGTTTTATCAGCCTCAGTTTTTTAATATAATGTAAGACAACCTAAGCCTTTTCTCTTTGCTTGTGGATAACCACTTATCACCGCTTTTTGAGGAGACTATTCTTCCATGACTGGATTGTTTTCACAGCAGAATTCTTTATGGCAGTTTATAGCAAACAGATATCTGCTAGATGAGATCTGCTTACCAGGATAAAATCAGGAATCACATTGATAAGTAGTTCTATCAGGTACAGAATAATTGTTTATAGGTCTTCCAAGCAAACATAAATTTGTTGATGACCAAAGATATTAATATCTTTGGGCATAATGACCCTTAGAAAAATGATTCTGAATAAGTGAATGAACAAATGAACATGGAAATATTTCACTAGCATGTGTAGATCACCATTTTTCATCCTTCTAAGATGGTCATTCCTTTCCTTTATTTGTAACCATGGACTTAAAATACTCTTCATTTAGTAGTCACTGTGTTGGACACAGCAACAGAAGACCCAGGGAGTCTATGGGATTTTAGGACTTTTTTTTTGGACCTTGTATTTTATAAGGTTCCTAAAAATTTCTTTAAGATTGGGTTTCAGTTGCCAAGAGTGATAAAATTTGACTTGAGGTATGGTGTGTGTGTGTGTGTGTGTGTGTGTGTGTGTGTGTGTGTGTTATGTCTGTGATGTCTGTGCATGGGAGTATGTGTGTCTACACATGTCCATGTGCATGTGTGCATTGCTTGCTTGCACTTTTTTTTTTTTTTGCTTCTGCCAGGATTGCTTGCACTTTTTAATGATCATTTTCATTACTCATTCATTTTTGTTCCTGGATCAATCCCAGTGATTTAAGTATGAGCTGTAATCTATGACAGCATGGGTGAATTACTAACGTAATTCTGAAAAGCTACCCTGCTGTGTGTAGTGATATATTGTGTACCCTAATAAACTTTCCCTGAAGATCAGAGGACAGAACAAGCCACTAGATTAAGGATAGAGGCCGGGCAGTAGTGACACACACCTTTAATCCTAGCACTCGGGAGACAGAGATCAGTCTGGATCTCTGTGAGTTCAAAGCCACTCTGGACTACATGAGATTGACTCAGTCTAGGAGAGAAACAGAGGCAGGCAGTGGTGGCACATACTTTTAATTCCAGCACTTGAGATCTCATGCCTTTGCTTGGGAAGCACACATACCTTTAATCCCAGGAAGTGATGGCTGGGTGGAGAAAGGTATATAAGACATGAGGAGACAGGAACTAGAGGGTTTTTCAGGCTAAGAAGTAAGTGAGGTAAGAGGTGGTGGCTGTGGCTTGTTCCTTTATCTCTCTGATCTTTCAGCATTTACCCTAATATCTGGTACCAGGATTTTTATTGCAAGATCTTTTTAGAATTCATGTTATAGCTGTGACTAAGGGAATATCTAGAAATAAAGTATTTAATTATTTGGTAACAGTTGAATCCATAGAAACTTTTATTGACAATGTGAATGAAAATCTAGTCTAATTCACTTTACAATGGTGACAAACTTGAGAGTTGCTTCTTAGAAGTGACAGTGCTTACAGCATTGTATTTGTACCATTGTTCTGTGTGAGGTGTCTGTAACCAAGTGTATATGGCACAGTAAGCTGGAGACTTGGTCACCTGAGGCCTTCCTTAATATACATCAACAACAGTCTGAACAGGCTTTGGCCAGCATGCATTCTATATGCCTTATACTTGTTCCAAATATCAAATCCAAATCCCCATTTGTAAAGCAAAGAATAAATATATAAGGCTTAGAACAGACCTTGTTTTGGAGGAAATGTTCTATTGTTATTTACTTTATTTGTCCTATTATTTTTAGATAATATTATGAATGATTTTTAATATATACAGATTGTACAAAAATTAGCATTCAAAAATACTGTGGACTAGAATGTGACAGCTGTTTGGTGGAGCACACACCTTCAAGTGCTCAGAATTTTGTAGCCTTTTTAAAGTGGGATAAGCATTATCTCTTAGATTATGTTTTTGACTCTTTTGATGCCAATGCTATAGTATCTATATTTATTTTGCTAAGAGAAGAGAATATGATTTCTTTTGTCATCTGTCCATCACTTGCAGTGTAGAGATACTGCAGCGTTTGTGCTTCAACTCATCTCTATTTGGGGTGTTAAGGTTTGATTAGGACTAGTGATGCTTTATCTGTGGCTTGTGTTCACTGTACATTATTCTATTTAGTTAGATAACGTTGTCATTGGCTTGTTCACTCTTCAGTTTTCCCAATAATTTGTAAGCAATTTAGGTTTAATCAATTAATTTTCTAAGTTGTAAATTATCCATTTTGAGATTGTAATTTGTTTTTAATGCATGCCTTAAACTATGATTTGTTTCATGCTTATAATTAATTTTGAGCTTTCAAAATAAAATTGCATGACAAATCATTATGGGCAATGCCACTTCCTTAGACAGCAAAGCTAAAAATTTGTCACAAAAGCCGACTTTGGTGCTTTTAAGGAAAGCTATAGCATCTAAAGCTGAGTAAGACAAAGTCACAGCATTGCTTGATTACAGCAGGCACAATTTTACGTTAGAACAGCTCCGCCGGTCTCTAAACAACTTTTCTATGTGCTGCGTCATTACCTGCTAGTATGTAACAAACTGCTCTAAAGTCTTTAAATAGCGGTGTTATTTGGGGTTGCTAAGATGGCTCAGTAGTTAAATGTGCTTTCTGCAAAGGCTGACACTCTGAGTTCAGTTCCTGGACCCACGCTGTGGAAGGAGAGAACCAACTCTCCAGAGTTGTCCTCTGACCTCCATTCACATGCTGTGGAACATGAGCACACTAAATACATGCAAACTAAGCTATTTATTTTGTTTTCATCTCTCTGTCTCTCTGTCTCTGTCTCTGTCTCTCTGTCTCTGTCTCTGTCTCTCTGTCTCTCTCTCTCTCTCTCTCTCTGTGTGTATGTGTGTGTGTGTGTGTGTAAATTGTGTGGGACCTACCCCACTTTTTACCCAAGGGGACTCTTGAAGAGTGAGAGATAAGAGATTTAGATAGAAGTACAGAGGGGAGAGAGAAAGACAGAAACACAGGATAGCTTTGGGAGGGCCTGGATCCTTATCCACCAGCCCAGAACTTTATTCAAAAGGGCTTTTTATGACAATGCCAAGAGATGAGGCACAAGACCTGCCAATTGCTAGATACAGCCAAGTATAGACCCTTCCAAACACCTGGTCCTAGGCCCATGCTCCATTCATCCTCTTATACAGCCCTGCTGGTAAAGAAAGCTTATATCTCACCAGGAAAACTCTGTGGGCTCCAACAGTAAATCTATAAGTGGCCTGGTTGATCTTGCTTGGACTAGCTCAGTCCCTTACAACTGAAAGGCCAGCATCTGAAAGTTGAGTGGTTATTGGATGGGGTGATGAGAACACTGGATGATATCTCTGCTAACATTTGTCATGTTGGCCAAGGGCTTGCTCATGGAGATGGTTGTTGTAGATAGAGCTTGAAGAGGAAGAAACATGGAAAACCTCTTCATGACACAGTGAGCAAACCAACTTAAATGGTTTGATTCACAAAGTTGAGACATAAGTTGTAAACATCTTCATGAATTATATGGCAATTCTGTTCCCAGAAAATTAAGATTTAGGGAACAAAGCTAGATGCAGCAGCTGAAACTGAGGCTGGTCTGTCACATGGCATCACAGTCATGAAGGAAATGAATGTCAATGGCCTGCTCACATTTTTACTTCTAGTCAGTTTAGGACCCAAACCCATGAAATGGTACCATCCACATATAGGGTGAGTCTCTTCTCCTAATTTAAACCTCTCTGAAAATGCTTTCACACAGATACGTCCAGAGATCTTTATCCTAGTTTATTTTAAATCCCCTGAAGTTGACAAGACCAACCATCACAAGTTCATACCTTGCCGACCGACACTCAACCCCGTCCGTTTTAAGTCAGTGCAGTCCACTGCTAGTCCCTAATGTGTGACACAAATGAACTGCTCATTTCTGAAAGCCTCCGTAGTCTTTATCAGTCCTAACACTGTTAAAAAGTCCAAAGTCTCTTCTGCGGCTCAACTTGAACTTATTTTGAACTCTTGTGAAATGAAAACACAGCTTTTGTACTATCACAATGTAATGGTACAGAAGAAATATTTTCATTCCAAATGAAGAAATGGGGGCGAAGGAGGGAAACCAGGTCAAAACAAGCTTGAAACCCAGTAGGGCAAGCACTAAACCCAGCAGCTCCAAGTTCAGCAATTTGGGCTCATGATGGAATCAGTTGGGTTCTAATGGTTTGGGAAATAGCACATCTTCAGGTTTGTGGCCTGTAACACAAGTAACCTTTTATCTTGGGCTGGCTCTGTTCCATGCCTGCAGCTTTCCATGAAAAATGCTCCACTGCCCTACTTTCTCTCAAATCCTGGGGTGTCTATTATAGCTTGGACTTTATCTTCACAACTTTACACAGTGGCCTCTTAGGGTTTCCTGCAAGCAATCCAACCTTGCTACATATAGCCTGCCCTCAGGTGTTTTCTGGACCTTAAGTACATGCCTCCATTATTCACACCTCTCAAATATCTAATTTCTGTGAAATGGGTTCTAGATGGATGATGTTGGCAAGTCCTGTTAGCTCAAGGTATAGCCTCACCTGCTTTGACCACAGTCTCCGTGCACCTTGAAGGCAGAGTCTTCAGAGGACTGCTCCAGATAGTTGTTTTCAAGCAGGGAGCCCCTCTGATGGCATTCTCATTCTAGGCTCTCTCAAATCATTTCACAAGCTGAAGCCATTGCTAGGTACAGCCTTTCCCTCTGGGCACCTTTCCCAGTCTCAGTGCAGAACAAGAGATGTCTGCCTCCTAACACTCTCTCCTTCCTACTTGCACAGTCCCTGTCTGCCACTTCATCCACTCAAGCTCTTTTCTCTACCACAGGGCATATTTTTCACATCATTCTGTCCTCTCCCTCATCTTCCTCTCTGTACATCTGAATAACAGCAACGAGAAGTAACCATGCCACTGTCGGGCATTATCCTATCATGAAATTCCCTCCACCAAAGAACCGAGTTTATGTACTCTTAATTTCAGCCTTTTCCAAGTTCTCAAGAATAAGCCAAGTTCTTCACTGGAATCTAACATAAACAGCCTCTAGACCAGTTCCCAGCAGGGTTCTGTTCCACTCTGAAGCTCTATGAACCACAACACCGCTGTTCCCATTTCTGTTGGCATTCTGGTCTGCCAAACGCTCCCTGGCATGGTCCATCAGGCTCTGCTTACAGCATTCTTGGACTTCTGTCTAGCCTGTAGCTCCAAACCCTTCTAAACCTTCCTCCAAACTAGTTCCAAAAGCCTAGGAACCCCACGGTGAGTTTATCACGCCATGTTGTGTTTTAGTTACATTGGTCACTTTCAGTGACACAACACACAAGAGAACTTAAGAAAGGAAGGGCTCATTTTGGCTCACAGCTTGAAGATCTCGTCTAGTGCAGCAGGAAGGGGATGTGGTAACAGCAGCTCTGGCTGTGGCCATAGGAGCTTGAGGAAACTGGCAACATTTTTTTTTTTGGCAGTCATAGAGATGTGAATTCTGGTGTTCCACCTGCTGTATCCATCCCTTTTATGTAGTCAGGAATCCCATCTTAAATGGTTCTGCCTACATTTGGAGCGAGTTTCTCTACCTCAGTTAAACTTCTCTGAACCTGTCCTTGCAAAACAAGCTCACAATTAAAACTAACCACCACAGCCATATTTGGTAAACTGGTAGCACTATGTAGTTTTTTCTTGCTTGTCAATAGAGGTGGAAGATATTCAAGTATAGACTAGGTCAGGCAGGTAATTGACACCAGCTGATGCTAACCTGATTGTGAACATCTTGTGCTTTCTGTAGCATGCCATTCTGGATCTCTGGTATGTACCACAGTGCAGGGGGGAAAGGTAAGGGGACAAAGAGAAGCAGGTAGTTATCAGAAGGATGGAGTGAGAGAGAAAGAAAGCAAGAATAATTATCTTAATTCAAACTGGGACTAAGGGAAAAAGGGCCACTGGTGATTGAGATTAGATCCCTCTTCTAATACTGAGTAGTTCTTGCAATTTGACATAAACTGGAGCGACCTGGGGAGAGAGAACCCCAGTTTAGGATGTGCCTCCATCAGACTGGCTTGGGGCATATACCTGTGAGTCATTTCCTTGATTGATGGATGTGAGAGGGTCCAGCACACTATGGAAGATACCACTCCGGGTTAGGTGGTCCTAAATTGTATGAGAAAGCAAGCTGAGCATGAGCAAGGAATAAAGAGCAAGCCAGTAAGCAGCATTACTCGCTGATCTGTTTCAGTTCCTGCCTCCAGGTTTCTGGTTTTCCTTGATGATGGACCATAACCTGTAAGGTGAAATTACTTTTCTCCTCAAGCTGGTTGTTATAGAGGGAAGTTTCTCTGTGTCCTGCCTGGCCCTGTGGTTGGGACAAATCTCTCCCACCATCAGTCCCACAGCTGCTTATAAAATAATTACACAGAGGCTTATACTAATTACAAACTGTATGGCCTATGGCTTCAGCTTCTTGCTAGATAGCTCTTTCATCTTAAATTAACTCATTCCTATTAATCTGTATGTTGCCATGTGGCTGTGGTGTTACCAGTAGGCTGGCATCTTGTTGCTCCTTCAGCAGTAGGCTGGTGTCTCTCTGGGCTCTGTCCTTCTTCTCTCTGTGTCTCTGCTTAGATATCCTGCCTGCCTGTAAGCTCTCTTGCCATAGGCCCAAACGGCTTTATTTATTATCCAATGGGAGCCACACATATTCATAGCATACAGAAAGACATCCCAAAGCAGGTTGTGGTCAATGTTCTATCACAGCAACTAAAAGGAAACCAAAACAATAAGAATTAGAAAAATATCATGTATTGAATTAAATCCAGGTTAATTGCCTAATATATAAAGTCACAGAACATATCCAGAACAATTTAGGAAAAATAAAACTAAGGATCAAATAAAACTAAAAGAGATTGAACTTTGTAATACACTGACTCTCACAAATATACATTTAGTGGCTTATGTCATAACAATAACATGTAATTAATATTATTTACCTTTTAAACAATAAATTAATGTTGTATAACAGTACCTAGATCACCAACCATGTTTGTGGTATCTTATTTTGATATTAGTGCTAAGTTGGCTCTGGGTATGGAAGAGATTGATAGCAAAAGCATGTTTGTTTTCACTTTTTTTTTTTCGAGACAGGGTTTCTCTGTGTAGCTTTGCGCCTTTCCTGGATCTCGCTCTGTAGCCCAGGCTGGCCTCGAACTCACAGAGATCCGTCTGCCTCTGCCCCCAAGTGCTGGTATTAAAGGCATACACCACCACCATCTGGCTGTTTTCATTTGAAGAAGGGACTTTACCTCCAATTTCAAAGGAGAAAGAAGCCTAAGAACTAGAAACACCATAAATATATACTGTATTTCATAATTGAAAATCATTTCCCAGACATGTAATGATGTCATTATTTTTCAAAACAGCCCATCATAGTAAAAGCACAGTCTTGACTATGGTACCCATTTCAACATATGAAAAGTCTACAGTGCACACTGTTTCTAGTCATTTAATGTTTTATTAATAAACCCAAGAAACCAAAGTTACCCCATAAAAAAATAAACAATGATCAATTCATTTAGTCATTTGTAAAAGAGTTCACCTACTAAGTCAATGGAAGCTTTATTTAAGCATATTTTTAAGGTGAAGTTTTTGATAGATTGCTTACTTGACAAGAGGTTGCATATGTAGGTGCATCTGAAGTTGATTTTTAAATAAGACCTATATTATCATGTAAATGTTCCCTAAGCTCCCATTAGGAAAGACTTAAAAATAGTTAAGAAACAGAAAGATTTGGGAGTGGGGAAGGCTAGATATCTAATTCTAGCTCTTGGATATGTAATTTGGAGTTTTGTTTTGATGAAATGCCATCTTTAGTATTCCTTTTTTCCCCTCAACAACAAGCAAAGGCAGTGCTCACTTTGCTGTATTCTCCGCTTGCCTTGTCCGCGTTATCTTCCTCTACCACACACTCATGCTCGGCAGCTCAGACTAACCACAAATAGAAATACATTTCTTAGCAGCTGCTACCAGAATTCTAAAAATATACTCTTTATTTTTTTTTCTTACAGAATTTCAAACCTTCTGGGCTTCTTCCCAGTGCTAAATTCTGTCGACTGGTTTGACTAGGGGAAAGAGAGAAAGAGGTGTTGCATTTTAAAAATTCTTTTCTAAACACTCAGAAAGGTAATAGTCTTACCGATTTTTACAAAGTGCATCTGTTACCTTAACCCAAGGTTTTCTCCCAAGTGTTTGCTCTCCATTTTTGCCTTAGCTTCTTGCCTTTTTGCACAACCATTATTTAATCATTTGGCTTGTTGGAAAGTAAGTTTAGTGTAGGCCAAGTCTGAACAGCAGCGGGGCATCTAGCTGGTATGCATTGAACTGAACTTCTCATCATACTACTGAAGGAGAGAACCCCCTGCCCTGGAGAGGCTCAGCCTCTCCTAGAGCTTAATGCTTTACTTCTAAATCTAGCACATTCTTTGGCATTCCCCAAATAGTGTATGGCATTCTTAATTACCTAATGATGGAGTAATAAGAAGTTCTAGAGACTTTCTGCACTATTATACTCTATGACATGATTGTGGAGGAACCTGAGAAGACTCATATCCTTCCTGCCCAACAGTGTCTCTTCCCAATGTACATTCTGACTAATACCCATGCCCTTATTCAGACACTGAGTTTGTTGGACAACTATAACTGGACTTCAGGTAGCTCTCAGTTCAATTCTCATGTTCCCTAGAATTTGCTTTCTTTTCTCTGCACTCTGTATCATTAATCTGAGTTTTTTGTTCCACTAAGAAGGAAAAAAAAGTTTTCTCAGTTCTTTTTGACCACGGGCCTTCAAACATTAGAGCTACTGATCTCTAAAGACTGTCCAAATCTTGACCTTGTTATTGCTCCATTTTTGTGGCATGTTCCCAGGTAGTCTGTGTCACTGTGGAACACAAATACACAGTGGTCAGAAGTTGGGTTATCGCTGTTGCAAAGCCACAGAGTTCTGATCCAGAATCTCGCAAATTGGTGGTTGCCCATACACATCTACCCTGTTCAGACACACAGAACAAGAGAAAATGTTCAGTGCTGAGAAGGGAGAAACTAGGTCCTCCTTAATTAGAAACAAATACGTTATTTTCATGGTGAGGTTGAAGGAGATGGAGTTGTGTTCTTACAGGAACCCTATATCCCACCAGGGGGACCCTGAGAACTCTTTATACTCCTAGCTATTGTCACTAAGTGGTAGAGTACTAAAAAAACAAAAGAGTCATTCAGAATATGTTCTTATTGTTGTTTTTGTTTTTATAGTGTAATACATTTCAAGATGTAACACAGCTTTGTGGTCTCCTTTTCTTTTCTTTTTCTGTATCCTCAATTTCAAAATGATCCCAGATTAGCAGGTGGATGGATATGAAAAGAGCCACTTCATCTGCAGAAATCAGTTACTGAAAGGTAATAAAGCATACTTAACCCTCAAATACATTTCATAGTTCAAAAATAGAGAAATTCAGCCATATTGCCAAGAAGGAAGGACGGAAATTGTACCATCACTAGGACATTTAAGTCAGTAACTACTTAACAGGTACTTGTACCGTTCTATTATTACCATTTACTTGATTCCTGATGCTTAGAATATTGCCCGTCTACTATTTATCCCTGAAGACCAAACCCAGATACCACATGTGTTTGAAACTTTGATTGTGGTTGCCTGGCTTTAATGGAATGTTCCATCACTGCATTTTTATTGGATCCAAACACACCTCTCAGGATCATTTCCACACCACCATTTTGACATCTCTTCCACCTTTGAGAGGAAGACCTCATGCAGTTACCTTTGCAGGTTTTCAATCTATTATATCTAATAGTGACTCCAGAATATATATTGTGAAATTTTAAAATCAATTTCTTATTTCTAGTTTCCCAGCATCTTACTGAACATTTTGGCATATACTAAAATTGGATTACATATTTTCCCTGTGAACAGTTTATAATTTGCATTTTCAATGAGCCCAAAGCTGATGGAACTGTGACAGGCCTTGAAATTGTTTGGTGGGTTTATAATGAACCTATTAATAGCTTTTCCAATAATTCATTATAAAGCGGCCAGACGAGCTTCATTAAGAACTGAGGTCAAGAGCTCTCCAGCAAGACAGTAACAGGTATTATGACTGCCAGTGGTCTGGGAAGAACACCTCCCAAGAAGTTCTATCCCAGTGGTTTTACTGCAGGTGGCAAAAGTCTAGCTGCTCTTCTTGTCCACGTGCTATGTCGTGATATTGTTCATCTCTTATTTTTATCAAGGAAGTCAACTGGAATAATACATACAAAACCAGAGAACATTATGAGCAATGTCGGAAATGTCAACCATTTTATTTAACAGTATCAGTTTTCTGCTCATCAAACAACAACAACAACAACAAAAACTATTTGGAGAAAAAAAAGTAAAGAAAGAAACTAATTTTTGAAAAGTGAATGAGAGTTACCTGGGAGTAAAGAATGATATTATAATATATATATATAAAAAGCTTAAACAGGGAAGCTGTTTTCAAAACAAATGAATGACCAGATTTACTTTTGGATTTAGTGAGTAGAAATCACTTGTTTTGAGTTCCTGAAAATAAGATATTGTCATTAAAGATAAGAGATGTTCTTAGTTTTGTGTACGAATAATTTCTGATCTATAATATTATGAACTATGGAAACTTCACTGCCAGATTTATGAATGCATATATGTTAGTCACTAATATAAATGTATTGTTTTTTAAGTCATTTACAAATAAACTTGATATTGTGTTGCTGGAGAGCTTCTCTCCAGGCTCCACCAAGCCCCGCAGTCCCAAAATCCACATATAAAATAATCACTCAGACGCTTATATTACTTATAAACTGTATGGCCGTGGCAGGCTTCTTGCTAACTGTTCTTTTATCTTAAATTAACCCATTTCTATAAATCTATACCTTGCCACGTGGCTGGTGGCTTACCGGCGTCTTTACATGCTGCTTGTCCTGGCGGTGGCTGCAGTGTCTCTCCCTCCTTCTTCCTGTTTCCCCAATTCTCCTCTCTCTTTGTCCCGCCTATACTTCCTGCCTGGTCACTGGCCATCAGTGTTTTATTTATATAGAACGATATCCACAGCAATATTGTAATCACCCATACTGCATTTTTAACCTTGTGTGTGTGCCTCTGCATTTGGTTTAAGCCAATCTCTCTCCCTACATTGATATTTATATATCTTTCTAGCATCTATAGTTGTAATACAGATGCCTTGCTTCACTGATGACATGGCATGAAAAAAGTGTTCAGCAAATTCTAAATTAATTGAGTAAATTTTGAAGAACATTGACACAGACAAAAATGCATTTTCACACAAAAAGATGGGTTGAATGAAGTTCAGAGCACATGACAGCTGAAGTGAAGGCTTCAGTTTTTCTAATTTTGTAGTAATCATTTTGAGATGTGTTAATGAACTGCATTCCTAACTGATGTTTGCTACATGAGTTATATGCATCTCAATAGGAAATTATGATACATGCATGAAGTGGATAATTTTCCTTCTCTGTTCCTTTTTCTTTTTCAAGATAGGGTTTCTCTGTGTAGCTTTGGAGCCTGTCCTGGAACTCACTCTGTAGATCAGGCTGGCCTCAGACTCACAGAGATCCACCTACCTCTGCCTCCAGAGTGCTGGGATTAAAGGAGTGAGCCACCACGACTGGGCTCATTCTCTGTTTCTTGATTGCTAAACTATTGAATTATTTAAACGTAGACACAGGAGTGATTCAGCATGCTAAGAAACTTGTTTCCTGTGTGCACATTGTTAGCTGCCTAGGAGGCACATACCCTGGCTCTAGCACAGTAGTATATCCTGTGATCTGACCCCATGTACACAACTTCTTTCACTTCATCTGTAAGCTGAGGATGGACGTTTAATAGTCAATAGCTATAAAAGTGGAAAATAGTTTTAAAAACCCCTCTGAATAAATAACATGAAGTAAATACATCTCCAAATAAAATAACAACAATAACCTAAAAACAAAAGAAAATACCAAATCAACCTAAGAATAAGTATGGTCATCTCAAGTAATATTCATGGACCTGACATACTTTGGAAGATATATGTAGAGATCTTTTCATTCCTGAGCATGTCATGGATCTTGGAGTCCTTCTCTTCTACTTTCAAACAGATTTATTGTAGGGTACCAGTTATATTTTGTGGATACAGCACTTTTCAGGATATCCATCCTATAATAGTCTACTTTTATATGTCATGTGTGGTTGAGCATCCCAACAAGATCTGTATGCACAATAGAAGCACCAAGAGAAGTTTGTACAATATTGGACTGGCTTATGTAACTAGTTCCCTGAAGTTTGGGGAGTAATAAGAAATTCTGAGAACATACTACTAAGAAATAATGAAGATTTTGAATATATAAATCTTGCATGTGTGCAAATTGGCCCTTAAGAGATACGTTGGGACCCATGGAGCTTTACCTTTGGCATGTCTCTCAGGGCATTACTGACGAACTTGCTGGTTCTCTAACCAATCAGTAAGATGAGAATGTCAGGTCTCAAGGAAGGACTCCGACTTCACCATGAAATATCTGTTCTACTAGGACCTCACAATGGGGAAAATCTTGATTTTAAATAGAAACCAGCTGCAACTTACAGGTTCTGACTAGGAGCAAAAGAAAGCCTACCTTAGAGACTGTCATCTGTCGTATGAATTAAGAAACAATTTCATGCACTATGAATTTCAGAAAATCTAAAATGATACCAGAGTCATCTATGTAAAAAGCATTAAGGGGATGTTGATGAAAGCATTTTTAAGGTTTTTGAACAGAGAGGATATTAGGCTTTAGTTACAGACTGCTTAACTTCAAAGGCAACTGATGCAAAGGAACCTTTTGATGATGACCCTTCTTGACTTTCTTACCTTTGTGAAGTTGCTAATGATGATTTCCTGAGACATCCCATTCTCTCTCTCTCTCTCTCTCTCTCTCTCTCTCTCTCTCTCTCTCTCTCTCCCTTACTGTATTGACTGCATGTTTGTGTCCTGTGTTTAAAGTTGTGGTCCTTGGTGAACAATAGAATATATATGAACACTGACAAATACTACAGACATATAGACAGATATAAACATTTAACTTTAGTACTTAATTTTCAGTGAGTTAAACTAAAGTATTAACATAGAGTTGGAAGGATATAGCTGCAATGCAGATATGGTAGTAAAGGAAGGAAAAAAAGAAGGCATAAAACCACCCCAGATAAGAGAAAATTTAGAGGGTGGGATAAAAGCAAATGTTGGCAGTATGGTTCTTTCTAATATGGTCATGACTGTTCTGCTTTGGTCTACTTTTCTGTCTTACCAGAGAAGGATCATCAAGACAAAGTTGCAATCATGACTTGTATTTTGAAGCTACTACTCTGCTGATAAATATTATTTTGCATATGCTACAGCGCATAGGCCCCATTTATGCCTAGTTCATCGTCACATTTCATATTATGTGTTATAAACAGCCATGAGAAAAATTTTAACACTGTTATTGGCTTAAGCTTCTATTTTGTGCCACATTCCTCTCCTTCCAATAGCATGTATTCTGAAGTTAGCATGCCAAGCTCAGAGTGACCATGGTGGTGTAAAGGCTTTTCTGTCACTCTGATTAGAAGCACTGTGAGATGGTAGAGTGTCATTCCTAGAATTCCCTTGGATTTGCTGTTCATATAGTCCCTTCGTCTCCTGTCTAAGTGTGAGAATGCACTCCATACAAGAGAGATCCTGTATTTTCCATTCTTTTTGATGACACTTCTAATTGTCCAACTTTGCAGCACAATCCAGTAATAAACATGATCACTCTCCCTCTGCTATCTTTTGAAAAGCAGTGGCGCCCCATAGCTGAAGTGATCAGGAAGTAATGAAACACCATTTTCAGGACCACGGTTAGTTCTACAGTGACAACACCCTTTAAGTGATGAAATGTGTTGACATTTCTTTTTTTTTTTAATGTTTTCTTTTTTAAGTTAAGTAATTTTCTTCATTTATTTTACATCCATACCAAAGTTTCTCCTCCCTCCTCCCTTTATGTTCCTTCACCACACCTCCCATCTACCTCCCCCATCCACTCCTCCTCTTTCTCCCTTCAGAAAGGGGCAGGCCTTTCATGGGTGTCAACAAAGCATGGCACATCAAGTTGAGGCAAAACTGAAGTCCTCCCCCTGCATCAAGGCTGGGCTAGGTAATCCAGCATAGGGAATAGGTTCCTGAAAAGCAACCCAAGCATCAGGGACAGGTCCTGTTCCCACTTGAGCCCTACAAACAGATCAAGCTACACAACTGTCACATACATGCAGAGGGCCTATGTCAGTCCCATGCTGGTTCTCTAGCTGAGGATCCAGAGTCCATGAGCTCCCATGAGCTTAGGTCAACTGTCTCTGTGGGTTCCCCCATCATAACCTCAACCCCCCACCCCCGACTCATACAATCCCTCCCTCCTCCCTCTCTTCAACAGGACTCCCAGAGCTCGGCCCAGTGCTTGGCTGTAGATCTCTGCCTCTGCTTCCATTATTTACTGGATGAAGGTTCTGTGATAACTATCATGGTGGTCACCAATTTGATTACAGGAGAAGGCCAATTCAAGCACACTCTCCACTATTGCTAGGAGTCTTAGCTGGGGTCATCGTTGTGGGTTCTTGGAAGTTTCCCTGGCACCAGCTTTCTCCATAACCCTGAAATGCCTCCCACATCAAGGCAGCTCTTTCATTATTTTCTCCCTCCATCCTGCTCCTAACCCACCCAACCCAATCTCTCATGTTCCCTTCCCCCACCCACCCCCAGTTTACCCAGGAGATCTCTTCTATTTCACCTTCCCAGGGAAATCTATGCATCCCTCTTAGGGTCCTCCTTATTATCTAGCCTCTCTGGAGCTGTGTATTGTAACATGTTTATCCTGTACTGTATAGCTAATATCCACTTATGAGTGAGTACATACTATGTTTGTCTTTCTCAGTCTGGGTTACCTCACTCAGGATGACTTTTTTCTAGTTCCATCCATTTCCCTGCAAATTTCATGATGTCATTTTTTGTTGTTTTTTTTTTGTTTTGTTTTGTTTTTGTTTTTTGTTTTGTTTTGTTTTTTCGAGACAGGGTTTCTCTGTGTAGCTTTGCGCCTTTCCTGGGACTCACTTGGTAGCCCAGGCTGGCCTCGAACTCACAGAGATCCGCCTGGCTCTGCCTCCCGAGTGCTGGGATTAAAGGCGTGCGCCACCACCGCCCGGCCATGATGTCATTTTTTTAACAGCTGAGTAACACTCCATTGTATAAATGTACCACGTTTTTGGTTTTTTTTTTCCATTCTTAAGTTGAGGGATGTCTATGTTGTTTTCAGGTTCTGGCTATTATGAATAATGCTGCTATGAAGGTTGTAGATCAAGTGTTCTTGTGGTATGTTTGAGCATCCCTTGGGTATATGCCCAAGATTGGTATAGCTGCATTTTGGGATAGATTGATTCCCAATTTTCTGAGAATCCACCATATTGATTTCCAAAGTAGCTGTACAAGTTTGCTCTCCCACCAGTGGTAGAGGAGTGTTCCTCTTACTCTGTATTCTCTCCAACATAAGCTGTCATCAGTATTTTTTATCTTAGCCATACTAACAGATTTAAGATGGTATCTCAGAGTCATTTTGATTTGCATTTCTCTGGTCACTAAGGATGTTGAACAATTCTTTACATGTATCTCAGCAATTTGAGATTCTTCTGTTGAGAATTCTCTGTTTAGATCTGTGCCCCATTTTTTAATTGGATTATTTGGTATATTGATATCTTGTCTCTTGAGTTCTTTATATATTTTGGAGACCTGTGCTTTTAAGTAGAGACCCTGCTGTCAGTCCAAAAGGGACACACACTCTTTCCTTTCCAGTCTGCGCAGGTGCACTATCCCTGCTAACTCATCTCCCTGCAGTACGAGTCATTGACTGGCTTTCATTTCTCAGGCAACTAGAAGATTTTCCTTACTAGTGACCTTGTATTAAATATGATAAAAATTGTAAGCTAATTTCTTCTCTACTCTTTGGGCATTTTCTCTGTGTTAAGCTCAATATTACTATTTCACTTTAAATCACAATGCTATCAGGAAAATATACTGGATTAAAAATGAAACAATGGAACAACTCTGCTATTTAAAATTGCTAGGAACACATTTAGTAAAGTGTGTCCAATTTGAGTAAATATCACATTTTAAAGGGTATTTTACACATAATACTAAAAGTACAGAAAGCTACTGCTGAAAGGATAAAGACATAATTTGGCACTTTTCCATAGTCTTCATCAACACATCTCTCCTATGCCACATCGTCAGAGCTGCAGGCTGTCTGCTAGAGTCATCTTGTGTTGAGTTGGAAGCTATAATAACTTATGAAAAAGTCTCTAAATGATGTTCGATCAATTTAAGAATTAAGATAAATTAAATTAATTTTAGTTCAGCACAAAGTAAGTATGATAGTCATGGACACAGGTAATTTAGATTCATTTGATAGAAATTCTATTTGTTTTCCATGACAATCTCTTTATAACCAAAGACACCCCGCTAAAAGTGTGGCTTCAAAACAAACAAAACAAAGAGTGAAACATGTATTTCTGGTTTAGAAGACCCGCCATTGATTGCCCTCCTTACAACTGTATTAGTTCTTTCTTGGCATACTTCCTTGGTAAAGTTGACATTCTCTGTAACCCCACCCAAGGTATGTACCTTGTCCTCAGGGTTTTACAATAGATTAGAAAAAGAATTGTCTTTATTCTTCAGTCAGAGAGGCCAGCTGAGCACCCATGTCACCCAGGACATTGTGAGGAGAGAGAGAGAGAAAGCGAGCACATGCTTCTTCATTTTCAGTGCATGTTTGTTCAAGCAATATCCCATATTTACTTGTTATAATTCATAATTCCTATGGTATAACATGAATAAAAATATCTTAGAAAAGAAACAAAATACACAAGCATATCAGAGATCAAGGTTCAAAGCTAATTAGCTGAAAATAAAACATTAAAACCGAAGGAAGGTCTTTTTGCCAGACCAGAAGGGTTTCCACTGTTTATCTTATCTCTTGATCGTGATAAAATTTCTCTGGAAAATTTTCTCAGAACAACGTGTGAAAAAAAATGATTATATACATTTAGCAAAATGCATAAAATTCTGAGCATATTGAAAGAGAAGGAGCAGACATCTACAAGCAGCTGTGGACCTATATTCAGTAACCATTTGGTTTGTGTGATGAAACCAAGATTATTTCCATGGCAAACAGCTTAGTACATCTTATTTTTATAATAGAGTCATATAGATGTTTGAAAGTATTAATTGCTAAAATCATGTAATTAAGGTTACTGATTAATTGAACTAAGATATTTTTTCACATTCAGGCAAATTTGTCTTAGGTCATAATTCTGTAACAAATATACCATAGATGGGGTAGCTTAAACAAATGAATTTTGACTGTTTTTCACAATTCTGGAGTCTGAGAAACACATGATTAAGGTGTCAGCAAATTTTGTACCTGGTGATGACTCTCCTGCAGATGGCTTCATTCTTGAAGGACCTCACATGATGAGACCGAGAGTAGCTATCTTGTATCTTCTCATGAGGACACTTATCCCATTCAAGTGAGCTCTACAATCATGATTTGACCATTTTCCAAAGGCCTCACCTCTAAATGCTATCTCAAGAATTATGTAGTGGGGACAGAGTTTAACCGATTAATCAATGAGCATGATGAATATATACTTAAGGTATCAGTGAAACAAGGCAATCAAAATATTGCATATTTTCATGGATTTTAACATTGAATACTTCAAAGAAAAATGAGGAAGATAAACTTTAAACTTTATTAAAGAGAAATACGTGTGTGACCTCTTCATTACCATTTTAAATCACTTAGTAGTCACATTTACTCTTTTGTGGTGGACGGTACTTTATTTTTCCTTCCATCTTTGCAGCTATTCTGAAGATCCTAGCAGAGCCCTGGCAAACAGTGAAGGCCAAGAAGGCATTGGAGGGCACCAGCCCAGGAAGCGGGGCGAGAGTACTCAAGACCCACCACAGTCATCTTGATTCAGGGACAGCACATGTGAAATAAAAGCTGTAAGTAGGTAATGTCATCAGCTTTTGGCTCTGTGACCTTAGAAGTGTCACACAGTATCAGGTTCCTCATCAGTAGAATAGACAAACAGTATAAACTTGAATATTCTTAAAGTTGAGAATTCAATAAAATAATGAATGTAGAAAACAGATATATCATGACCCAAAACTTCCTGATCCTATTTCTATACTTCTGTGCACCCATGGAAAACAGTTTCTGGATGATTGGAAAGGTAAATAATATTTAAAATAAAAACTCCTCTGCACTAGAATAAAACATCACAAGTAACTCATCTTCTAGCAGTAGAACTGTTTTTTCTACTCTGGTTTGTGTTTTGAGGCATGGTCTTTTATATTCCAGGCTGCTCCCTAACTGCAGGTTAGCTGTGGATGACCTTGAACTTCTTTTGTACCCACTAACCTCAACTTCTTGAATGCTGGAATTAAGGGCATGCAGAAATATGCCCTGTTTTCATTTGGTGCTGGGGACTAAATCCAGGGCTTTGTGGATGCTAAGTAAGTCCTCGCCCACTGCTGCCATCCCTAAGCTCAGCATTGATTTTAAAACTGGAATGTCATCACCTTATCACTTACTCCTTTCTATGTAAATGCTTACTGGTGTTCATATCATGCCATCGTCTTCACACATACAGTGATTCTTTATCCATGAACCTGGGAATGCAAGATGTTATTAAAGAACAGGGAAACATGTTAGGATGTAATGTCTGCTCCTTACTTTAGCTGGAATTCTTTACACACTTCCCTTAATTTCATCTTCATGTTGTTAAAGCTAATAAGTGACAAGGTCACTACCCTCCTTAATTTTATGTTGGACATAATCATCCATATACTATAATATTCCCTCAGTCACAAACAGACATAGTTATATAGGTTTCTAGGAGACAGTATGAAAAAAAAGTACTTTATATTTCAGTTTTCTAATTATTTTGCAATTCATATTTCCAGAATGTAGAAAAGTTAACACAGTTTGAACGAGTCTCCTCTTTTTCTTTTTCCTCCAGGAATCTTTCTGGCAGTTACAAGTTCAGAATGCTTTTGTGCATTCCAAGCAGTCTTGCCCAGATCCTGCCACCTGTTCCGTCATTCTGGGTGTATTTAGGGTAGAGTTCTTTTCCATATGGGCAGTGTAATTCCATTAAGTAGCAATCCAGCACAGCTACTTTTTTTTTCTTAACGTTAAACCTCGAGAGTTAATCGTCCATCTGTGTGTAATCATCAATTCCATTAAGCCTTATGGCCTTGTCAGATTATCAAACATTTTACACAGTACTCCTTTCTTCACAGGAAACACATTTGATAATTAAGGGCATGATGGAATCTAAGTTTTTGAGTTTGACTCCAAAGATCCACAGTGTCTTATATTTAATCTGGAATCAACCTCACCTCTCCCAGTCACTAAGCTGTGGCTATGTAGCATGTATGGACATGGTTTAACAAGATTCTAAGTGACCAGGATATAATGTCAGATGGACACAGTTTAACTGTTTCATTGACTTTTTTCTAATCTACAAAGCTTATCTTCAATGTTCATCTCATAGTGTCTGAATGTTGTGGGACATTTGTACTCTGTGTGATGATGTATTTGCTGTGATTGGTGTAATAAAAAGCCGAACAGCCAACAGCAGAGGTATAGGCGGGATACAGGGAGAGAAAGGAGGAGATGAATCTAGGAGATATGAAAGAAGCTGGATGGGTGGTACGTGACAGAATGTAGATTAATAGAAATGTGTTAATTTAAGTTATAAGAGCTAGTAAAAAACAAGCCTAAGTTAAGGCCAAGCTTTCATAATTAATATCAATTCTCCCTGTCATTATTTGGGAGCTGGCTGGCAGGACAAAGACTCATTACAGCCAAATCACAGTGGGTGTTTATAAGAGTAGCCTTCAGCCACAGTTTGTGTATAAGCAAACCTTGTACATTCTCTTACTGGCTTTGTAGTTCGAGGCTATCTTTACTGCAGAAGATTAAAAATCTATAGAATGACAGAAGGTGATCATGAGTGTTCCCATCAAATCAAACTTCAAGTTTTAATATTAAGTAAAATTATAAATAATTGTCCATAACCTATTGTTGACTTTGAGAATTTGGATGTTTTGTTAATTTAGCACAGATAAGAAAGAGTCAAATAAATAAGAACTAGAAAGAATTAAAGTTTAAGTTGGATGGTAGTGGTGCACACCTCTAATCCCAGCACTTGGGAGGCAGAGGCAGGCAAATCTGAGTTCTAGGCCAGTCTGATCTACAGAGGAAGTTCTGGGACAGCCAGGGCTACACAGAGAAATTCTCTTTCAAAAAACCAAAACAAACAACCCCCCAACCCCGCCGCCGATGCCACCACCACCACCACCAAAAAGAATAGATTCAGAGCTGGGGAAATGGCTGTCAATAAACTGCTTGCCTTGCAAATCCCAGGGCCTGACTTGGACACCAGAGCCTACCCACAACTAGGCTTGGTAGCAGACGCAGTGCTTGTGAGCCCACCATTGGGTAGATAGAGACAAGGATTTCTGGGACTCACTAGGCAGCCAGTCTTGCTGAACAATGAACTTGAGAACAATAGGAAACACTGCCTCAGAGGAGGTGAAGGATGTCCTGAGGTTGACACCGGAGCTTCTCCTCCACCTGTCATGCTCTCACACATGTGTATCAACACACAAATGTACTTATGCACACATACACACAGCGACAGAGAGAGAATAAAGTAATGAAACTATTCAATCCTCTGTTTCAAGATGTGATGTTGATTTGTGAGTGGGTTATGAGGGCCACTCTCCTATTTCCTTGACATTGAACTTTCCTAGTATATTTATTATTAAATAAATTCAGTAAAATTTATTACAAATATTCCATTAAAATATTACAAGTACAGCACTGTCCTAGGCAATTGGGGGTATAATTTGTGGTACAGTTAACTGAAAATACATTTTACTTTAAGAAATAGAAAAATCCATTTCTTCTGCTGTCTAAATCTCAGAAATTATCATCCCTGTATCATTTATTTTACTTCACCATGATAACTGAAATGTCTGTCTCTAGTCTATCAAAATCTAAATAATCTAATGTGTATTAGGTCACATTTTGAATACCTTGTGACAACCCAAACCCTTTTTGTATCTCTGCCTAGTGTCTGGGCCAGGTGAAGCCCAGACTTTGCATGGTCTGCTGGCTGGAGAGCCAGACTCTCAGAGAGACAGGCTTGGCCTTTGTGGAACAGCAGGTCTGGACAGCTCAGTTCACTGCACAGCCAACTCAGAAGCCCTTCCGGAGCAAATCTGGCCCAGAAGGCTGCACATATTTCTGCCTGGATAGACCCTTCATGTTCAACAGGAGCCTCTGCAGTGACGATGAGGTCCTCCATATTGCTCACACAAAGCTGCAGTATGGGACAGGAAATCTGGCTCTTTAACCCTCTGGCTGCTGCACATGACTATTTGGCTAGGAAAGCAGAAAAATGTCGACAGCCTAAGGTTTCAATGATTAGGAACAGGTTTTTGAGTGATTTTTTCCAGAATGTGCTAGTATAAATAGAGGACTGTGAAAGTGTGCTTTGTGGATTTTTTTCTTTCTTTTGGTATTGTGGTTTGTTTGTTTCCATTTCTTTTCTTGTGTGACACATTCGCTTTTGTGCCTGTGGATGCCTGAGCCAAATACCCAAATGCAGGCTGCAAGCGAAGGCACTCACTCCTGGCACTCTCTGCCCGGTGTCTACAGTCGGACTGTGGGCAGCTTCATAGCCTTCTAAATCTATCTGTCCTTGAGAACTCCTCTAGACTCTACATATAGACTAGAGGTTCTAAAATACAACACCAGAATATTACTATTTAGTGTAAGATCTGAGGATATTTTCATTTTAATGAGTAATAAGCTATCTACAGGAAAACTGATGCTTAAGAAACAAGGCTGTGTTTTAGTCTGTATCTTAGAAAACATGAAATTAATCAGTGGGTTCATATCCTGAGTGGCATGGTATATATTAGTTATCACAGGATAACAAAGGGTTAAAAATGATGCTATCTAGTGAGGATGTAAGTGAAGCTTTAACTCATTTATTGAAATCCATTTTCTCATCCTCAGCTAACACAGATATGGTAAGATGGGCAATGACAGGCTTCTGCCCAATACTAAAGTACAACTTGTCCCAGAAAATCTGTATTTCTTTAAAGCTTAGCTCCTGTAGGTACTACATTATACATTAGGGGACACTGTGACTCCCAATGTCTTGGCATGAGTTTTTTTGTGGAAATCAGTATTTTCTACTTTTCAGTATGAAGTAAAATGGAATTACCATGATATGAGAAACTGCAAGTCTTATAAAAATGAATGAAAGACACCATCAGGCCTCAGACTCCTGTTTGTCAATGATGCTTATCTACTTGGTAGTTTATCTTGACTCAGTTTCCCTGTATCTTCTGCTGCAGCACATCTACATATATTTAAACAACAGGGCCAGGAGGACACAAGCTTCTTCTGCATATGTTTAGATTCCATCAATAAAAATTCTCATACAGTCAGACTGGTCTCCGTGCTTTCTATCACTTAGAGTCTTGAAAGGTTTTCAGTTCATTGGCTGCTTTCTCAAACCTGCTTTGTGTTTTATGACTACCATTCTTCCCAAACAGTTCTTAATGATGTCATACCTTATTCTAGCTTCATCCATTCTCTGTGATTTCTGGTGTTCTCTTTACTTTTTTTAGCTTCTATCAACTTCCCTTAAGCAAGCTCTGAATTCGTCTTTCCAAGTTCCGTTATGATCCACCTACCTTTTAGTTTTCATATGTTCCTGATTATTCTTCCTGCCCTACCAGGCCTCAGCTTAAACTCCAGAATTCATTCCCCTCACATGAAATACAACTCACTTGCTGAAAACCCTGGGATCCATTCAGATGTTCA
This sequence comes from Peromyscus maniculatus bairdii, assembly GCF_049852395.1. NCBI lineage: Eukaryota > Metazoa > Chordata > Mammalia > Rodentia > Cricetidae > Peromyscus > Peromyscus maniculatus. The sequence continues at coordinate 90,090,302 of NC_134861.1, forward strand.
GATCCCTCACAGAATGCACACATATATAAGAAATAAAACTTAAAATTTAGTGATGCTTAAAGATTCAAGAAAAGTTTAACTAGAGGTCTGGCTATCTCCAGTGATTCCAGAATATGAGCAGACCACAGTTTCTCTTGCTTTGTTAAGCTAATCCTCTGTATTATATTAGCTTACTTGCAAATTTTACCTCTATTGAGACAAAAAGATCCTCCTTTACTTTGTACGCATGTGTTCTTACAGCCGGTGACCCCACAGGGTAGTATTCTATTTGTGACTCTTACAGCTTCTCACCAATACTTATTTTTGTTTTCTGATCAGCTTAAATCAAGTCCTTCTATCCTTAGCAGGGCAGTCAAGGCAATTTTTGATGGTCAAGCCACAATCAGCAGTGTAGGCATGCAGTGCTTCACAAGAATTTCCTTGTTCAAAATGAAGCAGAATAAAACAACACATTAAAACCTCTGCTACTGTCGTACTGTAGTAGATGGGAACAAATACAGAGACCCACAGTCAGGCATTACAGAGAGGGAGAGAGGGGTAGGTGGGGGGAGAGAGAGAGAGAGAGAGAGAGAGAGAGAGAGAGAGAGAGAGAGAGAGAGAGAGAGAGAGAGAGAGAGAGAAGAGACCATGGAACCCTCACCTCCAAGTGAGATGTCTCCATCAAATTCCTCCCCTCAGAGCTCAGGGAGCCCAATGGAAGAGGAGGCAGAAAGAGTGTTAGACTCAGGGAGATGGAGGACACTGGGAGAACAAGGCCCTCTAAATCAACTAAGCAAGGTGCATAAGAACTCACAGAGTCTAAAGCAGCAAGCACAGGGCCCACATGGTTCTGCACCGGATTATATACGAAAGCCATGTATAAGTATGGCTTGGCCAACTTTGATGTGATGGCTTTTGTTCTATCTTATTGTATTTAATTTTGTTATGTTTTGTTCTTATCTCTTAGAATCCTGTCCTTTTCTAAAGAGAGACAGAAAAGGAGTGGACCCAGAGGGGAAGGGAGGTGGGGAGGACCTTGGAAGAGCTGAGGAAGGGGAAACTATAATCAAGCTATAACCTTTGAGAGAAGAATATATTTTCAATAAAGGCTGGGGGAACCTCTTTTAGCTGTTCCACTCTTGTTGCATGCACTTTCATTTCAGAACCACAACCCTGCGACGTAATGCGTGATTTTTCCCCCTACTCATCCTAAAATGTATTTTTCATCTCATGCGTTTTGATAATGCCACCACTACATAAAAATAATCATGTGATTTGGGAACACAGATTTATTAAGTGTCCTCCTGTCATCTCTATCTTCTAAATGTCCATGAAATATGTTTCTCTTTGTTTTTGTCTCTCCAAATTTACTACCACTATGTATTTCAAGTATACATCATCCATGAACTATAAAGGATTTCCTAATCCTATATACCACAGTCTAATCTACTGTCCACATTGCCACCTCACTATCTTTATAACACATAAAACGTTCATGGTAGTTACCTGATGCAAGCCAAAGCATTCACGGATGATTTTTCTCCAAACTCGTTCCATCTCAGTATAAGCTCAAAGCAAGCTCTTGTTGGCTGCCTTGGAACACAGAATTCCTCTGTCCTAGAATGACCTTCTCCTGCCATCCCTCTAACCCTTTTTTCTCATCTGTCTCACTTAAAGGTCTACTTTGAGTAGCTTCAAACTCAGCTGAAAGCTTCCTCCTTTCAGTTGTGAACCTTGTATGTGATTTTTTTCTTCAATTATGAAAATAGATTTGTTTACATACCAGTCTTCCTTTCAAGATTGAGCTCCTCAGGGAGGAACATGCTTTGTTGGACTTAATAAGTGATTATTGAATTCTATCCAGGGACAGTCACAATGTCTGGAACATTGTGTGAAAACAAATTTGCATTGAAAAAATGCATGTAGGCATGGGTGAAGGATGAATGCAACAACGAATTTTAATAATATGAAAATACGATAGCAATGATTTCTACTCAAAAGATGTAGAGGAGCCTCATTTTCAGGAAAAGTTTAAAGTAAAAAAACCTCAATTTCTGATATTAATAATGTCAATAACAATCGTAGTTTAGAATTTATATAAATATTTGCAGCATTTTCATATTGAAAACTTCACTTACTTTAAGGGAGGACAATACATTATTATTACCTCTAATGTTCTTCAGGTTATTAGGAGAAACTGAGGAGGATGATATGTGCCATATAAACCACTCATGCAGCATGTTAGTATAGGACTAACTTAAAATCTATCATTCTCCTTGTCACTAAATATCATAATGAGAACTATTCGCTAAGATTAGTATAGAAGGCAAGAGCATCCTATTTTAATCAATTATAAAAATTCTCTTTCTTCAATCAAAGAAAGGTATTAGTGAAATGAATGAGAGTAATTAAATCTAATTTAGTCATGCAAATGAGTTTAATTAAAAGAAATCTACCCTTTAATAACTTCAGGGGAAAATGGAGTTCCTTATGGAGTTTGAAATTTAGTTAAGCTCACAAGACACAATATCTGAACTGATGAGACCACACTGTTGTAATCTGCTTGTGTAAATATTGACACATGTAGCATTTAGTTTGTCTCACAGTGATAATACTTGCTCTAGGCTTCTGATGAAATCTGGCATTTATAATTATTAAAAGATGTTTGTTAAAAATGTTCTTATCCATCATGTTCATTCTACAATTTAGATTGCTGCTGCATTGACCTTCAGAAAAATTCTTTGGACTAAATAGAGCTTAAGAAAATGAATTTAAATCCAACATTTATTGAGCAAGAAATGGAACAGGAAGGTCTGGTCCCAAGAAAGCGGGGGGTGTCTCTGCCCTGAAGATGCTTACAGTCTATCAACTGAAATGCCTTCTGTGTACAATGATTGCAGGGATATTAACTTAAAACAAAAATACAAAACATGAATGCCATAAAGAATAAACAGGACTTTATGAGAGAGCACAAACCATGAAACTTACTTGGAATGACTGGGACAAAATAGGAAATTCTCCACTAATATGGGAAAATTTGAGATGTCTTTGGGGAAGAGGAGACTTCAAGATTTCATTGTGTAGGTGTGTAGGAGGCTGAAGGGAGGGAGATGGAAGAAAGGAAGGAGGGAGGGGGAGAGGCATTAAAGACATTGGTAGGAAAGGCTCAGGCTGTGGTGATATTTGTAATCTAAGAAATAAAGCTTGCCTGAAGATCAGAGGACAAAGCCAGCCACAGAGTTAAACATAGAGGTCAGGCAATGGTGGCACACACCTTTAACCCTAGCACTAGGGAGGCAGAGATCCATTTGGATCTCTGTGAGTTCAAGGCCACACTGAGCTACATGAGATTAAACCAGTCTAGGAGAGAAACAGAGCCAGGCAGTGGTGGTACACACCTTCAACCCCAGTATTTGGGAAGAACACTTGCCATTAATCCCAACACTAGGAAGGTTGACATAGGAAGTGAAATGGCTGGGTGAAATGGGAGAAAGGCATATAAGGCATGAGGAGACAGGAACTAGGTCCCTTTTTGGCTGAGGACTCAGAGGCATTCAGTCTGAGGATTCGTGGACATTGGAGCAGCTGAAGAGTTGGTGAGGTGAGAAGTGGCTGTGGCTTGTTTCCTCCATTCTTTCATCATTTACCTCAATATCTGGCTCAGGGTTTTTATTATAAGACCATTTAGGAATCATGCAACATCAGACTTTGTTCAAAACTTTATTAATCTGACAAGGTACTTGAGAAGCTCTTTAATAAACAGACCACATCTAGCCATGGATCAGAAGTGTGGGTGGGTGGGGGGTGGGGGGATGGGGGTGGATTTAGGATGCTTATGTGTAGACATTAAAGAGATGGCAAAGGTTTTGAACAAAGAAGTGTATAAGTGGTATAAGTGTCATTTCTAATGAATATTCTGATTAAAACTTAAAAAGAATTTGTTGTGGAGGAAACATAAAGGCCAACAGGCCATGCTGGAGAGATGAGTCTTGGATTACCTGAAGAAGAAGAAGTGCAGTTCTAAGAGCAGTGACTGAGAGAATAGAAAACAGTGGTTCTCAACTTGTGGGTCATGACCCATCTGGGAAGTCAAACGACTCTTTCACAGAGCTTGCATGTCAGATATCCCGCATAGCCAATATTTACATTGCAACTCAAAACATTAGCAGAATATCAGTTGTGAAGTAACAATGAAAATAACTTTATGGTTGGGGGGCCACCATAACATGAGGAACTTATTAAAGGGTCACAGCGTTGGGAAGGTTGAGAACCATTGATGGAAAGGAAAGAGCCTGAAGGTGTTATCTAGGGCTGTGAATTTCCAAAGTGTGTATCTGGGTGGACAGTGTGGTGGGCATCTGATAGGGGGCACGTGCCCAATTAATTTCTCAGTGGAGAGAAAGCCTATTGAATCCCACCCATCCTAGTAGAACATAAGTGCAGATCCCCACCTTATCCAACCTCCTGGACTTACTCTGCTTATTCACCTCCTCACTGGCTTGTCACACAGCCCTGTCTTTATTAAATATAAGCTCTATAAAGAGGCATTTTGGTAGTATTGTTTATGGTCCTGTCTTGAAATTGTATGACATAGTAGATAAATCTCAAGGGTAGATACATAGTAGATTCTGGTATAAAATAGACAGTGGAAAAATATGTTAGCAAAAACATAATTTTGTAACAGTTTTGAGTAAAATCACTGGTGTTAAAGTACAACTTGTAAAAGTTTATTTCCATATTTCACACACTTTTTATTTTTCCATCATATTCCACAAACCAATTATATCGATGAGCTATGTTCATCCATCTAAGCACATACTCTGTTGTGTTACTATTAATTGCATTGTAGTTGTCTCTTTGTGCACTAAGTTGTATATTCACCTAAGGAGCATGGCTGTATCTTTCACCAAAAGACATATACATATACATATATATATATATATATATATATATATATATATATGGAATTAATATATTTAGATTTAAAGAATAAGCATAGAGACCCAGTATTCCAAAGTAAACTTAAAGTACCAATGCAGAAAGAAAATAAAATATCAATGCTGGGATGAACTTTATCTTTAATGGTGAGCCCTGACAAACTTTTCCTTCCTTCCTTTCTTCTGGCCAGCTTTTTCTCACAGCAACAAGGTAGGAAGTAACACACTCTACTTGGAAGTCCACTGTGATATAAGTCTTCTGGGAAGAGGGCTCATATTTTCCTATATACTCACTGTCGCTTTGACTGCTTATCTAGCTGTGAAACCACAGGGCGGTCTCCTCTTACAGGCAAGGCCCCTTCCTGTTCTCTCAAGAGTGTAACACTGATTAGTAACCTTGTCAGATCATAGCAAGGCACTGAGTGACTTCCATTCATCCTGGATGGTGCACCAGTGGCAGGTCAAAGGAATAGTTCTACCCAACCATAGACTTTGAACAAATAAAATTAGTTGGGATTCCTTATAGGAGCATGGGTAACTGATGGACAGCTATACCACTGGAGAAGAGTCTCCTTCCTCTCCCCCAGAACTTATTAATGGCTGCTACAGCCTTCGGGAGGGGAGAAGTCTTGATATACCACGTCCTCCTGAGAGGTGTACTGGGTGACAGAACATATCACTTTATGAGTTGTGTGAGCACCTCCCCATCTTACACAAGGAAGTGTTAATGGGTTCAGTCTTGTAAAAGCCTCTTGTTTATTCACAGCTGCTCTGACTTTTGAGATTCAGACTGAAGGTTTCTTCAAGCATTCATGTCTTTCTCCTAGAAGAATTACAAGTAGACACAATTGTAGCACGAATCTTAAATGGTCTTATTAATAAAATTAAACCTGGAGCCAGGTATTGGGGTGAATGCTGGAAGATCAGAGAAGCAGAAAAAGCCACAGCCACCTCACCTTGCCAATTCCTCAGCTGATCCTGTTTCCTCAGATTGGAAACTTCTGAGTCCTCACCCAAATGGATCTCAGCTGAACTGTTGCTCAAAAGCCTCAAAGATTAACCAGCTCTAGTTCCTGATCCTCATGCCTTAAATACCTTTCTGCTTCCTGCCATCCCTTCCTGGGATTAAAGGCTCTTGTTACCATGCCTGGCTGTTTCCAGTGTGGCTGTGAACTCACAGAGATCCAGGCAGATCTGTGCCTCTGGAATGCTAGGATTAAAGGAGTGTGTGCCACCATTTTCTGGCCTCTATATCTAGTGGTTGTTCTGTTCACTGACCCCAGATAAGTTCATTAGGGTGCACAATATTTTGGGGAACATAATATCACCACACACAATCAAACTTGGTACAGTACATTTCATACCCAGACATGTGAGCAGAGACTTGTAGTGGATAGAATCGCTTGACTGTAGTCCAGGATTTCATGTTTTAGTCTTCATTCTTCAATGCAATACATAATTGGCCACACAATTTCTTAAAGAATTGTATTAAAGTGATCCCCCAAAAGAGTAGTACCTCCCCTGTGTTAGTGACTCTGGCTTTTGTTCTGATTGCTTTGTGTCATAAACTATCATTTTTTATGAGTCATTTTTGAGTCATTTTGAGTCATTTCTTATAGTGGAATCTTCCAGGTTATGTTTCAATGCCATCATTCTAAACTGCTAATGGCTTTACAGATTCCTGTGAGAACAGAATTATTTAAAAACAAAACAAAAATCAACAAGTACCTTCTGTTTTATGTGCAGGAAGAGTCAAGACTATCAGTTGAGCAAAGATTAGGATCTTTTAGCATTCAACAGTTCAAAGTGGTGGTGAACAAGTCTACAAACGCAGAAAATTTTTTGTTTACCAATACAGTTGATGGGCGTGGGCACAGGAAAAGTTGCCCAAGTCAATAGTAATCTAAGTTCCTGGATTTTTGTTCTGTACTCTTTCTGTCTTGGGGGGCTTTGTTTTTTAAAAAGGAGAGGTATAGTTGATTAACAAGGTATATTCTGGACAGTATTAAGGTATTGCTGATTAGGGAAGGCTTTGTGACTCTCATTGGTACTGATTTGTACAGCATTTTAGCAGAGTTTGTGGTCCTAAGAGTCAACACACTTGATTTGTTCAGGCTGAGCAACCTCTTTCACAATATATCTTCATTGTCTGAACTTCAGGCACAGCTGAAAGAATCTGTGTGATATGTGCTATGTTTACTGGAAAATATAATTTGGTTCTTTGTAACATGTCATAGTTAAGTAGAAGAGAATACACTCATTGTCTGAATGAAAACATGAATATGAATGAAAATTCTTTAATATGAAATTAGAAACTTTCATTGTTGTTGACCTTTAAGCCCTTAATTTAAATCAGGACAAGCTACCATGAAGGCTAGGAAAGCCATCATGAGAGAGCTTAGACTTGGTATACAGGACATGATACTTTATTACATTTTACTAGCTGTGGATTGAATTTGCATAAGAAATGTTAAGTCTGCAATAGCATCAATATACATGTTGAGTGTTCCCCTTCCTCCAAAATTCATTTTAAAAATCAACATTTTCCCCTGAGGGAATGAAGTGATACTGAGATGATCTATAATCCTGTGAAAATAGTCTGGGAAAGTTCTTTTGCAGAAGGATAGATATCAAGATGATGAATATGATAATGAAGCTCCTAAGTCCACGGAGACTGTTGAATACAGCCAGAGTCAGGATGGACAGCACCTCCTTGTGATCACCAACACTTATGGTGGCTGCTTCCTCTGATATTCAAGAAGTAAATTGCGCCCGGCATCCCACAACACTTGGCCAATAATAATCACTACACTCCTAAGTTTGGAAAATCTAGGGGAGTGAAAATGGAGAGAACAGAAGGAGAGACTAACACGATTTTTTTTTTCATTATCTATCATTTACAATTTATATTATTGGTTACTCTTGTAGTAACTGAAATTTTATGACACACATTTTCATATCTTTTTTTTCTAAATGTTTATTGAAGTGTGTGTGTGTGTTTGTGTTTGATATGTGTGCCTGTCAATAGCATGGCATTCATGTGGAGGTCAGAGAACAATTTTGTGGAACCAGTTCTCTCTTCTTTTTCAGGACTTCCAGGGATCAAGGTAAGGTATGGGCAGAATGCACCTTCACCTCTAAGCTGGCTCATCCACCCTTGATATATCTTATCATTGGATTTTATTTGCCTCCAAACTGCATGAATGCTTAAGTGTAGCAAGCTATTTGACATTCTCTATAATAGCTGAACTGCTGATATTAAAATTGACGAAAGAGATATACTCAAAGTACATTACATGCTTATATGAAAATGTCTTTAGGATGCTCTGTAGCAAGTACAATGGATATATACAAATTCAAAAATGTTAAAATGTTGAAGATTTTCATACTGTTTTTCATTTGCATTCTAAAAAACGATGTTTATTGCTTTAAAAAGGAGAAATCCAACCATTTAGAATAAAAATAAATAAATAAAACTGCAATATTTCTGCAGATGGAAAATAACAGGCTTCCTTCCAGCCTACCTAGATTTTCAGTCAACTTGCTCTTTCCTTACACGGTTACAGCATCTGCATAGCAAAGATGGCTGATAATGCATACCATCCAGTTTTCCTTCCATCTCTCTTGGCAAACACCTACACAGTCCTTTCTGATCTCCTGTAGTTAGGTTAGGGATGTATAACCCAGTGTTAGGGCATAAAATAGTAGATATGGTAAATATTACATCCAGACTTACTTCCATATAAACATCTCACATATAGTCGACTAATTTCTTCCTCTCTCTCATAGTAATTCTAGGAAACTGCTTAGAATTGCCCATGATAAATGATATAACTTTCTTAACTCTTCTTAAAAGATGGGCTGTGAGTCACCAGACTGAAGCTCATCAGGGTGAGTGCCTTGTTTGGGATTCCATTTGGGAAACAGTGCAAGTAAAACTTGTGTCTCTGAAGGCCTGCTTGGTGCAGATTCCCCACTGTTCCTCCCCTTCCACTGATATTGCTGGAGTGTTAGACAAGCAAGCAATGGCATTGTAATGTGTTTAGTTCTGAGATTTCAGGCTTTATTTGTTACTGCAAGCCTAGCTTAATCTAAATCACAAAGTCTGACACAGCTCTGGGGAGGTAAGAAGTAACAGTTGCCAAACTGACTCGCAGAAGGAATGTTACTGCAAATATCTGTCAGGTCTGAAAGTCTTGGATTGTACTCAGCTTGGTTTCCATAACCCAACAGTGAGTTGCTGAAGCGGATGTGAATGCGTTTTTAGGCACCCTCTATATGGAAGGAAGCACTCATTGGGTTTAGCTGAACAGTCTTGTGACTCACACTCTGTATTTTGAGAAGAGTGAAGAAAACTATCATTTATCATGGGCACTTCTAGCATAACCACCATGATCAAATTCTCTGACAACCTCCTCAGCAACTCCAAGTCCAAGCTGTGGTTGGAAAATGGCCAAATGGTAAGTATCAGGCTGCTTTGGGCCAGGCCTGTCTGTGACACCTGCTCTACAGTCAAATGGACCACCCGCAGCAGTAGAACCCCAGGCTGGGAAAGGAATCCTACAGTGTAGCAGTGTTGCAGTGTCCACATAAAAGGGGGACCCCTTTGCTTCTTTACTTGAATGAGGCCGTTATAGGACAGATTTATCTCTTCCTTCACAGCCTATGTGAAAACCCTGATCATCTTTTGACAAAGGAAAATGTGTGCATTGCTGATACAGAAGTTTAGAGACGAAAATGAGCTCATGGTTTGGTTGTCTCTATTGGTCACAGGCTTAGAGAGCTCAAAATATCCTTGTTTAGTGTTCAGTGCTAGAGAAACAGGAAAGAGTGGATTTTTAGTCTTAGCTAGTAACCCTTTGTTGTTTTGTTATCTGCTTCTAAAAAATGCTTCTATCCAGATTATGACTTTAATTTTCTTCAAAATATACCCATTTTCTCTAGTTATAAGTTGACCATTCTCACCACAATGCTAGTTAAAGAATCCATCAGTAAGAGGCAATCATTGACCCCTAATAAATGATCTGTTATGGTGGGTCTGTGGCTACTCACAAGATGCAAGTTGAGCTAATAAAATGTTTCCACCGATTTTCAAAGCTAACCTAAGAAGAAAGATCTTTTTCTCATCAAGAAGATGTGAGAATCCACACTGACACACGCACTTGCACAAGTGTGCGCACACACACAATAGGTAAGTAGAAAATCTATAACATTTCCATTTTCTTATGGCTACAGTTATTTCACTGCTTTCTAAGCACTCATCATGCACTTTGCCTTTTGTAGTTTTTATGTTCAAATGTCTTGCCTGTTTTTATTGCTTTTTCATCACGGCCAGCTATCAAGGATATTCTAAATTTGACTTTATTTTTGAGAAGTCTTATGTTTTGCAAAATTAAAAATACAACTGAGGTTATTCCCAAATACTCCCTGTCCCCCATACACAGTGCTTTTCTCACTAGCAGCCACCACTGCCCAGGTGGAGCATTTACAGCTACAGAATCTATATTGCTGTTTCAGTGCCCATCCATAGTTTACGTTGTAGGTACTGCATGCTCCATGGTTTGGGTAAACTTATTCAATGTGTTTATTATTCCAAAATTGAGAGCAGTCTCACTCCCCTGTGGTTATCTTGTGTTCTGCCTACTGATCACTCCCTTTTCTGAGGCCCTGAAGCCATCTGTATTTTTCTGCCTCCATTGATTTGCCCTTCTTACAATGTCATTGAGGAGAAATAATAATAATGATAATGATAATAATGATAATAATAATGTAATAATAATAAATATTCTTTTTAATTGTATGCCTTCATGTAGTCATATGCATTTATGTTTCTTCAGTGACCTTTCATGGACTGATAGGTCACTTTCTTGTGGCACTGAGTAATATTTCACTGTCTGTATGTTCCAGACAGATACTGTTCACCCACAGAGGGACACCTGAGTTGCCTCTAAAATTTGGCAGTTACGATAAAGCTGCAAAACATCTGCCTACAGAATTTTATATTGACCTGCTTTCAAGTCATTTGAATAAGTACTGAGGAATGTGACTGCTGAATCAGAGCACAAGTGTCTTGTAATTTTGTAATATGTTGCCAAATTACCTTCCAATTTGGCTGCATGATCTTGTGTTCCCACTGACAATGAATGGCAGTTACCATTGCTCCACATCCTCACTAATATTTGACATCATCAGGGCTCAGATTTTTTCCATTCTAGGATATATTTGATATCTCTTTTTACTTGACATTTTCAAATGGCAGGTATTGCTGAGCATCGTCCACACACTTTGTCATCTGTATACCTTCATTGGGGTTTATTAACATCTTTAACTGCTTTTAAATTGGATATTTGTTTTGTTAATATTCAGTGGTAAGTGTTCTTTGAGTTTTTGGTATAGCTTTTTCTGTGTATTGGCCTTGCATTGTCTGTGGCGATTTCTCTCTTAACTGTTATTATTTTTTTCTCCACATATCTGGTAGGAGACACTTACAAAACCATGTGGGTCTGAGGACAGTTGAGGGAAAAGTATTTAATTGCAGCTTTATTTTGCTTAAGGCAAAATTATTCAGGCCCCTATGTCATTGTGGTGAGGTTCAGCAGTTTTCAAATTTTTGAAGATTGATCCACTTCATGTAAATTTTCAAATTTATGACTATAGATTTCTTTGTGGTATTCATGTATTATCCATTAGGGGTCTCACATGTCCATATTGGTATCCATCATTTATTCCAGATATCACTAGTTTCTATCTTCTCTTTAATTTTCTTTGTAACTTCATTTTCTTTATAAACTCTTAAAAATATCTTATTAGTGCCAGATCATCAAACATATTCTTTGCAAATTTAAATATAGAATACTATTTATTTATTTATTTGGATTGGATTTGCATGTAGTCCCAGCAAGTCTCAAACTTGCCAAGGCAGGCCTAGAACACCTGATTCTCCTCTTCTACATCTCAAATATTGGGATTATAGAACTGTGCCACCATGTCTGCTGAGAAAAATACTAACATTTAATGTATATTCTCTCTCTATTTTACTCCTTCATTCTTGGTCATCTAAGTTACTTTTAGTATAATTTCTCCTCTGAGCAAATCCTTCAGTAGTTCATTTTAACTGGTCATAATAACATTGTAATGTGGTGATATTTTGTTGTACTCTAATAGAATTTGCCTGAATATCAGGACAGAGCTAGCTACAGATTTAGCCACAGAGGCTGGGAGATGGTGGCACACACACCTTTAATCTTCACACTTGGGAGACAGAGATCCATCTGGATCTCTGTGAGTTCAAGGCCACCCTGGGCTACATGAGCTTGATCCAGTCTAGGAGAGAAACAGGTGGCGGCACACAACTTTAACCCCAGTATTTGGGAAGCACATACGCCATTAGTCCCAGCACTAGGAAGGTTGAGATGGGAAGTGAAATGGCTGGGTGCAGAAAAGCATATAAGGCATGAGGAGACAGGAACTAGAGGCTTTTTGGCTGAGGACTCAGAGGATTCATGGAGTTGGCAAGGTAAGAAGTGGCTGTGACTTGTTCCTTTGTCTCTCTGATCTTTCAGCATTTACCCCAATATCTGGCAGCAGGTTTTTATTATAAGGCATAATAATAATAAATAAAAATAATAAATAATTTTATTATTTAGATTTCGTGTTATATCATACCTTCTTTGTTTTCTTTCATCTGAATGTGTCTTAATTTCAGCTACTAGACAATTTTGCTGGATATGTTTTACAATTTTAGTTCTTTTCTTCAGTTTTTTCCACTTCCTCTGGGTTCCCTGAGACTCTCCTGGGTTCCTTATGCTGAGAAATTGCAGATTATATTTTGGCTGTGATACACACAATGCAAAGTTCTGAGATCTGTTTGAATGAAAAGAATGTTGAAGTTTTTGGTGTTAGCAGGCTGGCCTGTTTCTGTCAGCTCTCCAGTGTGTACACGCTTTCTGAGGACTGTTACTCCTTTCTCAGTTTCTTTATCAAAGCCTTTGTAGTTCTGCTCAGACTCCTCACATCTGCTCCATTTGGAGGCCAGTCTAGAATTTGGCAGTCAGTTTCAGTCTTCGATATCGTGCTTAGGTTGACATCCATTCACATACAGCTGCGAGGAAGTTGCGGAAGCTCCATGGTGTGTTTGAGCTATTGTGCCAAGCCCCGGCCTCACTGTGTTCATGGCAGTTTCTGCACTGCATGCCTGGACTCCCCTACCCATTGGTCTTGGACAAAGCTAGGATATTAGTTACCTTGATTGTTTGCATTCTGTCTATATCTCAAGACATCAAAGCATTCAAAAGAATGATTATAAGTATGTTCAAACAACTCAAAGATGACAAAAACGAAGATAGGAATAAAATAAGGAAGAAAACACAAGATATGAAAGCAGAATTCAATAACTGGAATTACTGAGGAAAAGCCAAGTTGAAATGATGCTGGAAATAAAAAAGCTGGTAAGCCAAATAAAAACTGTGTTGACAAATGGATCATATGGAACACAGACTATCAGGGTTGGAAGACAAGATAGAGGAAATGGATCATTTGTTCAGCAAAAGTCAATGGTAAACTTATATTAAAAAAATTCATGAGCCAAATATGGGGTTTGAGACCCATGAAAATACTTAAAATTTGGATTATGGACATTGCAGGAGAATTTCATATCAAAGTCATTGAACATATTTTGAACAAAATTACAAGAAAAAAAAATCCCACACCTGGAGAAGAAGATACCCATGCAAGTACAAGACCCTGCCAGAACTCCAAGTAGATAGGACCAGAAAATAAATTCATTATGACTATTTTTTTCCATTAAAACACTAAAAACACAGAATAAGAAAAGAGTACTAGTATCTGGAAGAAGTTCAAGTCACTTTCAAAGGCAGCTCTCTCTCTCTCTCTCTCTCTCTCTCTCTCTCTCTCTCTCTCTCTCTGTGTGTGTGTGTGTGTGTGTGTGTGTCTGCACACGCGCGTGTTGTCAGTACTGGGAATTGAACCTGGGACCTTGGGTATGCTAGGTAAATACTTTACCATGGAGCTAATACACATTTCATTTATTCTGCTCAGAACCTCACTCCATGAGATAGCGACACCCAAATTCCTGGTCAGTCTTCCTTCTTTAGTGAAACCTCTCTCAGAAAACAATCATAGACATACCAAGAGATTTGAGTTCCAGATAATTATAAATCTCATCACACTGACCATCAAGATCATTCATCACAGATAGTATCTGAAACCTATAGCAGAGATTTCCCTACTTTCTTATAACTTGCAACAATTAATCAGGCTTCTCTAAAGGAACATAACCAACAGAATGAGTATGTGTGTGTGTGTGTGTGTGTGTGTGTGTGTGTGTGTGTGTGTGTGTGCACGCATATTCCAACTAATAAAACAATGGCCGTCTCCCAAAGAAACACCAAGAATCTAATAATTAGTAGTTGTTCACTCCATGAGACTGTTTCAGCATTTGCAATCTTGTGCTGGTGTCCTTGGGAATTCCTGGAGACCTGCTGGTCTTCATCCTACTGTGGATTCCTGAAGAAGTAGGCACTTTAGCAACAAGATGAATTAACTTGCCAATGATCTTGAGGATAAGCAGGCAAAGAGTTAAAGCTTCCTTCCTACATGTCCTTTTAGAGGCTACCAGTAGAAGATGTGGCCTGGATTTAGGATGGGTTTCTCACCTGAAATGATCCAATCAAAAGAATCCCTCAAAGACATGCCCAGCTGCTTGAATTTTAGTTGATTCCAGACATAGTCAAATTGACAACCAAGATTAGCCATCAAACTTGCCTATCTGCAAATTTGGCAAATGCATTGCATTGTGCCCTATTCTGAGACTAAAAGTTCTTGTAATCTATTCTATGATGGAAAGTGTCACCTGGGACAGTATGACAATGTTCCTGGGCCATGGTCACTCATATTTAGCTCTAAACAAACTATTTCTTATCCTCTTCAGATCATGAGCTCTTTTGATAACATCAATCAGATACCACAGGCAATAAATGGAATTCAAGGAAATGGACCTCATGGAAATGCCATATTTGAAATTGTGAGTATGATATAGGTTTTACTGTCACATGACCAAATAAAAATGAGTTTTGCTAAAAAGAGGAGTCATCTGGTGATTCAGCCCTGCGGAAATTCATTATAAGATAAAGGAGCCAGAAGAGTAGTAAAGAAGTGGATACTAAATGAATTAGAAGGAGAGAAAATAAACATGTTATGTAAACCGAATGAAATCGTACTTCATAATGGAGGGAATGACCCCCTTATGGAATGCACAGATAGCCAGAATAAGATGAGAAAAATAAATATGAGCCTTAACTTGGGTTAACATGTTGGAAGTTGTTCCAATCTCTTTTATCAGACCTGTGGAAACAACAGTCTAGCTTTAATGACTTCCAGACTGGGAAAACAGGAGACAAAATGGCAGCAACAAAAGAGTTGTTTTTTTGTTTTTGTTTTTTGTTTTTTCTGTAGAGGAAAGCAGGGAAGGGAACAGAAGTTGAAGAGTGGTATACAATTAAAATTTTCTTTCCTGCTTCCTTTCAGATGGAGCCTCTCTTTGTAGTCCAGATCGGCCATGGACTCACAATCCTCTTCTTTAGCTTCATGAGTGCTGGATTCAGGTGTATGCCATCTTGCCCAGCTCTGTGTCTTGTTTGAAGGGAGATATTACAGCATGTTTGTACGATGATGTAGAAACTTGATGAAAGGGAAAATTAGAAGATGCTTACTCTAGTGATATCTATTAATGGAAGATTTCTTCCTAAAGAAAATTGTGTCATCCTGGTTGCAACAAGATAAGGTACAATGAATCAGGTACATTCAGGTTGTTTGGTAAATATTATGTTGGCACTATCCAGAATTTGATATTCTCAATAATTTGGGAGATAGATCCCTGAAATGAGACTGGGGTGGCCAGAGGAACTATCAGAGGTTTACAGTGACTGAAAAAACGGCAAGGAGTCATTACCATATTTAGTTATTGAGATGCAAGATTGAGTAGTTTAATTAAGATTGGGTTTCTGCCAAGTGGGCACAATGAAGGGAGTAGGCAAGGTACTTAAATGGTAACTGTATACAGGGGAGTGATTGTCATGATGATCCATAAATAACAACTAATTAAGGGTGGAAGTGAATACCTAAAGGGAAGAGCACGTGTGTGAGCACGCGCATGTGCACACACACACACACACACACACACACACACACACACACACACACACACACACGGTAAGACAACTAACTAGCCTTAGCTCCCAGTGAGAGTGAAGGTGTGTTTGTGCTTGAGTACTGTCATTGGAAGTTGAGGAACAAGAGTGGCCCTCAGAGTAGCTGCAATGAGGCAGAGCACTGGAGTATGTTTCTTTGAATTGAGAGGACAGAAGGAATGCTGTAGGATACATGGGGAAGGTAGGAAAAAGAACAATGGGAGAGAGATGTGGGAGCTAATATCTATGTTCCCTCACATCGTTCTTCATGAGCCATCTTTTCACTGAGTCCTTCTCTGACTACTTTTCTCACATTTCAAACTTCTGCCTTTCCTCCCCACCCCCCACACACCCAGAATCCACACAGTGCATATTGACATTCATGGGATAGGTTTGTTCTTTTCATATTCATAGCACCTATTCTCTGAAGCAGTATGTTTTAGTTCTGTGGATTTACTATGTTTTCTATTTAAATGCTATTGTTTTTGCTTCTGTTGTATAGCATCTGCTGTTTGATGCAACTTAGGTACTGGACTGTGATGATACAATTTTATTAAAATAGTCCTTACATTCTGAAAGACTGGAACCTCTACTGGGCCTCACAGCCAAGTTAATAATACATTTTGTGGCCACTTAAGACTTAGTCCAGTAGCTTGCTGTGTACTCAGCTTGCTTGTTGAACATGCCTTTACAAGAACAAGGTAATAAGCGACCTTACTTGGTTTCCCCATGTAATGCACAGCTATACTCTTAAGTCATATATTCTGCTGTGCCTATGAACTAGACAGCAACGCATGTGTGTATGTGTGTTGTGGTAACCATTTACTGATAAACAGCAAACAGGTCAAAAGTGACTTATACAATAATTATCTGTCATAAATGTTGGAAGTATTGCCTAATAAATGGTATGTTTAGAGTATTGAGTGCTTTGGAATCAGTTGTGGTCAGTAAGAGTAAATAACTTAATCCTTTTTAAAACTCTGCTAAAGATTGGTGCAAAGGGTCCCTTATTCCTTCCCCATGTAATGCATCTTGTGCTGTTTAATAAAAACAGAGCTATGCCCTTTGCTAGGGATAGATTCACAATATAGACACAAGCATCGGGACAGATTGGACACACACAGTAGACAGACTATGGACAAGCCAGCTCTCACACACTACAGATGTATGGAAGACACACAGAGGGAAGTGGGGGGTTGGCACTTGTGCTTTCTTTTGGTCAAATTAATCCAAGTAGTGCCAACTTTTCTTTCCATAATGTGACACTGATGCTTTTTTCTGAGTTTATCTTTAATGTATTTAACTGACACACTAGACTTTATTTTGTTACTGACAGTAGACATTATTTTCTAACTGGATGTAAGAGTGGGTGGGTGGAAATATCATCTTTATTCATTTAAAAATAACCAAGAATCTTTCAGCTGAAATATGAAATAAAGTGGTGGCAATTCATGAACTAAAATCTTGTTAAAATGGAAGAAAACGGGCTAAGAACCTGCACAGACAACAGCAGGGATACAAGAAAGTTTATTTATTTTTTGATCCTTGAAGCCAAGGGTTTCAAGGAGGTATGGAAGAGTAATCAGACTGACTGTCCAGACAAGGGACATACTCTATGGTCACGATGAGGAAAGCTGGGAGACAGTGCTGTGATGAAAAGGTTTGGGGAGATAGCTGGCGGTCAGCTAGAATTAGAGAATAAAAAAAAATGATTCAGGCAGGTGCATACCACAAAGAGGGAATATTCTGGAAGTCAGAGCCTTGTCTGAGAAGAGGCAAACCATGAACTGCTGATTTCTATTTAGCTGCAGAAACTTGCCAAATCTTCTCCCAAGGATCATCTTCTTTCTTGAGTCCTTAGCATCCACTGACTCTTGAAACAAGCCCAACACACACTCAGCATATTGTCAGTACCACGAATGTGCTCCTCTCCCACTCAGCTCTAAGTGTGCCATCCTCCCAGTTGCTCCTCATGGAGGAGTTCCAAGTTCTAAGTTTTCATGAACACTGGGATGGGCAACCTATTGCTTTACTAACTCCTTACCCTTTATTCTTCTTCCTAATATTTGCTTTCTTTAGCAAGTATTTATTGACAAAATATTACAATCACTCCCTTCACTGCACTTACACTGTACAAACACCCTTGACGACCCCTTCTCGCCACTCTGGATCTGTGCTCAGATCTACACAACATGGGGAAAGTCTCAACAAAGGACCACTTGGTGTTCTCCTACCACTGTCCAACTTGGAGCATCTAATTCCCTTATTTTGTTGTAGTTTGCATAGCTTTTAAAATCTTCTAAAAACCTAAATAACATACCTATTTAATACCTTGTTTGTTTTACACACACCTCATATCTCACACAGATGACAAGCTCTATGACTAAGAGGTCTTCACTGTTTGAAACCTTAGTCCTGGAAGCTTACCTGCAGTAGTACTTTTTCATTAGGACTGACAGCCTACAAATAACAATGCAGAGACTTATTATTAGGTATGAATGCTCAGACTTATCTTATAGCTTGTCCAACTTGCTCTTATAACTTAATGTAACCTATTTCTCTTCATCTACATTTTGCCTTGGGTTTTTTATCTTTCTTTCATCCTTCATGTTCTACTTTCACTGCTTCCTTGACAGACACTGTGTCTGCCTGTCTGGCAGCTGCTTGGCTGGCTGGCCCTGGGTGTCTCCCTATCTTCCTCCCTCATTCTCTCAAGCCCATATTCATACTTATTCTCTATGCCTGACAGCCTGTCTATCCCTCTACTGCCTAGCTATTGGCCATTCAGCTTTTTATTAGACCAATCAGGTGCCTTAGGCAAGCAAAGCAACACATCTTTACACCATTAAACAAATGCAGCATAAACAAATATCACATCTTTACTTAGTTAAAATAATATTACACAACTTTGTATAATAAGAACAATTATTAGGTAAGAATTATATTCACAATGTGCAGTCCATTTATATTTGGCAAAATTTGGAGAAATTACTCTATTATCTATCCTTTTGAGTGAATCCAAAGTTTTATACCTAAACTACTTTCTACCATAAGTTGTATCACAAACCTAAAAATACCTTTTTAGACCTTAAAAATCTTCTTAGATAAACAACTTAAGCTTTTATGTTTCTCAACCTTATAAACTTTGCACTTCTTATATAAGTTTCTTTTCTGAATTTGGTAACAAGGAAAACTGTTAAACTATAACTATCTGTTCTTCAACCCCATTAGAGACTCAAGAAGGATATAATATTACCTGAGTAAACAGGAAGTGCAACACAAACAACTTCCAAAACTATAGGAATGACAAAAACAGTTGGCTGGCTGGACAATTGTCCAAGGTTCCTCTGAATCATTGGGTCATCCATCGTTGGCCTACAGGGAATTTTGAAGGACTGGCTTACCTTGTCTTGGTTTAGTTCAGCAGTCCTTCTTTTGTGTCCTGCTTGTCCAATTTGCAACAGCATACTGTCAGCAGTCAAGGCAAGGGCAGTTTTTTTCCTAAATGGCTAGCTTTGCCACAGTGAAAGCAAACTACATATGGATGTTCTTCAATGCTCATCATCCTTTTTAAAAGTAAATTGGTACTGTAAGGAGCAGACTTTTTCACTGTCATAAATAGCCTTATGTTATTAAAACATTTTAGATGCTGTGTTCTGTAGGTCTCTGAAGGGTTTGAAGACCATCTACCTATCTAAACTTTATCTGTTTGACCTTGAAAACATGCCTAACATGACTACAAGTTTGATTGTTATAGATGACTAACTACTGACCTACATTTCTTAATTATCCTAAATAGTTTGTAATAATAGCCTTTAAGATCTAGAACTTTTATACTACATTTTAAAATGAACTGCATAGTTATAATACCTTAAATAAGAGTAGAAACGTATATAAAGTATATTAAAACAAAAAGAACCTTAAATTTGGATCAATATACAAAAGTATCTTAAATAAGAGTGGAAACACATATACAGTATTACAAAAATAACCTTAAATTTGTATCAATATATAAAAATCCATAACAATATAAAATATGTGAGGCTAGTAGTTTTTTTTATTTTAATAGTTGATTCAATAATCTACCCTTTAATACTATCATTCTTATAGCTCCACTCTTTTTTTTTCCAGAACAAAATTCCTGAATCCAATCTCCTTTGCTTAGTTTCCTCTCTGACCATGACCAATGGCAACTTGTAACCAATTCCCCTAAATGATGACAAACATCAACCAAATGGCTGAAAACCACCCATCCCACCTCTTGGGATGTGGGTGTCATGTTGTTAAAATTACTTCCTGCTATTTGGGGTTGATGGCATTTTTAGGGGACCCTGAGAAAAACTGAGAATGATCAAGTCCTGGGAAAGCTAGCTGTTGTCTATTCTTGGTATGATGGGAAAGTGCAGGGCTTATCTGAAGTCCTGACTCGAGTAGTCTAGGAGGCTGAAATTGGTGCCTATTATGAACAAAATTTCTCTATTTTTATCTTATTTTTGTAAGACTGTGACTGTCTTCTATTCTACTATTGTAGAAGAATTTAATATCATGAAATATTTTGACTTCTGCAAAAC